>NC_052174.1:13442169-13742169 GCF_902713615.1 Scyliorhinus canicula
GGTGGTAGAAGTGGTGGTGGGTATGGAGGTGGTGGGAGTGGTGGTGGTGGGAGTCGTGGTGGGAGTGGTGGTGGTGGAAGTGGTGGTGGGTATGGAGGTGGTGGGAGTGGTGGTGGGAGTCGTGGTGGGAGTGGTGGTGGTAGAAGTGGTGGTGGGTATGGAGGTGGTGGAGTGGTGGTGGTGGGAGTCGTGGTGGGGAGTGGTGGTGGTGGAAGTGGTGGTGGGTATGGAGGTGGTAGCAGCGGTGGTGGTGGGAGTGGTGGTGGGAGTGGTGGTGGTGGGAGTGGGTGGGGTGGGTTGTGGTGGGAGTGGTGGTGGGAGTGGTGGTGGTGGGAATGGTGGTGGTGGGAGTAATGGTGGTGGGAGTGGTGGTGGGAGTGGTGGTGGTGGGTGGTGGTGGGAGTAGTGGTGGGAGTGGTGGTGGGTGTGGTGGTGGTGGGAGTGGTGGTTGGAGAAGTGGTGGTGGGTATGGAGGTGGGGGAGTGGTGGTGGGAGTGGTGGTGGTGGGAGTCGTGGTGGGAGTGGTGGTGGTGGAAGTGGTGGTGGGTATGGAGGTGGTAGCAGCGGTGGTGGTGGGAGTGGTGGTGGGAGTGGTTGTGGTGGGAGTTGTGGTGGTGGGAGTGGTGGTTGTGGGAGTGGTGGTTGGAGTGGTCGCAGGAGGGGTGGTGGTGGGAGTAGTGGTGGTCGAAGTGGTGGTGGGAGTGCTGGTGGTGGTGGTCGGAGTGGTGGTGGTGGTGGGAGTGGTGGTGGTGGGAGTGGTGGTGGTGGGAGTGGTGGAGGGAGTGGTGGTGGTTGGAGTGGTGGTGGTCGGAGTGCTGGTGGTGGGAGTGGTGGTGGGAATGGTGGTGGTGGGAGTGGTGGTGGTGGGAGTGGTGGTGGTGGGAGTGGTGGTGGTGGTGGGTGTTGTGGTGGGAGTAGTGGTGGTGGGATTGGTGGTGGGAGAGGTGGTGGGAATTGTGGTGGTGGGAGTGGTGGTGGTGGGAGTGGTGGTGGTGGGATTGGTCGTGGTGGGAGTGGTGGTGTTGGGAATGGTGGTGGTGGGACTGGTGGTGGTGGGAGTGGTGGTGGTGGGAGTGGTGGTGGGAATGGTGGTGGTGGGTGTGGTGGTGGTGGGAGTTGTGGTGGGAGTGCTGGTGGGAGTGGTGGTTGTGGGTGTGGTGGTGGGTATGGAGGTGGTGGGAGTGGTGGTGGTGGGAGTGGTGGTGGTGGGAGAGGTGGTGGGAGTGGTGGTGGTGGTGGGAGTGGTCGTGGTTATGGAGGTGGTGGGAGTGGTGGTGGTGGGAGTGGTGGTGGTGGGACTGGTGGTGGGAGTGGTGGTGGGAGTAGTGGTGTGAGTGCTGGTGGTGGGAGTGGTGGCAGTGGGAGTGGTGGTGGGTGTGGTGGTGGTAGGAGTGATGGTCGGTATGGAGGTGGTGGGAGTGCTGGTGGTGGGAGTGGTGGTGGGAGTGGTGGTGGTGGGAGTGGTGGTGGGTAAGGAGGTGGTGGGAGTGGTGGTGGTGGTGGGAGTGGTTGTGATGGGTGTTGTGGTGGTGGGAGTGGTGATGGGTGTGGTGGTGGTGGGAGTGGTGGTGGGTATGGAGGTGGTGGGAGTGCTGGTGGTGGGAGTGGTGGTGGGAGTGGTGGTGGTGGGAGTGGTGGTGGGTAAGGAGGTGGTGGGAGTGGTGGTGGTGGTGGGAGTGGTTGTGATGGGTGTTGTGGTGGTGGGAGTGGTGATGGGTGTGGTGGTGGTGGGTGTGGTGGTGGGTGTGGTGGTGGGTATGGACGTGGTGG
Source organism: Scyliorhinus canicula (assembly GCF_902713615.1). NCBI lineage: Eukaryota > Metazoa > Chordata > Chondrichthyes > Carcharhiniformes > Scyliorhinidae > Scyliorhinus > Scyliorhinus canicula. Next base: position 13,443,940 of record NC_052174.1, read on the forward strand.
GAGTGGTGGTGGTGGGAGTAGTGGTGGGTATGGAGGTAGTGGGAGTGGTGGTGGTGGGAGTGGTGGTGGTGGGAGTAATGGTGGTGGGAGTGGTGGTGGGAGTGGTGGTGGGAGTGGTGGTGGGTGTGGTGGTGGGAGTGGTGGTGGTAGAAGTGGTGGTGGGTATGGAGGTGGTGGGAGTGGTGGTGGTGGGAGTCGTGGTGGGAGTGGTGGTGGGTGTGGTGGTGGGAGTGGTGGTGGTGGAAGTGGTGGTGGGTATGGAGGTGGTAGCAGCGGTGGTGGTGGGAGTGGTGGTGGGAGTGGTGGTGGTGGGAGTGGTTGTGGGAGTGGTGGTGGTGGGAATGGTGGTGGTGGGAGTAATGGTGGTGGGAGTGGTGGTGGGAGTGGTGGTGGTGGGAGTGGTGGTGGGAGTAGTGGTGGGAGTGGTGGTGGGTGTGGTGGTGGGAGTGGTGGTGGTAGAAGTGGTGGTGGGTATGGAGGTGGGGGGAGTGGTGGTGGTGGGAGTGGTGGTGGTGGGAGTCGTGGTGGGAGTGGTGGTGGTGGAAGTGGTGGTGGGTATGGAGGTGGTAGCAGCGGTGGTGGTGGGAGTGGTGGTGGTGGGAGTGGTGGTGGGAGTGGTTGTGGTGGGAGTTGTGGTGGTGGGAGTGGTGGTTGTGGGAGTGGTGGTTGGAGTGGTCGCAGGAGGGGTGGTGGTGGGAGTAGTGGTGGTCGAAGTGGTGGTGGGAGTGCTGGTGGTGGTGGTCGGAGTGGTGGTGGTGGTGGTGGGAGTGGTGGTGGTGGGAGTGGTGGAGGGAGTGGTGGTGGTTGGAGTGGTGGTGGTCGGAGTGCTGGTGGTGGGAGTGGTGGTGGGAGTGGTGGTGGGAATGGTGGTGGTGGGAGTGGTGGTGGTGGGAGTGGTGGTGGTGGTGGGTGTTGTGGTGAGAGTGGTGGTGGTGGGATTGGTGGTGGGAGAGGTGGTGGGAATTGTGGTGGAAGTGGTGGTGATGGGAGTGGTGGTGGTGGGATTGGTCGTGGTGGGTGTGGTGGTGGTGGGAGTTGTGGTGGGAGTGCTGGTGGGAGTGGTGGTTGTGGGTGTGGTGGTGGGTATGGAGGTGGTGGGAGTGGTGGTGGTGGGAGTGGTGGTGGTGGGAGTTGTGGTGGGAGTGCTGGTGGGAGTGGTGGTTGTGGGTGTGGTGGTGGGTATGGAGGTGGTGGGAGTGGTGGTGGTGGGAGTGGTGGTGGTGGGAGAGGTGGTGGTGGTGGGAGTGGTCGTGGTTATGGAGGTGGTGTGAGTGGTGGTGGTGGGAGTGGTGGTGGTGGGACTGGTGGTGGGACTGGTGGTGGGAGTGGTGGTGGGAGTGGTGGTGTGAGTGCTGGTGGTGGGAGTGGTGGTAGTGGGAGTGGTGGTGGGTGTGGTGGTGGTGGGAGTGATGGTCGGTATGGAGGTGGTGGGAGTGGTAGTGGTGGGAGTGGTGGTGGGTGTGGTGGTGGTGGGAGTGGTGGTGGGTATGGAGGTGGTGGGAGTGCTGGTGGTGGGAGTGGTGGTGGGAGTGGTGGTGGTGGGAGTGGTGGTGTGTAAGGAGGTGGTGGGAGTGGTGGTGGTGGGAGTGGTGGTGATGGGTGTTGTGGTGGTGGGAGTGGTGATGGGTGTGGTGGTGGTGGGTGTGGTGGTGGGTGTGGTGGTGGGTATGGAGGTGGTGGGAGTGGCGGTGGTGGGTGTGGTGGTGCTGGGAGTGGTGGTGGGTAAGGAGGTGGTGGGAGTGGTGGTGGTGGGAGTGGTGGTGGTGGGAATGGTGGTGGTAGTGGGAGTGGTGGTGGGTGTGGTAGTGGGAGTGGTGGTGGTTATGGTGGTGGTGGGAGTGGTGGTGGTGGAAGTTGTGGTGGGTATGGAGGTGGTGCGAGTGGTGGTGGTGGGAGTGGTGGTGGTTGGAGTGGTGGTGGTGGGAGTGGTGGTGGGAGTGGTGGTGGGAGTGGTGGTGGCAGGAGTGGTGGTGGGTATGGAGGTAGTGGGAGTGGTAGTGGTGGGAGTGGTGGTGGTGGGAGTGGTGGTGGTTGGAGTGGTGGTGGGAGTGGTGGTGGTGGGAGTGGTTGTCGTGGAAGTGGTGGTGGGAGTGGTGGTGGTTGGAGTGGTGGTGGTGGGAGTGGTGGTGAGGATGGTGGTGGTGGGAGTGGTGGTGGGAATGGTGCTGGTGGGTGTGGTGGTATGAGTGGTGGTTGTGGGAGTGGTGGTGGGAGTGGTCGTTGTGGGAGTGGTGGGAGTGGTGGTAGTGGGGGTGCTGGTGGGAGTGGTGGGGGTGGTGGTGGTCGGAGTGGTGTTGGGCGTGGTGGTGGTGGGAGTGGTGGTTGTGGGAGTGGTGGTGGTTTGAGTGGTGGTCGTGGGAGTGGTGGTGGGAGTGGTGGTGGGAGTGGTGGTGGTGGGAGTGGTGGTGGGAGTGGTGGTAGTAATGGTGGTGGTGGGAGTGGTGGTGGGTGTGGTGGTTGTGGGAGTGGTGGTGCGAGTGGTGGTGGGGATGGTGGTGATAGGAGTGGTGGTGGGAATGGTGGTGGTGGGAGTGGTGGTAGGAGTGGTGGTTGTGGGACTGGTGGTGGATGGAGTGGTGGTGGGTGTGGTGGTGGTTGGAGTGATGGTGGCAGTGGTGGTGGTGGGAGTGGTGGTGGGAGTGGTGGTGGTGGGAGTCGTGATGGCAGTGGTGGTGGGAGTGGTGGTGGTGGGGGGAGTGGTGGTGGTGGGAGTGGTGGTGGCAGTGGTGGTGGTGGGAGTGGTGGTGGGAGTGGTGGTGGTGGGAATGGTGGTGGGAGTGGTGGTGGGAGTGGTGGTGGGAGTGGTGGTGGTGGGAGTGGAGGTGGTGGGAGTGGTGGTGTTAGGTGTGGTGATGGTGGGAGTAGTGGTGTTGGGAGTCGTGGTGGGAATTGTGGTTGTGGGGGTGGTTGTGGGTGAGGTCTGGCTTGAAGTGGTTTCACTTGTTTCTATAGTCGGGAACGAGGTGTGACCTTCGGTTCTTGTCATCATTGGCGTAGTCTCTGTGGTTTCTGTGAAAAGAGAGATAATTTTGCTGTAAATTTTATTGATTATCTTGCAGATCACACACCAGACTTTGTTGAGGATAACATGGACTGAAGGTGCCATAAATGCCATATATTGATGATGGGAAATTACGTACTGACACTGTTGAATCCGCCAAAGCAATGCACAGAAACATCAGGTAGAATACAATGAACATTTTTAAGCAGTACTCTCACAGTGCCAGGGCCCAACGTTCGATTCCTGCTTGGGTCACTCTCTGTGCGGATTCTGCACGTTCTCCGTGGGTTTCCTCCGGGTGCCCCAGTTTCCTCCCACAAGTCCCGATAAATGTGTTTGTTGGGTGAATTTGACATTCTGAATTCTCCCTCTGTACCCAGAAAGTGCCGGAATTAGGTGACTAGGGAATTTTCACAGTAACTTCATTGCACTACAGTATTAATGTAAGTCTACTTGTGACAACAATAAAGGTTATAAAAAACACTCCACTCCCCAAAGGGTCTGCCTCCTTGACCTACACCCAGGTCAGGGTTTTTATACTGACAGGACTGGAGCTGTTGTGTAATCTGGCATAACAGACTGCGGTGGAAGCAAAATGTCTAGGTGACACTGGTGGTAAATGGATACCGCACCGAGATTGAACTCGACACAGGAGTAGCAGTTTTGGTCAGCAGTCTTCGCACGTTTACCACCATCCGGTCATGTTTTTGGCCACTAGAGCTTTGTGACATGGGGAGCCGACCGCGTGTACTGGGGAGCCCTTTGAAATCCAGGGTACAGCTCACATACCTGTGGCACACATAGACCAGTCCGCGTGTCTGCCATTCATGGTAGTCCGTGGCAGTGGGCCCAGCCTATTGGGGCGCGATTAGGTGTGATCCCTATTTTTGAATTGCCAACACACATGCCAGATGTACCCCCCAGTGGACTGGATGGAGTGCTCTCCAACTTGTCGCCGAGGGCCTCGGGACCGTTAAAGGAGCCATGGCCATGATCAAGGTGTAGGAAAATGCCGAGCCCCAATATTCCCGCGCCCGCCCTGTACTGTGCGCACTTTGCGCTAAGGTAGACCGGGCATTGGACCGTTTGGAGCAGCTGAGGATTATTTGTGCTGTTCACTGTGCCAGTTGGACCGTGTCTGTAGACCCCATGTTGAAGCCGGACGGGTCGGTGTGGCTCTGTGGGAAGTATAAAATGACCATAAACCTAGTATCCTGGCTTGATTGTTACCCGGTCCCTCGGATCGAGGATCTCTACGCCCGGCCCAACAGAGGAAAAACATTCACTAAGCTGGACATGAGCCAAACGTACAGCTCATGCTCGAGCCAAGTTGCCGCAAATGTGTGACAATCAATACCCATCGGGGATTGTACGAATATACGTGGTTGCCGTTCTGAGTCCCCTCGGCGTGTGCGATATTCCAGAGGTTTACGGAGAACATTTTGCGAGGGTTGCAAAGAGTTGCTATCTACCTGGACAATGTTCTTATCACCGGGACCTCGCATCAGGAACACGTGGAGAATCTAACTAAGGTCCTTGAGCAGTTTGCTCAGGCTGGGGTCCGCCTCCAGAGTGAGAGGTGCTTTTCCACGCACCGGAGGTCACATAACTCGGTTGCTGGCTGGACAGCAGAGGCCTCCATCCAGTGGAGGAAAATTGTGGGCGATTCGCCAGGCCCTCATCCCTTGTGACCAAATGGTGCTCTGCTCTTTCCTCAGCGTGGTGAACTATTCTGGGAAGTTCATATCCAGGATGACTATGCTGCTCAGTCCGCTTTGATTTTGGACTGGTTTGAACTGCACAGGTGGAAAGAAGTATTTCTCTATCTTCATTTTAAAAGCTGTTTGCCGACTGCTTATAGACTGGGACTGTACTCGTTGGAATTTAGAAGGATGAGGGGGGATCTTATAGAAACATTTAAAATTATGAAGGGAATAGATAGGATAGATGCGGGCAGGTTGTTTCCACTGGCGGGTGACAGCAGAACTAGGGGGCATAGCCTCAAGATAAGGGGAAGTAGATTTAGAACTGAGTTTAGGAGGAACTTCTTCACCCAAAGGGTTGTGAATCTATGGAATTCCTTGCCCAGTGAAGCAGTTGAGGCTCCTTCATTACATGTTTTTAAGGTAAAGATAGATAGTTTTTTGAAGAATAAAGGGATTAAGGGTTATGGTGTTCGGGCCGGAAAGTGGAGCTGAGTCCACAAAAGATCAGCTATGATCTCATTGAATGGCGGAGCAGGCTCGAGGGGCCAGATGGCCTACTCCTGCTCCTAGTTCTTATGTTCTTATGCTTGATAACTTAAAAGAGATAATTGCTTTCTGGAAGGAATTCAATCCTGCTGTTTGGAAAGGGGAACAAGGGTATCAATAACAAGTCTTATACCAGTAAGAGTGCCGTTTGCTGGGCCAAACCTTTGAAAAGGGGATTCTGGATTTACTTGGATTTTGTTACTGAATTGGAACAGTTAAGGGGGAATTCATTAAGGGTCATACATAGATTACTGCAGCTGTATGGGGTCGTTATGTTTGTAGTTGATAAAAATTCTTGCTGTGTGTGTTTATACAAATGTTAACTAAATTTTTAGAATAAAGCTTCATTTTTGATTAAAAGCACCTAAGAACTCTGTTGAATAGGGGCTGGCTAGCTCAGTCGGTAGAGCATAAGACTCTTAATCTCAGGGTCCTGGGTTCGGGCCCTACGTTGGGTGAGTGTTTCCATTTTCGGGCAGCACGGTAGCATTGTGGATAGCACAATTGCTTCACAGCTCCAGGGTCCCAGGTTCGATTCCGGCTTGGGTCACTGTCTGTGCGGAGTCTGCACATCTTCCCCGTGTGTGCGTGGGTTTCCTCCGGGTGCTCCGGTTTCCTCCCACAGTCCAAAGATGTGCAGGTTAGGTGGATTGGCCTTGATAAAATGCCCTTAGTGTCCAAAATTGCCCTTACTGTTGGGTGGGGTTACTGGGTTATGGGGATAGGGTGGAGGTGTTGACCTTGGGTAGGGTGCTCTTTCCAAGAGCTGGTGCAGACTCGATGGGCCGAATGGCCTCCTTCTGCACTGTAAATTCTATGAATTCTATGAATAACACCTGAAAGTCAGACTCTTGTGCTCATCGTAACCAAAATCAATAAAAAATTGTAGGTCAGGTGAACTCCATGATATACTTTGGAGTTTTCTAAATCCTAGCCCTTAACAAGTGGTACTGGGGCCTCCCGCACCAGAAAGAATTTCATGACTTGAAGCAACGTCTCTCGTCAGAGGAATTGCCCACCCACTTCGACCCCAACAAGCCCCTGCGCCTCACATGCAAATCCTTGCCATACAGCGTCGTGGGTCTTCTGGCATACCGCATGCCCGAAGGCTTGGAGCGACCTATAGCTTTTGCGTGCTGCACATTGCCGAACACCAAGCGAAACTATGCCCAGAAAGAAACGGAAGGCTGAGCAGTAGTGTTCGCGGTGAGGAAATTCCACCAGTATTTTTATGGGCATATGTTCACGGTATATACCAAACACAAGCCCCGTTTGGGGTTACTTTCACGGTATATACCAACCACAAGCCCCTGTTGAGGTTACGTTCACGTTTGTCATGGGAGTGTTCCTTTGAGAAATTGTTTGTCATATCACATGGCTTCAGCGATAGAATTCACAGAATTTGTCATTGTGTGGGTGGAGATGGGCTGAGGCGCTGTGAGTTTTACTTTCATTTTGGGTTCGGAGCTGGGCTGTGAGTTTTACTTTTTTGAGTTTGAACCGGTTTTGAACTGCACAGGTGGAAAAGAAGGGTTTCTCTATCTTCTTTTTAACAGCTGTTTCATGACTGCTTGATAACTTAAAGAGATAATTGGTTTCTGGAAGGAATTCAAACCTGCTGTTTGGAATGGAAAGAAGAGTATCAATGCCAAGTCTTATATCAGGTAAGAGGGCGTGTGCTGAGCCACACCTTTGAAAAGAGGGTTCTGGTTTTTACTTGGATCTTGTTATTAAATTGCAACAGCAAAGGGGGGAATTCATTAAGGGTTACACATAGATTACTGTAGCTGTGTGGGGTATTTATGTTTGTAGCTAACAAAAATACTTACTGTGTGTGTTTATAAAAATGTTAACTAAATTTGTAGAATAAAGCTTGTTTAGCCACTTTGATTAAGACCTCTATTGAATAACACCTGAAGACAGGCTCTTGTGCTCATCGTAACCAAAATCAATAAACAATTGTAGGTCAGGTAAACTCCATGATATACTTTGGAGTTTTCTAAATCCTGGCCCATAACACAGTAGAGACCAACCAGAAGCCCCTGTTGGGGTTATTTCAGGAAGATCGGATGATTCCACTCACATCATTTACGCAGGTTCAACAGTGGGCCCTGCTTCTGTCGGTATACCAGTACACTTTGGAGCATCGCCCGTGCACAGGGATCCTACATATGAATGAGTTGGTGGGACATATGAAACATGAAAATGAATTAAAGCCGCCTGAATACAAAAGAGGAAAAGGAAAAAGAAAGAGAGAGAGAAGAAAGAAGAAAAGAAAGAACAGCCCTAGCAGAACAAAAAGAAAGAGAAAGGGAGATACAGATCAGGGAAAAAGATAAAGAAAGAGAGTTCGAACTTCAGAAAATGGCCATGAAACATTACAATCAGTAGAATTGGTAGACGTAAAGGGAAACGTATAGTTGGATGATAGTGATGAGGATAGTGAGAAAGAACATCAAAGTCGAAGGCTTGGTGGGGATCTATTTAAATATGTCCAAGCATTGCCAAGGTTTGACGAGAAGGAGGTAGAAGCCCTTTTCATTTCATTTGAGAAGGTGGTTAAACAAATGAAATGGCCACAGGACATGTGGATATTACTGATTCAAACAAAGCTGGTAGGTCGGGCGAGTGAAGTGTTTGCATCATAACCGGAGGAGGTATCTGGGACCTATGAGGAAGTGAAAAAATCCATCTTAGGTGGATATGAAGTAGTGCCTGAAGCTTACAGACAAAGGTTTAGAAATTTAAGGAAAGAACCTGGTCAAACATACATGGAGTTTGAAAGGTTCAGAGTAATTTTGATAGATGGGCTTTGAAAATAGACTAAACGTATGAAGCTCTCAGAGAAATTATACTTTTTGAAGAGTTTAAAAATTCAATTCCTGATGTAGTGAGAACTCATGTGGAAGAGCAGAGGGTTAAAACTGTGAGATTAGCAGCAGAAATGGCAGATGATTATGAATTAGTTCCTGAATCAAAGCTTGGTTTCCGACATCAGTTTCAGCCTGTGAGGGATAGAAACTGGGGACATGAGAAATAATAAGTGGTAAAGGTAAAGGTGATCTGATGGGAGACAATAAGGAGAGTGTACCTCAGATTAAAAAAGAAATCCAGGAGGGTGGAAAAGAAATGAAAAATTTCAAATGTTTTCATTGTAATAAACTAGGCCATGTAAAGTCACAGCACTGGGAAGGCTGATGTGGTAAAACAGGATAAGTCAGTGGGCTTTGTTAAAGTGCTAAAGGAAAGTCCAAGTGAAGCGAAGGAGGTGCAAAAGATTGTACAGCCTGATCAAGAGCTGATTGATGAGAAGGTGCCAGATCTCTAAAGAATTTACATGTGTGGGTAAAGTTTACTCATGTGTATCAGAAGGAGCAGGTAAAGAAGTCATAATTTTAAGAGATACGGGAGGTAGTCAATTTTTAATGGTAAGAGATGAGGAGTTTGAGAAGAATGTTGCCAGAAAAGGTGGTAATATGAGGAATTCAGGGTGAGAGGAGTAGTGTTCCATTACATAAGGTAAGGTTGAAAGTCCAGTGAAGAGTGGTGAAGTGGTAGTAGGAGTAATAGAGAAACTATCTTGTCCAGGAATACAGTTTATCTTGGGTACTGATATAGCTGGATCGCAGGTGAGAGTGATGCCTTCTGTGGTTGATAAGCCAGTGGAAAATCAAACAAATGAAGTGTTGAAGGATGAATATCCTGGGATTTTTCTGGATTGTGTGGTAACAAGGTCGCAAAGTCACAGGTTAAGACAAGAGGAGAAATCAAAGAGTGAAGGTGACGTTGAAGTGCAATTATCAGAAACAATTTTTGATTAGATGGTTGGAAAAGAACAGGTAGAGGATGAGGCGGATACTTTTAGTTCAGGAAAGTTGGCGGAGTTACAACAGAAATAGGACGGATGTATCAGAAATAATACACGGAAGAGGAATCTGAGTGTATATCAGAGTGTTATTACCATAAAGGTGATGTCGATGAGAAAATGGAGACCTTTACATATGTAGGTGGACGAAAAGTGGGCAGACGTTCATCAAGTAGCATTGCCGGTAGGGTATAGAAAGGAGGTGTTGCGAGTTGCATATGAGGTACCAGTGGGAGGTATTTTGGGAATAAGGAAAACTCAAGCTAAAATCCAGAAACATTTTTATTGGCCTGGACTATATAAAGATGTAGTTAAGTTTTGTCAATCATTTCACACATGTAAAGTGACAGGGAAACCTCAAGCAGTAATAAAACCAGCGCTCTTAATACCCATTCCAGCATTTAAGGAACCTTTTACAAGGGTCCTAATTGATTGCGTAGGACCGCTTCCTAAAACGAAAAGTGGGAATCAATATCTTTTGACTATAATGGATGTGTCTACTAGGTTTCCAGAGGCCATTCCAGTACGTAATATTACAGAGAAAAAGATTGTGGAGGAGTTACTTAAATACTTTACTAGATATGGATTACCCACAGAAATACAATCGGATCAAGGATCAAATTTTACCTCAAGGTTATTCAAAGAAGTTATGGATAGCTTAGGAATAAAACAACTTAAATCAACTGCGTACCATCAGAATCGCAGGGAGCGTTAGAAAGGTGGCATCAGACATTAAAGACAATGTTGAGGGCTTATTGTCACGATAATCCAGAGGATTGGGATAAAGGAATTCCATTCGTACTGTTTGCAATTCGGGATGCACCTAATGAGTCAACCAAATTCAGGCCTTTTCAACTAATTTTTGGTCATGAGGTACGAGGACCACTTCAATTGATTAAGGAAAAATTGGTGAGTGAGAAATTGGAAATTACATTATTGGATTATGTGTCAAATTTTAGGGAACGATAAAATAGAGCAGGTGAATTGGCTAGACAACATTTAAAAGTCGCACAAAATGTGATGAAACGGGTAGCAGACAAGAAATCCACAGTTCGTAGTTTTGCCTGTAGAGATAATGTTTTTGTATTGTTACCAGTGATAGGTGAATCTTTAAAAGCAAAGTTTTGTGGACCTTATCAGATTGAAAGGAAATTAAGAGAGGTGAATTATGTGGTAAAAACATCAGATAGAAGGAAGCCTCACTTATTGTGTCATGTGAATATGCTTCAAAGGTACTTTGAAAGGGAATGAGGGAAAAAGGAGGTTTTAATGATTCTAACTCAAAGTGACGAACCAAATCCAGATGACTGTGAATTTGACATACCTCAAATGAAATTGGAAAACGAGGATGTTCTTAAAAATTGAGATAAATTGTTGAGTTATCTTCCAGAGGAAAAACGGACTGACCTGAAAGAGTTATTGATATCACATGGGCAAGTCTCTGCAACTTGGACACCAGCGAGACACAGCAGTCTCTGCAACTCGGATATCAGTCAGATACAGCAGTCTCTGCAACTTGGATATCAGTCAGACACAGCAGTCTCTGCAACTTGGATATCAGTCAGACACAGCAGTCTCAGCAACTTGGATATCAGTGAGACACAGCAGTCTCTGCAACTTGGATATCAGTCAGACACAGCAGTCTCTGCAACTTGGATATCAGTCAGACACAGCAGTCTCAGCAACTTGGATATCAGTCAGACACAGCAGTCTCTGCAACTTGGATATCAGTGAGACACAGCAGTCTCAGCAACTTGGATATCAGTCAGACACAGCAGTCTCAGCAACTTGGATATCAGTCAGACACAGCAGTCTCAGCAACTTGGATATCAGTGAGACACAGCAGTCTCTGCAACTTGGATATTAGCAAGACACAGCAGTCTCTGCAACTTGGATATCAGTGAGACACAGCAGTCTCTGCAACTTGGATATCAGTCAGACACAGCAGTCTCTGCAACTTGGATATCAGTCAGACACAGCAGTCTCTGCAGCTTCGATATTAGCGAGACACCGCAGTCTCTGCAACTTGGATATCAGTCAGACACAGCAGTCTCTGCAACTTGGATATTAGCGAGACACAGCAGTCTCTGCAACGTGGATATCAGTCAGACACAGCAGTCTCTGCAACTTGGATATCAGTGAGACACAGCAGTCTCTGCAACTTGGATATCAGTCAGGCACAGCAGTCTCTGCAACTTGGATATCAGTGAGACACAGCAGTCTCTGCAACTATATCAGTCAGACACAGCAGTCTCTGCAACTTGGATATCAGTCAGACACAGCAGTCTCTGCAACTTGGATATCGGCGAGACACAGCACTCTGCAACTTGGATATCGGTGAGACACAGCAGTCTCTGCAACTTGGATATTAGCGAGACACCGCAGTCTCTGCAACTTGGATATCAGTCAGACACAGCAGTCTCTGCAACTTGGATATTAGCGAGACACAGCAGTCTCTGCAACTTGGCAGTCAGACACAGCAGTTTCTGCAAGACGGATATCAGCGAGACACAGCAGTCTCTGCAACTTGGTATCAGTCAGACACTGCAGTCTCTGCAACTTGGATATCAGTGAACAACAGCAGTCTGTACAACTTGGATATCAGTGAGACACATCAGTCTCTACAACTTGGATATCAGTCAGACATAAGAACATAAGAACTAGGAGCAGGAGTAGGCCATCTGGCCCCTCGAGCCTGCTCCGCCATTCAATTAGATCATGGCTGATCTTTTGTGGACTCAGCTCCACTTTCCGGCCCGAACACCATAACCCTTAATCCCTTTATTCTTCAAAAAACGATCTATCTTTACCTTAAAAACATGTAATGAAGGAGCCTCAACTGCTTCACTGGGCAAGAAATTCCATAGATTCACAACCCTTTGGGTGAAGAAGTTCCTCCTAAACTCAGTTCTAAATCTACTTCCCCTTATTTTGAGGCTATGCCCCCTAGTTCTGCTGTCACCCGTCAGTGGAAACAACCTGCCCGCATCTATCCTATCTATTCCCTTCATAATTTTAAATGTTTCTATAAGATCCCCCCTCATCCTTCTAAATTCCAACGAGTACAGTCCCAGTCTACTCAACCTCTCCTCATAATCCAACCCCTTCAGCTCTGGGATTAACCTAGTGAATCTCCTCTGCACACCCTCCAGCGCCAGTACGTCCTTTCTCAAGTAAGGAGACCAAAACTGAACACAATACTCCAGGTGTGGCCGCACTAACACCTTATACAATTGCAACATAACCTCCCTAGTCTTAAACTCCATCCCTCTAGCAATGAAGGACAAAATTCCATTTGCCTTCTTAATCACCTGTTGCACTTGTAAACCAACCTTCTGTGACTCATGCACTAGCACACCCAAGTCTCTCTGAACAGCGGCATGCTTTAATATTTTATCGTTTAAATAATAATCCCGTTTGCTGTTATTCCTACCAAAATGGATAACCTCACATTTGTCAACATTGTATTCCATCTGCCAGACCCGAGCCCATTCACTTAACCTATCCAAATCCCTCTGCAGACTTCCAGTATCCTCTGCACTTTTCGCTTTACCACTCATCTTAGTGTCATCTGCAAACTTGGACACATTGCCCTTGGTCCCCAACTCCAAATCATCAATGTAAATTGTGAACAATTGTGGGCCCAACACGGATCCCTGAGGGACACCACTAGCCACTGACTGCCAACCAGAGAAACACCCATTTATCCCAACTCTTTGCTTTCTATTAATTAACCAATCCTCTATCCATGCTACTACTTTACCCTTAATGCCATGCATCTTTATCTTATGCAGCAACCTTTTGTGTGGCACCTTGTCAAAGGCTTTCTGGAAATCCAGATATACCACATCCATCGGCTCCCCGTTATCTACTGCACTGGTAATGTCCTCAAAAAATTCCACTAAATTAGTTAGGCATGACCTGCCTTTTACGAACCCATGCTGCGTCTGCCCAATGGGACAATTTCTATCCAGATGCCTCGCAATTTCTTCCTTGATGATAGATTCCAGCATCTTCCCTATTACCGAAGTTAAACTCACTGGCCTATAATTTCCTGCTTTCTGCCTACCTCCTTTTTTAAACAGTGGCGTCACGTTTGCTAATTTCCAATCCACCGGGACCACTCCAGAGTCTAGTGAATTTCGGTAAATTCGGTAAATTATCACTAGTGCTAGACACAGCATTCTCTGCAACTTGGATATCAGTGAGACACAGCAGTCTCAGCAACTTGGATATCAGTGAACAACAGCAGTCTGTACAACTTGGATATCGGCGAGACACAGCACTCTGCAACTTGGATATCAGTGTGACACAGCAGTCTCTGCAACTTGGATATCAGCGAGGAACAGCAGTCTCTGTAGTGCGTTATGTAATTTGGAATAACACAAGCTGCCACTTGATGTAAAAGATGCTCCAGACTTTGAAGTGAGTTCAATGTGTTTTATTGAACTAATAGCACAGTTCTCAATGAGTTTGACTCTCTGCTAATCTAAATGTAGTAACTAAATCTAACTGAACCAGCCTTGTTCTATGCCATGTGCTGGGGTGTGATTCTGAGGATACACCCTGTCTCACTCTGTAGATGTTGGTCTGTGGAAAGAGACGAGGTGTGAGTGCCTCATCCCTTTTATACTGAGATACCACCCCTGATTGCCCTAACTGGTCATTGGTCGTGTCCTATTCTATATGTTCATTAACTGCATGTTTGCATATCATGACATCTCCCCTTTTTTATGTTCTGTTGGCATATGTGAATGTATTTACATGTGAATGAGTCTGTCTAACGTGACTGACGGAGGACAACAGAACAGAGCAAACAAAACAAATGCTCACAAGTTCAGTCTCTGAGGCTTGTGTCTGATCCTGGTCGACCGCCGGAGAGGTGACGACGGCTCCTTGACAGGCGGGATGGAAGCTTGACTGGTGGTCTCGTGGTGTGAGGTATCAGACTGCTGTGTGTAGTAGTCACCACTGCTGTATTATATTGTATATACTGTACTGCGTCCAAGGGTATTACGGTGAGGTCCCTGTACTACAGGCACAGGGGTAGCTCCCTGCCTGCTGGCTCCGCCCAGTAGGCAGAGTATAATCGTGTGTGCTCTCCGAACTGCAGCAATTTCGGCAGCAGCTGTAGGAGGCCACACATCTCTTTTTAAAAAAAATTTAGATTACCCAATTATTTTTTCCAATTAAGGGGCAATTTAGTGTGGCCAATCCACCTACTCTGCACATTTTTGGGTTGTGGGGGCGAAATCCATGCAGACACGGGGAGAATGTGCAAACTCCACACGGACAGTGACCCAGAGCCGGGATCAAACCTGGGACCTCAGCGCCGTGAGGCAGCTGTGCTAACCACTAGGCCACCGTGCTGCCCGGAGGCCACACATCTCTGTGTAATAAAGCCTGGATTACTCTCTACTCTCGTCTCGTCGCAATTGATAGTGCATCAATTTATTACACAAGAGGTTTTTCAAAGATGGACCTCTGCATCAAGCCGGATCTCCTGCAGCTGCATCCTCAAGCAGACAACGCCAAAAAGGACTTCGCAAAATGGCTAGCTTGCTTTGAATCATACAAAGGTTCTGCGACAGACCCAATCTCAGACGCACAGAAGCTCCAGATTCTGTACACGTGGCTGAGCTCCGATGTCCTTCCCCTAGTCTGGGATGCGCCATGGCGGTACTGAAGGAGAACTACGCTCAGCAGACCAACAAGATCTACGCCAGGCACCTCCGTCCACGCGGCACCAACTTCCCGGTGAGTCTGTGGAAGATTTCTGGCGTGCCCTGCTCGCCCTGGTGAGAGTCTGTGATTGCCAGGCCGTTTTGGCCGCTGAACATTCGAACCTGCTAATGAGAGACGCATTCGTTACGGGCATAGGGTCAAACTACATCTGCCAGCGCCTCTTAGAAGGGGCTACGCTTGACCTCGTGGCGACCAAGAAACTAGCGCTCTCGCTCACAGCCGCCTCACGCAATGCACAGGCGTATGCCACCGACCGCATGGCCCACTCCTCCTGGGCATCATGGACCCCGTCAGCGGCCACCCTATCGTGGACCCCATCAGCGACCGCCCCAGCCAACGCCATGCCCGCGCCGCACACCTGCAACCAACCCCAGGGGATCCAAGCGCTACTTCTGCGGACAGACAAAACAACTCCGGCAAGAAAGGTCATTTTGCTGCAGTGTGCCAGGCCCGCTCAGTCGCCGCTATTGTCCCTGCACCCCCCACATGCGGCCAGTGGGCGCCACCATCTTCCTCACCTCAGACCACTTGTGGCCCGTGGGTGCTGCCGTCTTGCTCCCCATACAACACATGCGGCCCGTGGTTGCCGCCACCTTGCTTGCCTCACAACCAATGGGCACCGTCATCTTGCCTGCCGCAGGACATGTGCGGCCCGAGGGCGCCGCCATTTTGCCTGCCCCTGACACGTGCGTCCCCGAGCGCCACCATCTTCACCGCCTCAGGGCCCCTGTTCATAGGGCACCTCATCGGGCTGCTCATCGCCTGCAACCACTGACGACCAGCCGCGTCTCGCCTCTGTCACAATCGACCAGTCCCAACCACACAACCTCGTGACTGCGTCGACAAAGGTGAAGGTCGACGGGCACGAGATATCCTGCCTTCTGGACTCCGGGAGCACTGAGAGCTTCAGCCACCCTGATGCGGTAAGGCACTGCTCCCTCGCGGTATACCCCGTTAACCATAGAATCTCCCTGGCCTCTGGATCCCACTCCGTGGCGATCCGGGGGTACTGCATCGCCACCCTCACCATCCAGGGCGGCGAGTTCAGCGGCTTCCGGCTCTTTGTCCTCCCCAACCTCTGCGCTGCCTTGCTACTCTGCCTGGACTTCCAGTGCAACCGCAAGAGCCTAACCCTGACATTTGGCGGGTCCCTACCACCCCTTACTATTTGCCGTCTCATGACCCTTAAGGTAGACCCGCCTTCCCTGTTTGGAAACCTCACCCCGGATTGCAAACCCGTCGCCACCAGGAGCAGACGGTACAGTGCCCAGGACAGGATATTCATCAGGTCTGAGGTCCAGTGGCTGCTCCGGGAAGGTATCATCGAGGCGAGCAACAGCCCCTGGAGAGCTCAAGTAGTAGTGGTGAAAATTGGGAAGAAAATCAGGATGATCATTGACTACAGTCAGACCATCAATCGGTACACGCAGCTCAACACGTACCCCCTTCCACGCATATCTGAGATGGTCAATCAGATTGCACAGTACCGGGTCTTCTCGACAGTGGACCTGAAATCTGCCTACCACCAGCTCCCCATCCGCAAGGTGGACCGCCCATACACTGCGTTTGAAGCGGACGGTCGCCGTTACCATTTCCTTAGGGTTCCCTTTGGCATCACTAATGGGGTCTCGGTCTTCCAACGGGGGATGGACCGAATAGTTGACCGGTACGGACTGCGGGCCACTTTCCCGTACCTGGATAACATAACCATCTGCGGGCATGACCAGCAGGACCACGACGCTAACCTTTCCAAATTTCTCCACACCGCTAAACTCCTCAACCTAACTTACAACAAGGAGAAGTGTGTGTTCAACACAAACCGATTAGCCATCCTCGGCTATGTGGTTCAGAACGGAGTTCTAGAGCCCGACCCCGATCGCATGCGCCCCCTTCCCCACTGCCCCAAGGCTCTCAAACGATGCTTGGGGTTCTTTTCATACTACGCCCAGTGGATCCCTAACTATGTGGACAAGGCCCGCCCATTCATCCACTCCACCGGTTTCCCACTGACGGCCGAGGCTCACCAGGCCTTCAACCGAATCAAGGTCGACATCGCCAAGGCCGCGATGCATGTGGTAGACTGGCCCTTCCAAGTCGAGAGCAATGCATCAGACGTCGCTCTGGCTGCCACCCTCAACCAGGCAGGCAGGCCCGTGGCATTCTTTTCCTGCACCCTCCATACCTCCAAAATTCATAGAACATAGAACATTACAGCGCAGTACAGGCCCTTCGGCACTCGATGTTGCGCCGTCCTGTGAAACCCCTCTTAAGTCCCTCTACTCTATTCCCTTATCGTCCATATGCCTATCCAATGACCATTTGAATACGTTTAATGTTGGCGAGTCCATTACTGTTGCAGGCAGGGCATTCCACGCCCTTACTACTCTCTGAGTAAAGAACCTACCTCTGACATCTGTCCTCTATCTATCTCCCCTCAATTTAAAGCTATGTCCCCTCGTGCTGGACATCACCATCCGAGGAAAAAGGCTCTCAATGTCCACCCTATTTAATCCTCTGATCATCTTGTATGTCTCAATTAAGTCACCTCTTAACCTTCTTCTCTCTAACGAAAACAGCCTTAAGTCCTTCAGCCTTTCCTCCATACCAGGCACCTCAAGCCCTTCTAGTCTAGTAGCCTGTATCTCAGTATTCTCCTCAACAACTTTGTCTTTTTCCTGTGTGAATCTTCCCTCCATACCAGGCAACATCCTTGTAAATCTCCTCTGTACCCTTTCCAATGCTTCCACATCCTTCCTATAACGTGGCAACCAGAACTGCATGCAATACTCCAAATGCGGCCGCACCAGAGTTTTGTACAACTGCAACATGACCTCATGGCTCTGAAACTCAATTCCTCTACCAATAAAAGCTAACACACCGTACGCCTTCTTAACAACCCTCTCAACCTGGGTGGCAACTTTCAGGGATCTATGGACATGGACACCGAGATCTCTCTGCTCGTCCACACTACCAAGAATCTTACCATTAGCCCAGTACTCTGCCTTTCTGTTATTCCTTCCAAAATGAATCACCTCACACTTTTCTGCATTAAACTCCATTTGCCACCTGTCAGCCCAGCTCTGCAGCTTATCTGTGTCCCTCTGTAACTTGTAACATCCTTCTGCACTGTCCACAACTCCACCGACTTTAGTGTCATCTGTAAATTTACTCACCCATCCTTCTACGCCCTCCTCCAGGTCATTTATAAAAATGACAACAGCAGCGGCCCCAAAACAGATCCCTGTGGTACACCACTAGTAACTGGACACCAGTCAGAACATTTCCCATCAACCACCACCCTTTGTCTTCTATCAGCTAGCCAATTTCTGATCCAAACTGCTAAATCACCCTGAATCCCATGCCTCTGTATTTTCTGCAATAGCCTACCGTGGGGAACCTTATCAAACGCTTTACTGAAATCCATATGCATATCCATCAACTGCTTTACCCTCATCCACGTGTTTGGTCACCTTCTCGAAGAACTCAATAAGGTTTGTGAGGCACGACCTTCCCTTCACAAATCCATGTTGACTATCTCTAATCAAATTATTCCTTTCCAGATGATTATACATCCTATCTCTTATAAACCGTTCCAAGACTTTTCCCACAACAGAAGTAAGGCTCACGGGTCTATAGTTACCGGGGTAATCTCTACTCCCCTTCTTGAAGAAGGGGACAACATTTGCTATCCTCCAGTCTTCTGGCACTATTCCTGTAGATAAAGATGACTTAAAGATCAAAGCCAAAGGCTCAGCAATTTCCTCCCTAGCTTCCCAGAGAATCCTAGGATAAATCCCATCTGGCCCATGGGACATATCTATTTTGACACTTTCCAGAATCGCTAACACCTCCTCCTTATGAACCTCAAGCCCTTCTAGTCTAGTAGCCTGTATCTCAGTATTCTCCTCAACAACTTTGTCTTTTTCCTGTGTGAATACAGACATAAAATACTCATTTAGCACCTCTCCTATCTCCTCGGACTCCACGCACAACTTCCCACTACTGTCCTTGACTGACCCTACTCTTACCTTAGTTTTTCTTTTATTCCTGACATATCTATAGAAAGCTTTAGGGTTATCCTTGATCCTACCTGCCAAAGACTTCTTATGTCCTCGCCTGGCTCTTCTTAGCTCTCTCTTTAGCGCCTTCCTAGCTAACCTGTAACTCTCAAGCGCCCTAACTGAACCATCACGTCTCCTCTTTACATAAGCCTCCTTCTTCCTCTTGACAAATGTTTCAACTGCTTTAGTAACCCATGGTTCCCTCGCTCGACCACTTCCTCCCTGCCTAACAGGTACATATCAAGGACACGCAGTAGCTGTTCCTTGGACATGCTCCACATTTCCATTGTGCCCATCCCCTGCAGTTTTCCTCTCCAGCCGATGCATCCTAAGTCTTGCCTCATCACATCATAATTGCCTTTCCCCCAGCTATAACTCTTGCCCTGCGGTATATACCTATCCCTTTCCATCGCTAAAGTAAACGTAATCGAATTGTGGTCACTATCACCAAAGTGCTCACCTACCTCCAAATCTAACACCTGTCCTGGTTCATTACCCAGTACCAAATTCAATATGGCCTCGCCTCTCGTTGCCCTATCTACATACTGCATCAGGAAACCCTCCTGCACACATTGGATAAAAACGGACCCATCTAAAGTACTCAAACTATAGTGTTTCCAGTCAATATTTGGAAAGTTAAAGTCCCCCATAACAGCTACCCTGTTACTTTCGCTCCTATCCAGAATCATCTTTGCAATCCTTTCCTCTACATCTCTGGAACTTTTCGGAGGCTTATAGGAAAGCCCTAACAGGGTGACCTCTCTTTTCCTGTTTCTTAACTCAGCCATACTACCTCAGTATTCGAGTCCTCATCAAATGTCCTCTCAGCCACCGTAATACTGTCCTTGACTAACAATGCCACCCCTCCCCCTCTCTTACCACCTTCCCTGAGCTTACTGAAATATCTAAACCCCGGCACCTGCAACAACCATTCCTCGCCCTGCTCTATCCATGTCTCCGAAATGGCCACAACATCGAAGTCCCAGGTACTAACCCATGCCGCAAGCTCACCCACCTTATACCGGATGCTCCTGGCATTGAAGTAGACACACTTTAAACCACCTTCCTTCCTGCCGGTACACTCCTGCAAATTTGAAACCTTACTCATGACCTCACTACTCTCAGCTTCTTGTGTACTGGAGCCACAATTCAGGTTCCCAATCCCCTGCTGAACTAGTTTAAACCCTCCCGAAGAGCATTAGCAAACCTCACCCCCAGGATATTAGTACCCCTCTAGTCCAGGTGTAGACCATCCCGTTTGTAGAGGTCCCACCTACCCCAGAATGAGCCCCAATTGTCCAGGAATCTGAAACCCTCCCTCCTGCACCATCCCTGCAGACACATGTTCAACTGCTCTCTCTCCCTATTCCTCGACTCGCTAGCACGTGGCACGTTCCTTTGTTGAAAAGGAGGCCCAATCTACCGTTGAAGCTGTGCGGCACTGGAGGCATTACCTGGCCGGCAGGAGATTCACTGTCCTCACTGACCAATAGTCGGTTGCCTTCATGTTTAACAACACACAGCGTGGTGAGATCAAAAATGATAAGATCTTGCGGTGGAGGATCGAGCTTTCCACCTTTAATTACGAGATTTGTATCTCAACGGTAAGCTCAACGAGCCCCCCGAAGCCCTGTCCCGAGGTACATGTGCCAGCGCAAAAGCAGACCTACTCCGGACCCTGCACGACGATCTCTGTCACCCAGGAGTCACCCGCTTTTATCACTTCATTAAGGCCCGCAATCTGCCCTACTCCATCGAGGAAGTCAGGGCTATCACCAGAGACTGCCAGGTCTGCGCGGAGTGCAAACCGCACTTCTACCGGCCAGACTGTGCGTGCCTGGTGAAGGCCTCCCACCCCTTTGAACGCCTCAGCGTGGACTTCAAAGGGCCCCTCCCCTCCATCAACCGTATTTTCTCAATGTGGTCGACGAATATTCCTGATTCACCTTCGCCGTCCCATGCTCCGATATGACGTCTGCCACCGTCATCAAAGCCCTCAAAACCATCTTTGCTCTGTTCGGTTTCCCCGCCTACAGCGACCGGGGATCCTCATTTATGAGCGATGAGCTGCGCCAGTACCTGCTCAACAGGGGCATTGCCTCGAGCAGGGCGACCAGCTACAACCCCTAGGGAAACGGGCAGGTGGAGCGGGAGAATGGGACAGTCTGGAAGGTCGTCCAGCTGGCCCTTTGGTCCATAAATCTCCCGGCCTCCCGCTGGCAGGAGGTCCTCCCCGACGCGCTTCACTCCATCCGGTCGCTCCTGTGCACTGCGACTAACAAAACCCCCCATGAACGTCTCTTTGCCTTCCCCAGGAAATCCACCTCCGGGGTTTTGTTCCCAACGTGGCTGGCAGCTCCAGGACCCGTTTTCCTCCGCAAGCACGTGCGGCTCCACAAGGTGGACCCGTTGGTTGAGAGGATACAGCTACTCCACGCAAACCCGCAGTACGCCTACGTAGCGTACCCCGACGGCCGCCAAGACACAGTCTCCCTCAGGGACCTGGCACCAGCTGGGTCCCCACACACGCTTCCCTCTGCCCCGGCGCCACCCTCCCTCTCCCCAGTGCACCCCACCACAGCCCCCGCTCCAGGACAATCCGTCCTTCCCTTGGTCCCACCTGGGCTGAAGAGGATGTCGACAACGTTCCCAGAGTCACCGGCGACAAGCCAACGCCTGATTCACCACCAGCACTGCGGCGCTCTCAATGACAGATCAAGGCGCCCGATCGTCTAACTTTGTAACCTTCTCTGGAATTTTAAAGACAATCTCTATGTAAATAGT
The DNA here is from genome assembly GCF_902713615.1 of Scyliorhinus canicula. Taxonomy (NCBI): domain Eukaryota; kingdom Metazoa; phylum Chordata; class Chondrichthyes; order Carcharhiniformes; family Scyliorhinidae; genus Scyliorhinus; species Scyliorhinus canicula. Next base: position 13,465,648 of record NC_052174.1, read on the forward strand.
TTTCAAACACCCCCGCTGGACTCATTTTTAACAGGGGGTGAATGTGGCAGTCACCATTGTTGTATTATATTGTATATACTGCACTGCATCCAAGGGTATTATGGTAAGGCAACTCTACTACAGGTACCGGGGGTAGCTACCTGCCTGCTGGCTCGCCCAGTAGGCGGAGTATAAATGTGTGTGCTCTCTGAACTGCAGCCATTTTGGCAGCAGCTGTAGGAGGCCACACATCTCTGTGTAATAAAGCCTTGATTATTCTCTACTCTCGTCTCATCGCAATTGATAGTGCATCAATGTGTCTCACTGATATCCGATCTGCAGAGACTGCTGTGTCCCACTGATATCCAAGTTGCAGAGACTGCTGTGTCTGACTGATATCCAAGTTGCAGAGACTGCTGTGTCTGACTGATATCCAAGTTGCAGAGACTGCTGTGTCTCACTGATATCCAAGTTGCAGAGACTGCTGTGTCTGACTGATATCCAAGTTGCAGAGACTGCTGTGTCTCACTGATATCCAAGTTGCAGAGACTGCTGTGTCTGACTGATATCCAAGTTGCAGAGACTGCTGTGTCTCACTGATATCCAAGTTGCTGAGACTGCTGTGTCTGACTGATATCCAAGTTGCAGAGACTGCTGTGTCTGACTGATATCCAAGTTGCAGAGACTGCTGTGTCTGACTGATATCCAAGTTGCAGAGACTGCTGTGTCTGACTGATATCCAAGTTGCAGAGACTGCTGTGTCTGACTGATATCCAAGTTGCAGAGACTGCTGCGTCTGACTGATATCCAAGTTGAAGAGACTGCTGTGTCTCACTGATATCCAAGTTGCAGACTGCTGTGTCTCACTGATATCCAAGTTGCAGAGACTGCTGTGTCTCACTGATATCCAAGTTGCAGAGACTGCTGTGTCTGACTGATATCCAAGTTGCAGAGACTGCTGTGTCTGACTGATACCCAAGTTGCAGAGACTGCTGTGTCTCACTGATATCCAAGTTGCAGAGACTGCTGTGTCTCAACTGATATCCAAGTTGCAGAGACTGCTGTGTCTGACTGATACCCAAGTTGCAGAGACTGCTGTGTCTCACTGATATCCAAGTTGCAGAGACTGCTGTGTCTCACTGATATCCAAGTTGCAGAGACTGCTGTGTCTGACTGATACCCAAGTTGCAGAGACTGCTGTGTCTCACTGATATCCAAGTTGCAGAGACTGCTGTGTCTGACTGATACCCAAGTTGCAGAGACTGCTGTGTCTCACTGATATCCAAGTTGCTGAGACTGCTGTGTCTGACTGATATCCGAGTTGCAGAGACTGCTGTGTCTCGCTGTTATCCAAGTTGCAGAGACTGCTGTGTCTGACTGATATCCGATCTGCAGAGACTGCTGTGTCTCGCTGTTATCCATGTTGCAGAGACTGCTGTGTCTCACTGATTCACATGCTATCAATACTTTTCTGTGCCACTGATATCAAAGCTTCAGGTTTTGTCTCGATTTTGCGACCAGTGGCAGGCCAATCACTGATGCCCCAAGTTTTTGACCACCGATTTTGATCACAGTATTTGATATTGTTTCTATTTTAGTACAATATACTTAGCTCAATTATTTTACATTAACTTTTACTATCTTATTTATTGCTCTTTTGCTTTGTTGAAGTTTGGTAATCTTCGTGTATTAAAACAGGATCATATTGAAAAGTAGCTTTGGAAACACGGCACTTTAACACACACATGGCACTTATAACATACATTTTGTGTTGGCTGAAGCTCATTCTACACAGCCCCATCAACACTCCCGGGTAGATTCACTGGGAATTAGAGACAGACTGAAACTCCCTCTACATTTCCCAACAAAATATCTCTAGGGAAGGCACAGCTCAGGTTAGAAACCAAATAAGCACGGTCCACTCAAACGCTGCCAGAACAGATACAGCACAGGGTTAGCTACACAGTATATAGCTCCCTCTACACTGTCCCATGAACCACTCCCAGGACAGGTACAGCACGGGGTTAGATGCAAGAGTAAAGCTCCCTCTACACTTTCCCCATCAAACACTCCCAGGACAGGTACAGCACGGGGTTAGATGCAGAGTAAGCTCCCTCTACACTTTCCCCATCAAACAATACCAGGACAGGTACAGCACGGGGTAGATACAGAGTAAAGCTCCCTCTACACTGTCCCCATCAAACTCTCCCAGGGCAGGTACAGCACGGGGTTAGATGCAGAGGTAAAGCTCCCTCTACACTGTCCCCATCAAACACTCACCCAGGACAGGTACAGCACGGGGTTAGATACAGAGTAAAGCTCCCTCTACACTGTCCCCATCAAACTCTCCCAGGGCAGGTACATGACAGTTTAAATGGAAATATAGAAAATATGAAGAGTTCAAAGAACATCACTTCAGGCACTTGTGGCTTCAAACTTGCTCCTACCTTCTCTGCAATTTATAAAGTCCAGGTTATTTACAATTTCTTCAACCTTGTCAGTGAGGTTCTTTGGAGAAAATCCTGTTGAATTGGTCACGTTGATGATTATCTCATGATCAACAATGAGGCTGCCATTTCTAGGGAGCAAAAATTTTAAATCCAATAACATTTTAGCTGGTAACTGTTGAAAAGCATTGATATTGTTGTTTCAGGAGTGGAATGTTGGCTAGGATGCGACTCTGGTTCGCCATCAATGGTAACATAAGATCCTGGATGCCAAGGGAGCAATAATCTGAGGTTAATATCATCAGCCCTCCCTCGGTACTGTACATGAACGTAGCCCTTGATTTAGTTGAATCCCAGGTGTGGGACTTGAGCACTGGACACTCTCAGAGACAACTGGCGGAATTTTACATTCCCCACACAGTGATGTCTGAGGAGCGAAACCGACATGCAGCTTGCAGGTTGCACAGCAGGCTTTTCTCTCCAGATAACAGTATGGGGAAATGCCAATCTCGGGGCACAATACATAGGGGAAGCACTTTAATGATATGGAAATGCATTGAAAAGAGTTTCCCAACTTTCTTTTTTTGAAGAAAAATATTTTTATTGGCATTTTCAACAGTATGTACATTGATGTTGTGTTTATTTATTGTTCATTGTAACTCAAAAAGGCTTTTACCTTACTTTACTTTATTTGCAGATTGCGAGTGTCTAGTTTGGCGTGTCCCCCACCCTGTGTTATCCCTCTTTGCCCGTCTCAGACTTTCTGCCCCTTCCCCACCCTCCCCCCTGGGTTTGTGCAGCCCTGGCGTTGCTCCTGTCTTTTGTTTTCCCCCCCCCTCTCTACCCCTTCCGGTTCTCCCTCTATTGGTTGTTGCTGGCCTCAAACAGGTTTTGGAATTGACCGACAATTGCCCCCATGCAGTAAGGAGCCTTCTTCCGCCCCTCGGATGGAGTATTTGGTCTTCTCCCAGGTGGCAAAATTCCAAAAGGCCAGCTAGCCAGTCTGCACTGTAGGTGGTGCTGCTGACTGGCAGCTCAGCAGGATTCTCCAGCGTGCGATTAGGGAAGCAAATGCCAGGATGCCGGCCCCCTTCCCCATGTGTAGTTCTGGCTGCTCTGATTCCCCGAAGATTGCCACATGTGGGCATGGCGTCATGCTCACCCCCACAACCTTGGATATTGCCTTCGGGAAGGCTGTCCAGAACCCAGCAATTTTGGGACAAGCCTAGAACATGTGAGTGTAGTTGGCCAGACCCTCTAGCACAGTTCACATTTATCCTTCACCTCCGGGAAGAACCTGCTCATTCGGGTTCTGGTCAGGTGAGCTCTGTGCACCACTTTGAACTGCATGAGGCTGAGCCTTACGCAGGAGGAGGTGGAGTTGGCCCTGCTTAGTGCTTTCGCTCCAGAGTCCCCACCCCACATCTGTCCCCTGTTCGCCCTCCCATTTCTGTCTGGTCTCGTCCAGTGGTGTTCGGGCTCTGTGTGATGTTATTAGAAATAAGTAATGGCATGATGGGAAAACTGGTCAAGTATTTGGTAAGAAAAGCTGACCTAGCCATTTCAATGTACCAGACCCCTGTAATGCATGTTGATCTAGCTATTCCAATGTACCAGACCCCTGTAATGCATGTTGATCTAGCCATTCCAATGTACCAGACCCCTGTAATGCATGTTGATCTAGCCATTCCAATGTACCAGACCCCTGTAAGGCTGATAAGTAAGGCCGACTCCGCATAACTTAAAGCATGAATAAGATCAGAGAAGGTCAAGCTAATTTCAAAATGCCTGACCTCTGTAATTTCTGATAAGGTTAACTCATCATGACCTAGGGCTGTATGAATAAGACAAGATAAGGTCATGACTGGAGGAGTCACCAGCCTTTTAATGTTCTATCAAAGGACAAGATAATGGTATGAGGGATGAGACAAAGAGTCCTTGGAGGTCAGCAGGTTGTGCCTGTTTAATGACATTGCTTACGTTTCTACTTCCGATCGAATTCCTGACTAAGCTGTAGTCACGCAATCTTGATAATGATAATGTATAAATACTGAACTGATTTTCTGTAAAAGGGCGGACTTGAGAAGGAATCAGCAGTGGTAGTAATTGCTCTCTGACCTCAAGTTTCAGTTTGCGGAGGAAATGTTTTATTTGTAAGTGTCTCATTTCCTGTCCTGTCGGCAATTCCCATTCCTCCGTCAGTTCGCTTAGCGGCACTAGTCTGTGCCCTACATAGAAGTCCCTAATTGTCAGAGTTCCCCTGTCCTGTATCCATTTTTAAAACGCTGCATCTAGCATGGCTGGCGGGAATCTGTGGTTGCCGCAGATAGGGGCTATGGGGGACATCCCGGTTAGCCCAAAATGTTGTCTCAGCTGACCCCATGTTTTCAGTGTGGCCATTATCACTGGGCTCGATGAGTATTTCGACCGAGGGGGATGGGAGTGCTGCCGTGGCCAGGGTCTAGGTTCTGGAAGAAAGCCTTGAGGATGAAGATCGGTGTGGAATCTGTTTTGGGCTATTTGAACAGGAGTCCCTCCAGCTCTGTCCTCCCCCGTTTGGGTTCACTGGGAATGCCTGATTTTGCCCAGATTGAGTTTGTAACCTGAGAAGGTTCCGAACTCTTTGAGGACCCGCATGATTGCTTTCAGTCCTTCCTGTCGCTTTGAGACGTACAGGAGCAGGTGGGGTTACTGAGTTCACAGAATCATAGAATTTACAGTGCAGAAGGAGGCCATTCGGCCCATCGAGTCTGCACCGGCTCTTTGAAAGAGCACCTACCCAAGCCCACACCTCACCCTATCCCCATAACCAGTAACCCAACCCAACACTAAATGGCAATCTGGACACTAAGGGTAAATTGCTGCCCAACTATCATGATACCTGCACCGGTGCTGGAAAGAGCACCCTGCCCAAGCTCACACCTCCACCCCTATCCCTGTAATCCAGTAACCCACCTAACCTTTTTTGGACATGAAGGGCAATTTAGCATGGCCAATCCACCTAACCTGCACATCTTTGGACTGTGGGAGGGAGCACCCGGAGGAAACCCACGTAGACACGGGAAGAACATGCAGACTCCGCACAGACAGTGACTCAAGCTGGGAATCGAACCTGGGACCCTGAAGTTGCGAAACAACTGTGCTAGCCACTGTTATAGGTATTTGATGCAATAAGGGTTAAAAGCCTGGGTTAGTGTGGGTGTGACTGCTGTAGTCATGTATGAAATAAATACTAGTTTGAAAGATTGGGAGCCAGGAGTGCAATTAAAGCATTGTAAAAGGCCTGGGCGACTGCAATGTTGTTTTGATTAAAAGTTAATTAGATTTCAGCTTGGTACGGTGATGTCATTGCTGGGTGGAGCTAAGTCATCAGGCATTTTGGGAAAGCAGTTGTTCTTTTTTTTAAATAAATTTAGAGTATCCAATTCTTTCTTTTTCCAATTAAGGGGTAATTTATTGCGCCCAGTCACCTAACCTCCACACCTTTTGGGTTGTGAGGCTGAGACCCATGCAGGCATGGGGAGAAAATGCAAACTCCACAGGGACATTGACCCGGGGCCGGAATCGAACCCAGGTCCTCGGTGCCGGACAGCAGTGCTAACCACTGGTAAGTGACTGGTGAGTCGTTTTTTCTGTTTTTCTTTTCTTTCATTGGTATATTTATTTATGTTTTCCTCTGTTTTTTTTGGAATTGTAATTGTTGAAGTTAACCGAAGGTTAAAGACATGGCAGGAGCTCCCAGACCCGTGTCATGCTCCTCGTGTGTGATGTGGGAGCTCAGGGACACGTTCCACTGTCCCTGACTCCTTCACGTGCAAGAAGTGTGTTCAGTTAAAGCTCCTGTTAGACCGCTTGACGGCTCTGGAGCTGCAGATGGACTCACTTTGGAACATCCGCGATGCTGAGGAGGTCGTGGATAGCACGTTTAGAGAGTTGGTCACACCGCAGGTGAAAGTTACTGAGGGAGATAGAAATGTGTGACCAAAAGGCAGAGCAAGAGTAGGAAGCAGTGCAGGTGCCCCCTGCGGTGATCTCCCTGCAAACAGATATATCGCTTTGGATACTGTTGAGGGAGATGGCTCTCACCAGGGAAAGGCAGCAGCAGCCAGGTTCATGGCACTGTGGCTGGCTCTGCTGCGCAGCAGGGCAGCAAGAAGAATGGCAGGGCTGTACTGATAGGGGACCCAATCGTAAGGGGAATAGACAGGCGGTTCTGCAGACGCAATCGAGGCTCCAGGTGGTCAGTTGCCTCCCTGGTGCAAGGGTCAAGAATGTATCGGAGCAGCTGCAGGACATTCTGGGGGGCGGGGGAGAAGAGCTAACTAAGGTAGACTGGGAGCAAAGACTTTATGGTAAAACAGTGAGGAACAGTGGAGAACCTTCCAAGTGATTTTTCCAGTGCTCAGCAAGGTTTATACCAACAAAAGGAAGAACGGTAGAAAGAGGGAAAATCGACCGTGGATTTCTAAGGAAATAAGGGAGAGTATCAAATTGAAGGAAAAAGCATACAAATGGCAAAGATTAGTGGGAGACTAGAAGACTGGGAAATCTTTAGGGGTAACAGAAAGCTACTAAAAAAGCTATAAAGAAGAGTAAGATAGATTATGAGAGTAAACTTGCTCAGAATATAACACAGATAGTGAAAGTTTCAACAAATATATAAAACAAAAAAGAGTGGCTACGGTAATATTGTTCCTTTAGCGGATGAGAAGGGAGATTTAATAATGGGAGATGAGGAAATGGCTGAGGAACTGAATTGGGTTTTTGGGTCGGTCTTCACAGTGGAAGACACAAATAACATGCCAGTGACTGATGGAAATGAGGCTATGACAGGTGAGGACCTTGAGGGAATTGTTATCACTAAGGAAGTAATGATGGGCAAGCTAATGGGGCTAAATGTAGACACGTCTCCTGGCCCTGATGGAACGCATCCTAGAGTGCTAAAGAGATGGCTAGGGAAATTGCAAATGCACTAGTGATAATTTCCCAAAATTTACTAGGCTCTGGGGTGGTCCCGGCGGATTGGAAATTAGCAAACGTGACGCCACTGTTTAAAAAAGGAGGGAGGCACAAAGCGGGTAATTATAGGCCAATGAGCATAACTTTGGTAGTAGGGAAGATGCTGGAATCTATCATCAAGGAAGAAATAGCGAGGCATCTGGATGGAAATTGTCCCATTGGGCAGAGGCAGCATGGGTTCATAAAGGGCAGGTCGTGCCTAACTAATTTAGTGGAATTTTTTGAGGACATTCCCAGAGTGGTAGATAACAGGGAGCCAATGGATGTGGTATATCTGGATTTCCAGAAAGCCTTTGACAAGTGCTGCACAAAAAGTTGCTGCATAAGATAAAGATGCATGGCATTAAGGGTAAAGTAGTAGCATGGATAGAGTATTGGTTAATGAATAGAAAGCAAAGTGTGGGGACCAATGGGTAATTCTCTGGTTGGCAATCAGTAGCTAGTGGTGTCCCTCAGGGATCAGTGTTGGGCCCACAATTGTTGACAATTTACATAGATGATTTGGAGTTGGGGACCAAGGGCAATGTGTCCAAGTTTGCAGATGACACCAGTCTCCCCGAACAGGCGCCGGAATGTGGCGACTATGGGCTTTTCACAGTAACTTCATTTGAAGCCTACTTGTGACAATAAGCAATTTTCATTTCATTTCATTTCACAACACTAAAATGAGTGGTAAAGCAAAAAGTGCAGAGGATACCGGAAGTCTGCAGAGGGATTTGGATAGGTTAAGTCAATGGTCTGGGGTCTGGCAGATGGAATACAATGTTGACAAATGTGAGGTTATCCATTTTGGTAGGAGTAACAGCAAACGGGATTATTATTTAAATAATAAAATATTAAAACATGCTGCTGTGCAGAGAGACCTGGGTTTTCTCGTGCATGAGTCGCAAAAAGTTAGTTCACACGTGCAACAGGTGATTAGGAAGGCGAATGGAATTTTGTCCTTCATTGCTAGAGGGATGGAGTTTAAGACTAAGGAGGTTATGCTGCAACTGTATAAGGTGTTAGCGAGGCCACACCTGGAGTATTGTGTTCAGTTTCGGTCTCCTTACCTGAGAAAGGACGTACTGGCGCTGGATTCTCTCGGTTAATCCCAGAGTTGAAAGGGTTGGATTACGAGGAGAGGTTGAGTAGACTGGGACTGTACTCGTTGGAATTTCGAAGGATGAGGGGGGATCTTATAGAAACATAAAATTATGAAGGGAATAGATAGGATAGATGCGGGAAGGTTGTTTCCACTGGTTTAGAACATAGAACATACAGTGCAGAAGGAGGCCATTCAGCCCATCGAGCCTGCATCGACCCACTTAAGCCCCATCCCCAGAACCCAATAACCCCATCTAACCTTTTTTGGTCACTCAGGGCAATTTATCATGGCCCATTCTCCTAACCTATATGTCTTTGGACTGAGTTTAGGAGGAACTTCTTCAAACAAAAGGTTGTGAATCTATAGAATTCCTTGCCCAGTGTAGCAGTTGAGGCTCCTTCATTAAATGTTTTTAAGATAAAGATAGATAGTTTTTTGAAGAATAAAGGGATTAAGGGTTATGGTGTTCGGGCCGGAAAGTGTAGCTGAGTCCACAAAAGTTCAGCCATGATCTCATTGAATGGCGGAGCAGGCTCGAGGGGCCATATGGCCTACTCCTGCTCCTAGTTCTTATGTTCACTGCGCCGCCATGCCACCCTAGCAGTTCAGTTCTGAGCTGAGTGAAGCTATTGCCAGAAGTGAAGCAGTTTTACACTCACTGCAGTTTCAATTAAAGGAAATTAAAAGTCTTTAAAGCAGTGCGGACTTGTCTCAATAACTACCGACCGGTGGCCCTGACGTCTGTTATAATGAAATGCATCGAGCGGCTAGTCATGAGATGAATCAACGGCAGCTACCCAGACGGTCTTGATCCATTAAAGTTCGTCTATCGCCGCAACCGACCCACAGCAGATGTTATCTCCTTGGCCCTACAATCAACACCGTAATCTGTCAGTATAGGTAACAGCACCTCCTCCACAATAGTCCACCAAGGCCGCGCAAGGATGTGTGCTCAGTTCTCTACTGTACTCCCTATACACACACGACTGTGTGGCAAAATTTAACTCCAATTCGATCCATAAGTTTGCGGATGATACGATTGTGGTGGGTCAAGCAACGACGAATCTGACTACAGAAGAGAGATAGATCACTTGGTTGCATGGTGTACCGAAAACAACCTCTTCCTAAATGTCAGCAAGACCAAGGAACTGATTATTGACTTCAGGAAGCGTAGCACGCCAGCCTCCCTCCCACTCCGCTGTCTACATCAATGCCTGTCCTGGTCCACTCACGTTAATGCAGCAGTCAAGAAAGCCCAACAACGTCTCTACTTTCTACGGAAGCTAAAGAAATTTGGCATGTCTGCATTGACTCTCACAAACTTCTGCAGATGTGCCAGAGAGAGCATCCGATCTGGCTGCATCAAACCTTGGTATGGCAACTGCTTGGCCCAAGATCGCAAGGAGCTGCAGAGTGTGGCAAACTCAGCCCAACACATCACACAAGCTTGCCACCCTCCCATTGATTCTGTCTACATCTCCCACTGCATCAGGAACGCAGACAGCATTGCCAGAGGCCCCTCCCACCCAGGCTTTGCCCTCTTCCAGACACTTCCATCAGGAAGAAGATAAAGAAGTCTGAAGAAGTCTATGCTGCTCTTGCTCAGGTATTTGCTTTGTTTGGCCCTTGTTCCGCACTGTAACCAATCACTATTTGTCGATATACTAGTTGTCCATGTACTCTGTTGATTATTCTTTTTGTCTACTGTGTACGTTCCCTTTGCCACAGAAAAAAACTTTTCACTGTACTTCAGTACATGTGACAATAAATCAATAAATCTGAGAACAAGGGGGAGCTGAAACAAGCTGAGAAGCATCTTCTGAAGAAATACAGAGTTTCTGCATGGGTCTGATAGGACTCAGATCTTGGGCGGGATTCTCCCTTCCCGGGACTAAGTGCCCGTGCTATCGTGGACGCCGTCGCGTTTCACGACGGTGCGAACAGGGCCCGTGCACGACCTATTCTGGACCCCACAGGGGGCTAGCACGGTGCTGGAGCGGTTCTCGCCACTCCAGCGTCCTTACGTGGCGCCAAATGGGTGCCATGCCAACCCACGCATGCGCAGTTGGGGCCGCGCCATCCTGCGCATGCGCTGGGTACATCTTACATGCGCTGGCCCCTCACGAACATGGCGCCGGTGTTCTGGTGCCGCCCGCGGAAGGAGGTAGGCCCGGGGGGGGGGAAGAGAGGCCGGCCCGCCGATCGGTGGACCCCGATCGCAGGCCAGACCCCATCGGAGGCTCCCCCCCGGTGAAGGAGCCCCCCTTGCCCCCACACAGGCCGCTTCCCCCTAGCGTTCCTGCAGAGTTCCCACCGGCAGCGACCAGGGGCGGAAGACGCCGGCGGGACCCTGTTGTGTCGTAGTGGCCGCTCGGAACATAGGGGCCAAAGAATCGCCGTTTACGGCGGTTTTCCGAGCGGCCCGGCGCGATTCGCGCGGCGCTGGTTAAGGGGGGGCGGGGGAGGTGGAAGAATCGCATGCGGGTGTCGGGGCGGCGTGGCGCGATTCACGCGCTGCCCCGGAGATTCTCCCAGCCGGAGTGGGAGGGGAGAGTCCCGCCTCTTGACTTTAAAACAGTGTCAAAAGATCTGTCCTTCTCAAAGAATATCTCTGTAAAGCAAGTATTCATATTGGTAGTTAAAGTGGATTTAGATCTGAGCTGGTTTATTTTCTTGTTGTTTAAGTGGGAATAAAGAGAGCAAGGGTTAGATCCTGGCATGGATAGAGCATTGGCTGACTGGCAGAGGCAGAGAGTGGGGATAAAGGGGTAATTTTCAGGATGGCATCCGGTGACTAGTGGTGTGCCTCAGGGGTCTGTGCTGGGACCACAACTTTTCACAATATACATTAATGATCTGGATGAAGGAACAGAACATAGAACATAGAACATTACAGCGCAGTACAGGCCCTTCTCCCCTCGGTGTTGCGCCGACCTGTGAAACCACTCTAAAGTCCATCTACACTATTCCCTTATCATCCATATCTCTATCCAATGACCATTTGAATGCCCTTAATGTTGGCGAGTCTACTACTGTTACAGGCAGGGCATTCCACACCCTTACTACTCTCTGAGTAAAGAACCTACCTCTGACATCTGTCCTATATCTATCTCCCCTCAATTTAAAGCTATGTCCCCTTGTAGACATCACCATCCGAGGAAAAAGGCTCTCACTGTCCACCCTATCTAATCCTCTGATCATCTTGTATGCCTCAATTAAGTCACCTCTTAACCTTCTCTCTAACAAAAAAAACCTCAAGTCCCTCAGCCATCCCTTGTAAGATCTTTCCTCCATACCAGGTAACATTCTGGTAGATCTCCTCTGCACCCGTTCCAAAGCTTCCACGTCCTTCCTATAATGCGGCGACCAGAATTGCACGCAATACTCCAAATGTGGCCGCACCAGAGTTTTGTACAGCTGCAACATGACCTCATGGCTCCGAAACTCAATCCCTCTACCAATAAAAGCTAACACACCGTACGCCTTCTTAACAACCCTCTCAACCTGGGTGCCAACTTTCACGGAATCTATGTACATGGACTGCGAGATCTCTCTGCTCATCCACATTACCTAGCCCAGTACTCTATCTTCCTGTTACTCCTTCCAAAATGAATCACCTCACACTTTTATGCATTAAACTCCATTTGCCACTGATGCACTATCAATTGACCACAGAAGCAAAATAGTAGTCCGAACTGAAGGCTTTAATAGACAAGATGTTTCCCCAGCAGCTCAGGTACAGAAAGGAATCTGTGGGGAACACACGGGCTCTTATACCCCGCCTTACAGGGCAGAGCTACTTTACAGCTCTAGCCAATGGGTGACTAGTGTTACATACCATTGGGCCAATGAGCAGCGAGCCTTCTCCACCAATGGTGACTTGGCATTGCTAGTTACCGTAATACCTCTAGTCATACTACCACAGCCACCTCTCAGCCCAGCTTTGCAGCTTATCTATGTCCCTCTGTAACTTGTAAGATCCTTCCGCACTGTCCACAACTCCACTGACTTTAGTGTCATCTGCAAATGGGGGCTGGTTTAGCTCACAAGGCTAAATCGCTGGCTTTTAAAGCAGACCCAAGCAGGCCAGCAGTACGGTTCAATTCCCGTACCAGCCTCCCCGGACAGGCGCCGGAATGTGGCGACTAGGGGCTTTTCACAGTAACTTCATTGAAGCCTACTCGTGACAATAAGCGATTTTCATTTCATTTTCATTTCAAATGTACTCACCCATCCTTCTACGGCCTCCTCCAGGTCATTTATAAAAATGACAAACAGCAGTGACCCCAAAACAGATCCTTGTGGTACACCACTAGTAACTGGACTCCAATCTGAACATTTCCCATCAACCACCACCCTTTGTCTTCTTCCAGCTAGCCAATTTCTGATCCAAACTGCTAAATCATCCTGAATCCCATGCCTCCGTATTTTCTGCAATAGCCTACCGTGGGGAACCTTATCAAACGCTTTACTGAAATCCATATACACCATATCTACTGCTTTACCCTCATCCACCTGTTTGGTCACCTTCTCAAAGAACTCAATAAGGTTTGTGAGGCATGACCTACCCTTCATAAAACCGTGTTGACTATTTCTAATCAAATTATTCCTTTCCAGATAATTATACATCCTATCTCTTATAAACCTTTCCAAGACTTTTCCCACAACAGAAGTAAGGCTCACTGGTCTATAGTTACCGGGGTTATCTCTACTCCCCTTCTTGAACAAGGGGACAACATGTGCTATCCTCATGTGGTTGATGGGAAATGTTCAGACTGGTGTCAAAGACTTCTCATGTCCTCGATTGGCTCTTCTTAGCTCTCTCTTTAGAGCCTTCCTAGCTAACTTGTAACTCTCAAGCGACCCAACTGAACCATCACGTCTCATTTCACATAAGCCTCCTTCTTCCTCTTGACAAATGTTTCAACTGCTTTAGTAACCCATGGTTCCCTCGCTCGACCACTTCCTCCCTACCTAACAGGTACATACTTATCAAGGACACGCAGTAGCTGTTCCTTGAACAAGCTCCAAATTTCCATTGTCCCCATCCCCTGCAGTTTCCCTCCCCATCCTATGCATCCTAAGACTTGCCTCATCTTATCATAATTGCCTTTCCCCCAGCTATAAATCTTGCCCTGCAGCATATACCTATCCCTTTCCATCACTAAAGTAAATGTAATCGAATTGTGGTCACTATCACAAAAGTGCTCACCTACCTCCAAATCTAACACCTGTCCTGGTTCATTACCCAGTACCAAATCCAATATGGCCTCGCCTCTTGTTGGCCTATCTACATACTGCGCCAGGAAACCCTCCTGCACACATTGGACAAAATCGGACCCATCTAAAGTACTCAAACTATAGTGTTTCCAGTCAATATTTGGAAAGTTAAAGTCCCCCATAAGAACTACCCTGTTACTTTCGCTCCTATCCAGAATCATCTTTGCAATCCTTTCCTCTACATCTCTTGAACTTTTCGGAGGCCTATAGAAAACCCCTAACTCGGTGGGGAGTTGGAGAATCCCGCCCAAGGTGTTTAACCATTTGCCAGTCAAAGTGGGGAGGCAGTGATATTGTCACTGGACTAATAATCCAGAGACCCCGGGCTTGGATTTGGATCTCACCACAGCAGATGTTGAAATTGGAATTAAATATAAAATCTGGAATTAAAATCTAACGGTGACCATGACACCAATGTTAATTGTTGTAAAAACCCATCCAATGTCCTTTAGGGAAGGAAATCTGCCAGCTTTACCCGGTCTGGCCTACATGTGACTCCAGAACCACAGCAATATGGTTAACTCTTAAAACCACTTAGGCAATAATTGCTGGCGCAGCATAAAAATGGATTTTTAAAAACTACCTGAGAAGCAGGAAAGGCTTTGTTGGTGGGATGGTGCTGGTGTACATTGACTGCTGGGCTTCCCTACATTATAACTTCACTTCAAAAGTGAGATAAAGAACTTTAAGACATCCCAAGGAAGTGAAAGATGCAAGCTCTTTCCTTTTCTTTCCTTTCCTGAGACCAGTTATGACAATGTAATAAGGAATTTTTTGAAGCAGCACAGTAAACTAAAATAATCTTACCTTATGCGTGTTATCCTCAAATTCTTGTATCCCTTTATTTTATCACAATAAACATATTCCATCTTGAAAAGAGAAACAAAAGACGATTGTAAACATTCATTAAATTGCATTAAATGGAGAAATTTCATATAATGTTAAGGCTGCTCATAATCACCATCGCCTGCCAAGTTAATTGTCCACCATACCTTGGATTTGGGCTGATTTACTTAACTTCTATTAACTAATTTTATTTTCCCGAGGCAACAGTGTATGCTATTGGATGTTGTATCTATAGACTTCCAGAAGGCCACATGGGTGATTTCAGTGCAAATTAAGGTTATGATATGAAAGAAAATGGAGCTGCATTAGTGGAGAGATAACATGGTTAAGGAGGCATATGGAATTGGAGAGACAATGGCATGGAAAGGCTGGATTCCTCAATGTGCATTAGTGGAGAGATGACAGACAGATGGATAGTTGACAACTGCCATGTGAAGAGTACGTCTTGTTGAAAGAGAAAAGTCAATAACTTATATGCTAAATTTCAAGATTTTTGACATACTGGGAGAATTTAGGCAGAAAGGGCTGTAAAGAAGTCAAATGAGGTTGTATACATAGAGGTATTTAACATGAAAGCAAGAAAATTGGACTGATATAAGATCATAGTTAAATAATGCGCAGTTCTGCGTACTAACCGTTTTTTTAAAGAAACACGAAAAGTTTTTGAACTCGTATGATGTGCTGTCACTCAGTTCAGTAATATACTCTTTATTTGTTATCTTGACAGTAGCGTTTATAGCAGCTTCAGTAGGTTCTGTAAAGTCTTCTGTAAAACATCACAATACATTAATCAAGCATCAGGCATCAGAGAGATGATCAAGATAATTTATTTGACGCAGCATGTTTCGATTTGGAAGATATTTTATCAATATATTAAGAGTAAGAGGATAACTAAGGAAAGAGTAGGGCTCATAAAAGACCAAAATGTAACCCATGTCTAGATGTGGAAGATGTTGGTATGGTTCTTAGTGAATACTTTGTGCCTGAATTCACAAAAGAATGAGATGATAGAGCTATTGTGATTAAGAAGGAGGAGTATGAAGCTGTAGGGAGGAAATATCAGGGGAATTAGCATCCTTGAAAGTGAATAAATTACCAGGGCCGGATGAAATGTACCCCCGGCTGTTTAAAAAAGCTAGGGAGGATAAATCCGAAGGTCTCACCAAAGCTTTCCAATCCTCATTGATGCAGGTGTCATGTCTAGAGGTTTGGAGGACTGCTAATGTTGCAAGTTTGTTTAAAGGAGTGAGGGATAGATCAAATAATTACAGGCAGTCAGTCTGACCTTGGCATATGGCAAACTTTTGAAAATAATTCTGGGAGACAGAATAAATTGCCATTTAGAAAGGCACAGATAAATCAAGGATAGCATGGATTTGTTAAGGGAAGGTCATGTCTGACTAACTTGATTGATTTTTTGTGCAAGAAACAAGGAGGATTGTTGATGTGATCTACAAGAAGTTTAGCCTCAAATAGGTCCCACATGTCAGACTGGGTGAAAAAATAAAAGTCCATGAGATCCAGGGGTTTGTAACAAACTGGATACAAAATGGGTTCAGTGACAGGAAAAAGGTTAATTGTTGATAGGTGATTTTGCAACTCAAGTTGTTTCCAATGGGGTTCCACAGAGGTCAATACTAGTCCCTTGATTTTAGCCGTATACATTAATGAGCTTGACAAAAATATAGGCTGCATGATCAAGAAGTTTGCAGGCAACACAAAAATTGAGCTGTAGATTACAGGAAGATTTTTTATTTATTATAAATTGAGAGTACTCAATAATTTTTTTCCCAATTGAGGGGCAATTTAGCATGGCCAATTTATCTAACCTGCAGATCTGGGTTGTGGGGTTGAGACCCACGCAGACCTAGAGAGAATGTGAAAGCTCCTCAGAGAGTGACCTGGGGCTGGGATCAAACCCGGGTCCTCGATGCTGTGAGGCAGCAGTGCTAGCCACTGTGCCGCCCGAGATTACAGCATCAAGGGACTGGCTAAATGGGCAGAAAAGTGGCAAATTAAGTTCAACCCAGAGAAATGTGAGGTGCTGTATTTGGGGAGGTTAAACAAAACAAAGCAATACACAATTTATGGGCTGGATTCCACCACAACAGATGGTGGAATTTTAATTCAATAAAAATCTGGAATTAAATGTCTAAAGATGACCATAGAACCATTCCTGTGAAAACTCATCTGGCCCTTTAGGAAGGAAATTTCTGCTATCCTTACCAGGTCTGGTGATTCCAGATTGACACTAATGTCCTCTAATTAGGTAAAATATAAATGTAAAAGAAAGGACTCATTTTCTTTGTTAGCCAAGGGATAGAATATAAGAGCTGGGAGGTTATTCTGGAATTATATAAATCATTATTTAGGTCATTACAGAAAGGATGCAATTGCACTGGAGAGGGTACAGAGAAGTAGCACAGTGGACTGCATGGCAACACAGTGGTTAGCATTGTGGCTTCACAACACCAGGGTCCCAGGTTCGATTCCCGGCCTGGATCACTAACTGCAGACTCCGGGTGCTCCAGATTTCTCCCACAAAGTCCCGAAAGACTTGCTTGTCCGGTGAATTCTCCCTTTACGTACCCGAACAGGCGCCGGAATATGGAAAGGGCTTTTCTCGGTAACTTCATTGCAGTGTTAATGTGAGCCTACTTGTGACAATAAAGATTATTATAATTATAAAATTTACAAGGATGTTGCCAGGACTTGAAAATTGCAATATGAGGAAAGGCTGAATAGGTTGGGGTTTTTCTCCTGAGATCAGAGGAGGCTGAGGGGAGGTTTGATTGCGATGTACAAAATTGTAGATAGAGTGGATGGGAAGAGTCTGATTATCTTAGCAGAGAGGTCAGTGACTAGAGGGTCTAGATTTAAAGTAATTTGTCGAAAAATTAATGGGGAGATGGCGGACACTAATTTCACTCAGAAGGTGCTGGGGTCTGGAACTCACTGTCTGGAAGTGTAGTAGAGCAGAAGCCCTCACTCATTCAAAAGGTGTTTTGGGAAATGCACTTCAAGCATCATAACCGTCAGGGCTATGAACCAAATGGAGGGGCTGATTTAGCTCACTGGGCTAAATCGCTGGCTTTTAAAGCAGACCAAGCTGGCCAGCAGCACGGGGCATTCTGATATTCCAATAGATATTCTAATAACAGAACACCTGCTTCTCAAAGAAAGCATTGTTTGGTTGACAGCTCATATTCTCTGATCTTTGAGGTGAATTTCACAAAGTTTGTTGATATGACTCAAGTTGTTTCAAATGTTTGTAGTTTTTGAAATTTCAAGGGCACGGATGATTGACACTTTTGTTAGTTTACCTTCCAGCCTTCCTTTAACTTTGAGTAGGTGATCAATGGATTGCATTTCTTCTAAGTTTTTTTCACACATGCCACTTTATACAGTTGTGTTAATTGGTTCTAGAACAGGGGTGGGCAAACTTTTCCGTGCAAGGGCCACATTCAGAAATTCACAATTTTAAAGGGCCGCATAGTATATTAAGTAAAATAATTACTTCACCCGGTTATGATTCTGGGCGCCTCATATAGAACATAGAACAGTACAGCACAGAACATGCCCTTCGGCCCTCGACGTTGTGCCGAGCAATGATCACCCTACTCAAGTCAACGTATCCACCCTATACCAGTAAGTAACCCAACAGCCCCCCCCCCCATTAACCTTAAAAAAAAAATGAAGTAAAAAAAAATGTTTTTTTTTAATGACTTGGTGGGCCGCATAAAAACCCTTGGCGGGCCGCATGCGGCCCGCGGGCCGTAGTTTGCCCACCCCTGTTCTAGAAGGCCTACAGTGGGTGAGTGGGCATGACATGCCAGAGCCTGAGGGGACATTGCACAGCGAGTTTTTGGATGGTGAAACAGGTGTGAGGGGTGAGGGCTTTTGTGTTCTTTTTACTCGTACAAATGAAATGAAATGAAATGAAAATCGCTTATTGTCACGAGTAGGCTTCAATAAAGTTACTGTGAAAAGCCCCGAGTCGCCACATTCCGGCGCCTGTCCGGGGAGGCTGGTACGGGAATCGAACCGTGCTGCTGGCCTGCTTGGTCTGCGTTAAAAGCCAGCGATTTAGCCGAGTGTGCTAAACCAGCCCCTTATTTTGCTGCCTTGTAGCTGCCTCCGCACTTCTTCCCAACTTCTTCTGTTCCAATTTCAGCTCATAGCCAGCACCCAGCAATTAATTTCTTGCCTTGGCAGGCACTTTCTCCTGAGGTAGACAGGCCAAGCTGGAAATTTGCCCAACAACCTCTACACACCTCAGGATGAAAATGCAGGCCATAATGTAACATTTAAATATATCTAAGTCAGGGATAGAATTTTGTTGAAAGGGAAGATTGGAGATAACCTACCAAAAACATACCCTTGAGGGGAACCAGAGCACCATAGGAAAAGTTGCAACTGCTTCAACAGAGCAGTAAGACTGCCAGTCGATCAAAGGAGTTTCTTAGAAAGCTGTTACTGATTTCTAAATTAGGGCTATTCATAACGAAACATGCAACAGCAATGTATTTTCTTTCCTGCAATGTTTAACAATATATTTAGGTTATGTATGGGGGTTTTCTGTGACATGACAAGTACCTCTGTGTCATTGCCAGCCACTTTCTTTGGTTTTGTGTGCATGTAGCTCAGTGCCATCCTGCAGCATCTTCAGTTCTCACTTATGCCTCCAAGCAGGGATTGTACACCAGTGGACACACCCTAGTACCTTACAAGGACTGATGAACTAAGTGAAGGTATCATCAGTTTCATAGAAGTGTCAGCTCTCTAGGTGTATGAAGTCTGGGATGATGGAAAAGGTAGATGATTCTGGCAAGAGGACAGTGGCTCTGAAGGCAGACACCAACAAGGTATGTGACACAACCAGGGCACTTTCTTGGTGAAGCTAACTTGTGCCCAGTCACCTCAGGGATGATTCGGATCTTGCCGAGGATCATCCCATGACTAGAGTGAAACCAAGTCACAAAGATGCTGCTTACAGTTGAAGTAACAGCTGCAGCATTACATCCAACCCTCAGGAAAAGTAAAGAATCCAAAGAAGAAGATTTAGGGTGTGGGTGGCTGTAATACAAACATATGGAAGTTGCACCCCAGCTATACAGACTCCATCTTGACTACTACGATCAGTCTTGGCAATGAACTCAGGAAGAATGGGCGCAATTCTCCGCACTTACGACGGTGCGGAGAATAGCGGGGGTCGTAAATTTTTACGGCCACGCTAGTCCGACGCCCTCCCGCTATTCTCTCCCCCCCCCCCCGGACTCCCGACACGGATCGCTGCCACCGTTTTTTTACGGCGAGCAGTGATTCACAGCTGGCCGATGGGCCGAATTCCAAGCCCTTTACGGCCGTTTTTACGAACGGCAAACACACCTGGTCTGGCCGTTCGTAAAAACGGCCGTAAAGTCCCAATCTTGGCATCCATGGCACCGATTGGCACGGCAGTACCACGGCCGTGCCAAGGGTGCCATGGGCCCGCGATCGGTGGGCACCGATCGCGGGCAGCGGGTCCGATTCCCGTGCACTCTTTGTCCTTCCGCCGCCCCGCTGTATCAATTCGCGGGGCGGCTGAGGGGCATCCCGGCCCGCGCATGCGCGGGTTTCGCGCAAATGCGTGATGACGTCATCCGCGCATGCGCGGGTTGGAGTCTTCCAATCTGCGCATGCGCGGCTGATGTCATGTGACGCGTCAGCCGGCGCAAACTCTGGCAAGCGGGCTTAACGAAATTCGTTAAGCCCGCGATGCCGGAGTTCACGGCCGCGGCATACTAGCCCCGACCGGGGACCAGAATCGGTTCCCGGTCGGGGAGGGGGAGGCTGGCGTCAAACCCGCCCGGTTTTGACGCCAGCCTTACGATTTCTCCCTGTCTGGGAGAATCGCGCCAAATATGTTTCTTTGGTAGGGGATGGAACACAGATTCATCAGAATAAACCTGGAGTTTTGCAGCTTTCCCAATGGATTCAGGTTTCACCAACCTAGCTTGTATTTCTTGTAAATTCGGGGTGTGTTCTTCATGGCACAAGGATTTCTGAGAATGGATAAAGAGAAACTCTGGTGGGAAGTCCAGATTTCGAGGGGGCATAAAATTAGAGGCATTATATTCAGAAGCAAAATCAGGAAGTCCTTTTTCATACAAGGTTAGTAAAAATCTGAGACATTTTACCCCAGGAGATGCTGGTTACTGTGAAAACTGTGACAGATGGCTTAAGAATAAGATAAGGGTGTTGAGGGAATAGAGCAGACACACAAAGCAATAGCATCAAAAAGTAAAATTAGTCTAAAATAAACTTACCAATTTCAAAGGTATCCACTACATATTCACAAGAGGCCCCGCTGTAGTAATCTTGGCACTCACATTTCACTCCATTCCATCTCCCTCCGTTATGACATGGATTTGGTGCTTCATCAAGAGCTAACAATAGTATTTCAAATAATACATGGGTTATTGAAAAGGTTTACACAACAAGAACACTTATTTTCCAATTTCGGTCTTACTTTACTGTTGGAACATGTTCCTGTTGGGTCCTTGCTCAATGGTCACTCATCACTCTCCACCAACTAACCATTTTTGCATGAACTTAGACATTGGGTGTGATTCTCCCTTTCTGAGACTAAGTGTTGATGCCGACACAGAACTTGTGGGGCGCGATTCTCTGCCCCCCACGCCAAGTAGGAGAATAGCGGGAGGGCCTCCCGACATTTTTCACGCCCTCCCGCTATTCTCCCCCCCCACGCCACGAATCACTGCTCGCCGTTTTTTACGGCGAGTGGCGATTCTCCGAAGCCGATGGGCCGGGCCTTCATGCCCGTTTCAGAGTACAGCTGGCTGGAAGCAGAGTCAGAGGGCAGAGGTCCAGTTGGTCTACAGGGCAGCTAATTCTGTAAGGTAAGAGGGGATGGAGGCTAGGGCAGTTGCATGCTCCTCCTGTAGGATGTGGGTGGTGAGGGAAACCACTGGTGTCCCCGCTGACTATACCTGCGGGAAGTGCACCCAGCTCCAGCTCCTCAGAGACCGTGTTAAGGTACTGGAGCTGGAGCTGGATGAACTTCGGATCATCCGGGAGGCAGTGGGGGTTATCGAGAAGAGTTACAGGGAGGTAGCCACACTAAAGGTACTGGACAAGAGTAGCTGGGTTACAGTCAGGGGAAAGAAAACTAACAGGCAGACAGTGCAGGGATCCCTCGTGGCTGTTCCCCTTCAAAACAAGTATACCGTTTTGGATGCTGTTGGGGGGGATGACCTACCGGGGGAAGGCCCCAGCGGCCAGGTCTCTGGCACTGAGTCTGGCTCTGGGGCTCAGAAGGGAAGGGGGGAGCATAGAACAGCAATAGTAATAGGAGATTCAATGGTTAGGGGATTAGATAGGAAATTCTGTGGTCGCGAGCGAGACTCCCGAAAGGTATGTTGCCTCCCGGGTGCCAGGGCCAGGGATGTCTCAGATCGTGTCTTCAGGATCCTGAAGGGGGAGGGTGAGCAGCCAGAAGTCGTGGTGCACATTGGTACCAACGACGTAGGTAGGAAAAAGGGTGTGAAGGTAATAAACAAGTTTAGGGAGTTAGGCTGGAAGTTAAAGGCCAGGACAGACAGAGTTGTCATCTCTGGTTTGTTGCCGGTGCCACGTGATAGCGAGGCTAGGAATAGGGAGAGAGTGCAGTTGAACACGTGGCTGCAGGAATGGTGTGGGAGGGAGGGCTTCAGGTATTTGGATAATTGGAGCGCATTCTGGGGAAGGTGGGACCTGTACAAGCAGGACGGGTTGCATCTGAACCAGAGGGGCACCAATATCCTGGGGGGGAGGTTTTCTAGTACTCTTCGGGAGGGTTTAAACTAATTTGGCAGGGGAATGGGAACCGGATTTGTAGTCCAGCAACTAAGGAAGCCGATATTCAGGACGCCAAAGCACGTAGTGATGCAGTGGGGAAGGTAACACTGACAAAGGAGAGTACTTGCAGGCAAGGAGATGGGTTGAAGTGTGTATACTTTAATGCAAGAAGCATCAGGAATAAGGTGGGTGAACTTAAGGCATGGATCGGTACTTGGGACTGCGATGTGGTGGCCATCACAGAAACTTGGATAGAAGAGGGGCAGAAATGGTTGTTGGAGGTCCCTGGTTATAGATGTTTCAACAAGATTAGGGAGGATGGTAAAAGAGGTGGGGGGGGGGGGGGGGTGGTGGCATTGTTAATTAAAGATAGTATAACAGCTGCAGAAAGGCAGTTCGAGGGGGATCTGCCTACTGAGGTAATATGGGTTGAAGTCAGAAATAGGAAAGGAGCAGTCACCTTGTTGGGAGTTTTCTATAGGCCCCCCAATAGCAGCAGAGATGTGGAGGAACAGATTGGGAAACAGATTTTGGAAAGGTGCAGAAGTCACAGTGTAGTAGTCATGGGTGACTTCAACTTCCCAAACATTGAGTGGAAACTCTTTAGATCAAATAGTTTGGATGGGGTAGTGTTTGTGCAGTGTGTCCAGGAAGCTTTTCTAACACAGTATGTAGATTGTCCAACCAGAGGGGAGGCCATATTGGATTTAGTACTTGGTAATGAACCAGGGCAGGTGATAGATTTGTTAGTGGGGGAGCATTTTGGAGGTAGTGACCATAATTCTGTGACTTTCACTTTAGTTATGGAGAGGGATAGGTGCGTGCAACAGGGAAAGGTTTATAACTGGGGGAAGGGTAAATATAATGCTGTCAGACAAGAATTGAAGTGTAGAAGTTGGGAACGTAGGCTGTCAGGGAAGGACACAAGTGAAATGTGGAACTTGTTCAAGGAACAGGTACTGCGTGTCTTTGATATGTATGTCCCTGTCAGGCAGGGAAGAGATGGTCGAGTGAGGGAACCATGGTTGACAAGAGAGGTTGAATGTCTTGTTAAGAGGAAGAAGGAGACTTATGTAAGGCTGAGGAAACAAGGTTCAGACAGGGCGCTGGAGGGATACAAGATAGCCAGGAGGGAACTGAAGAAAAGGATTAGGAGAGCTAAGAGAGGGCATGAAAAATCTTTGGCAGGTAGGATCAAGGAAAACCCCAAGGCCTTTTACACATATGTGAGAAATATGAGAATGACTAGAGTGAGGGTAGGTCCGATCAAGGACAGTAGCGGGAGATTGTGTATTGAGTCTGAAGAGATAGGAGAGGTCTTGAACGAGTACTTTTCTTCAGTATTTACAAACGAGAGGGGCCATATTGTTGGAGAGGACAGTGTGAAACAGACTGATAAGCTCGAGGTGATACTTGTCAGGAAGGAAGATGTGTTGCGCGTTTTGAAAAACTTAAGGATAGACAAGTCCCCCGGGCCTGACAGGATATATCCAAGGATTCTATGGGAAGCAAGAAATGAAATTGCAGAGCCGTTGGCAATGATCGTTTCATCCTCGCTGTCAACAGGGGTGGTTCCAGAGGATTGGAGAGTGGCGAATGTCGTGCCCCTGTTTAAAAAAGGGTATAGGGATAACCCTGGGAATTACAGGCCAGTTAGTCTTACTTCGGTGGTAGGCAAAGTAATGGAAAGGGTACTGAGGGATAGGATTTCTGAGCATCTGGAAAGGAACTGCTTGATTAGGGA
The DNA here is from genome assembly GCF_902713615.1 of Scyliorhinus canicula. Lineage (NCBI taxonomy): Eukaryota > Metazoa > Chordata > Chondrichthyes > Carcharhiniformes > Scyliorhinidae > Scyliorhinus > Scyliorhinus canicula. The sequence continues at coordinate 13,489,889 of NC_052174.1, forward strand.
TAGTCAGCACGGATTTGTGAGGGGTAGGTCTTGCCTTACAAGTCTTATTGACTTCTTTGAGGAGGTGACCAAGCATGTGGATGAAGGTAAAGCAGTGGATGTAGTGTACATGGATTTTAGTAAGGCATTTGATAAGGTTCCCCATTGTAGGCGTGTGCAGAAAGTAAGGAGGCATGGGATAGTGGGAAATTTGGCCAGTTGGATAACAAACTGGCTAACCGATAGAAGACAGAGAGTGGTGTTGGATGGCAAATATTCAACCTGGAGCCCAGTTATCAGTGGTGTACCGCAGGGATCAGTTCTGGGTCCTCTGCTGTTTGTGATTTTCATTAACGACTTGGATGAGGGAGTTGAAGGGTGGGTCAATAAATTTGCAGATGATATGAAGATTGGTGGAGTTGTGGATAGTGAGGAGGGGTGTTGTCGGCTTCAAAGAGACATAGATAGAATGCAGAGCTGGGCTGAGAAGTGGCAGATGGAGTTTAACCCTGACAAGTGTGAGGTTGTCCATTTTGGAAGGACAAATATGAATGCGGAATACAGGGTTAACGGTAGGGTTCTTGGCAATGTGGAGGAGCAAAGAGATCTTGGGGTCTATGTTCATAGATCTTTGAAAGTTGTCACTCAAGTGGATAGAGCTGTGAAGAAGGCCTGTGGTGTGCTAGCGTTCATTAGCAGAGGGATTGAATTTAAGAGCCGTGAGGTGATGATGCAGCTGTACAAAACCTTGGTCAGGCCATATTTGGAGTACTGTGTGCAGTTCTGGTCGCCTCATTTTAGGATGGATGTGGAAGCTTTGGAAGAGGTGCAAAGGAGATTTACCAGGATGTTGCCTGGAATGGAGAGTAGGTCATACGAGGAAAGGTTGAGGGTGCTAGGCCTTTTCTCATTAGAACGGAGAAGGATGAGGGGCGACTCGATAGAGGTTGATAAGATGATTAGGGGAATAGATAGAGTAGACAGTCAGAGACTTTTTCCCCGGGTGGAACACACCATTACAAGAGGACATAAATTTAAGATAAATGGTGGAAAATATAGAGGGGATGTCAGAGGTAGGTTCTTTACCCAGAGAGTATGAACATGCCAACATTGAGGGCATTTAAAAATTTATTGGATAAGCATATGGATGATAAGGGCATAGTGTAGGTTAGATGGCCTTTAGATTTTTTCCATGTCGGTGCAACATCGAGAGCCGAAGGGCCTGTACTGCGCTGTATCGTTCTATGTTAAGTAGTGGGGGCATGGAATGCACTGCCTGTGGAAGTAGTTGAGTCGGAAACGTTAGGGACCTTCAAGCGGCTATTGGATAGGTACATGGATTAGGGTAGAATAATGGAGTGTAGGTTAACTTCTTAAGGGCAGCACGGTAGCATTGTGGATAGCACAATTGCTTCACAGCTCCAGGGTCCCAAGTTCGATTTCGACTTGGGTCACTGTCTGTGTGGAGTCTGCACATCCTCCCCGTGACTGCGTGGGTTTCCTCTGGGTACTCCGGTTTCCTCCCACAGTCCAAAGATGTGCAGGTTGGGTGGATTGGCCATGAAAAATTGTCCAAAATTATTTGATTAACCTAGGGCAAAAGTTCGGCGCAACATCGTGGGCCGAAGGGCCTGTTCTGTGCTGTATTTCTCTATCTCTATCTATGTACCGTTGTGAAATGAGCGGCAGATGCCTGTTTGGGGCATCTGGGGGCCCGATTGGCACGGCAGTACCACGGCCGTGCCGAGGGGGGAATAGGCCATAACGGACGCACTCTTTTCACTCCGCCACCCCGCAAGATCAAGCCACCACGTCTTGTGGGGCGGCTGAGGGAAAAGACGCCAACTGCGCATGCGTGGGTTGGCGTTGTCCAACATGTGCATGCGCGGCTGATGTCATCGGGCGCGTCAGCCGGCGTGACATTTGACGTGCGGCCTTGACGACTGTCGTCAAGGCCGCGCCGCCGTGACGCATGGGGCCGCGCTCCTATCCCCGCTCGGGGGGGAGAATCGGCCCCGGAAGTTGGCGTGAAAGCTGCTATGCGTCACGGCCTGTCCCACGGCAGCCTTTACAATTCTCCGCATTTGCGGAGAATCTCGCCCGTGGACTTTCACAACAGCAAAACTGACGGCACACCTGGGGTGAAATTCTCCCCTACCCGGCGGGGCGGGGGGGTCCCGGCGTAGCGGAGTGGCGCCAGCCTCTCCGGCGTCGGGCCTCCCCAAAGGTGCGACTTCGCCGGTTCGCACATGTGCCGGTGCGTCAGCTGCTGACGTCACCACCGGCGCATGCGCGCTGGGGGATTCTCTTCCACCTCTGCCATGGTGGAGGCCGTGGCGGTGGCAGAAGAAAAAGAGTGCCCCCACGGCACGGCCCGCCCGCCGATCGGTGGGCCCCGATCACGGGCCTGGCCACCGTGGGGGCACCCCCCGGGCCCGATCGGCCCGCGCCCCCCCCAGGACCCCGGGGGCCTGCTCGCGCCACCGATCCCGCCGGCACAGAGGTGGTTACTAACCCAAGTCCAACACACCCGTAACCTGACCCCCCCCCCCCCCCCGCTCTACCCAGAGGGCTGGTGAACCCCAAACCTGCAACACATGCCGGTACCCATACCGGCTGCCATGGCTGAGTGCCCTGGCCACTGAAGCTGCCAGCCACCCATCCCCTGGGCTGCATGCATTGACTGTCTAACGCTGTTTCCCCTCCCCCTCACCAGCAGAAGGCTGTGCATGACCTCTGTGAGCGGGAGAAGATATGAGGGGGATCGTGTGGCTGAACCAAGGGTCCTGGACATGGTTAGCGGCCCAGAGGAAAGGGAGGTTAGTACTGTTGCGTCACAGCACCAGGAACCTTGGTGCGATTCCTGGCTTGGGTTATTGTCTGTGCGGAGTCTGCGTGTTTCCCCATGTCTCCCCAAACCTCCAGGTGCTTTGGTTTCCTCCCACAAGTCCCGAAAGAAATGCTTGTCCGGTGAATTGGACATTCTGAATTCTCCTTCAATGTACCCGAACAGACAACGGAGTGTGGCGACTAGGGGATTTTCACAGTAACTTCATTGCAGTGTTAATGTAAGCCTACTTGTGACACTAATAAAGATTATTATAAAAAAAGTACTGACCCTTCACCTGTTTGAAGACAAGTCACTTCCGCGCCCCCCCCAAATCTCAGATTCTCTAACCTTCCCACTCTCTTTCTCAAGCCAGGCATGGAAGCCAGCTCAGAGCCCAAACAAGCCAATTTCCTCCCCTCCAAGAATCACCGAGTTAAGTGTAAATCCGTTTCCATGTCTCTCCCTGCCCCAACTGATCTGCTGTGTGCTACCACGATCCAAGTGGGTTAGAATAAAAGGGGAGTCACTTTAGAACAGAGATGTGGAGAAATTTCTTCAGCCAGAGAGTGGTAGGTCTGTGGAATTCATTGCCACAGAGGGCGGTGGAGGCCGGGACGTTGAGTGTCTTTAAGACAGAAATTGATAAATTCTTGATTTCTTGAGGAATTAAGGGCTATGGGGAGAGAGCGGGTAAATGGAGTTGAAATCAACCATGATTGAATGGTGGAGTGGACTTGATGGGCCGAATGGCCTTACTTCCGCTCCTATTTCTTATGGTCTTATGGTCTTAAGTCTTACACTGATACCAAGGAGCAGATTAATGCACTTGACCCTTGGTTTAATACTTGGACGTTCCCCATCTCAGAGATTTTATAATGCAGACAACTTCTTAAACATGCAAGGGTAAAATTTGTTCAGGGAAAAGGCTGATATTCTACACAACTCTTATTCCACTATAGAGCAGCTAGGACCAGGACTAAAATAAAAGCAAATTACTGCGGATGCTGGAATCTGAAACCAAAAGAGAAAATGTTGGAAAATCTCAGCAGGTCTGGCAGCATCTGTAGGGAGAGAAAAGAGCTCGGGCGGAATTCTCCGCTCTCCACGCGGCCTGGGAGAATCGCGGGAGGGCCCCCCGACATTTTTTACGACCCCCTGGCGCCCCCCCGCGACCCCCCCCCCCCCGGCTCGGAAGAATCGCCGCTTGCCGTTTTTCACAGCGAACGGCGATTCTCCGACCCGGATGGGCCAAGCGGCCTGCCGTTCACAACCGTTTCACGGCGGCGGCAAACGCATCTGGTCGCTGCCCTTCCAGATGACCCTTTGTCAAAGCTAAAAGACATAGAAAGTGGGAGATATTTATACTGTGTGGTGAGGGAATGAAAGATGAGTCATAGCCACTGATACCAAGGGTAAAGAGTGCTAATGACAGTCCCCAGAGAGAATAAAAGCTGTAAATGGCCAAACAGCAGAGAAACTAAAATCAGAAGGTAAACTGTGACAGATATAGGGGGGGTAGGGGGAAGCAAAGGAGAGAAAAGGGAAGGAGAGGTGGGTTAAGATAGGACGAAAATATATATGTAAAGAAAGACAAGAAAGAAAGAAAATGTAAAAGGCAGTTAAAATGAAATGGAATAAAAACAAAGGGGTTGAGGTGGAGTAGAGCTAATCATCTGAAGTTGTTGAATTCGATGTTGAGACCGGAAGGGTGTAGCGTGCCTGATCCGAAGATGAGATGTTGTTCCTCCAGTTTACGTTGAGCTTCACTGGAACATTGCAGCAGGCCAAGGACAGACATGTGGGCATGGGAGCAGGGTCTTGTGTTAAAATGGTAAGCAACAGGAAGGTCAGGGCTCTGAACATGCACAGACCGAAGGTGCTCAGCAAAGCGATCACGTTTGGTCTCTCTGATATAGAGGAGACCACATTGGGAGCAATGAATGCAATAGACCAAATTGAAAGAGGTGCAAGTGAAATGCTGCTTAACCTGGAATTAGTGTTTTGGGCCGGAGATGTTAAGCATGGTAAAGGTAAACGGGCAGGTGATATACCTTCCGCGATTGCATGGGAAGGTGCCATAGGTGATGGGAGAGGTGTTGGGTATGGCGGAGGAGTGGACTAGATTATCTCGGAGGGAATGGTCTCTGCGGAATGCTGACAGAGGGAGTGAAGGGAAGATGTGTTTGGTGGTGGCGTCACGCTAGAGTTGGCAAAAATGGTGGAGCATTATGCTTTGCAGACGGAGGCTGCTAGGGTGAAACGTGAGAACGAGGGAGACTCTATCCTTGTTCTGGGAGGGAGGGGAGGGGGGCGAGGGTAATGGCATGGGAGATGAACCGCACACTGTTGAAGGTTCTGTGAACAACTGTAGGTGGGAAATCACGGTTGAGGAAGAAGGAACACATTTTCGAAGCACCAGTTTGAAAAGTGTCATCCAGGTAGGCCTGGAACAAGGAATGTTCCGCATACTCCATAAAAAGGCAAGTGTAGCTAGGACACATGTTGGCACCCATTGCTACACCTTTGATTTGGAGAAAGTGAGATGAGTTAAGGAGAAGTTGTTGAGAGATAGAACAAGTTCAGCCAAGTGGAGGAAGGGAATGGACCTAAGGAGTGAGGATGGAGTCAAGATACGAGGAAATAGGTTCGGTGGGGCAGGAACATGCTGACACAATGGGTCTGCCGGGGCAGTCCTTTTTGTGGATTTTGGGAAGTAGGTAAAAGCGGGTTGTCCGGGGTTGGGAGATTATGAGGTTGGAAGCCGTAGGGGGAAGGTATTGGAGGGAATTAGGTCATTAACGGTGTTGGAGATCATGGCTTGATGTTCAGTGGTCTAGTCATGGTCCAAAGGAAGTATCTGGAAGTTGGCGCTCAGCCTCAGCACGCCAGATGTCAACAGCACCCCTTTTAGGCAGGTTTGATGAGAAAGTCGAGGTTGGACCTGACGGAATGAAGAGCAGAATATTCGGAAGGAGAGAGGTTGGAATGGGTGAGGGGGGCAGAAAGATTAAGACGGCCAATGTCCCGTCGACAGTTCTCAATGAAAAGATCGAGAGCAGATAATTGTCCCGGCGGGGATGTCCAATTGGAGGCAGAATGTTGGAGGCACATGAAAGGATCTGTGGAACGGGGAGAAGAATCTTGCCCAAAGTAGTGGGCATGGAGATGAAGACAACGGAAGAAGAGTTCAACGTCATGTTGAGCCCGGAATTCATTGAAGTGGGGATGTAAGCGAACAAAGCGTCCTTTGCTGAGAACAGCACGCTCAGCCTCAGCGAGGGGAAGGTCAGAGTGTATGGTGAACACGCGGCAAGGTCTGGGGCTGGAAGAAATGCTGTGTGTGGGAGAGGGCCTAGGATGGGCAGTGATGTTAATAAGGTGTTGAAGCTGCGTTCCATAACATCTGCAAGAAACAGGTAAAAGTTTTTTGTTAAGGCGTGGAATGATGCGAAGGATGAAATGAAACTGGGGACAGGGACAGCTTTGGAAGAGAGTAAGGCGGTGCTGCTGGAGAGAGATGCCAGGACTAATCACTTGTAAAAAACCCCACAACATATCAAATTTACTGAGGCAGTGCAACAATTAAATTAATACATCCAAACTTTTCCAGTGAATATCAATGTTAGATTAATTGAACAGTAATTGATTTAATAGAGAGAACTATAACTGGAAAAAGATGGAAAGGAACATCTTCTTGTGGAGTTTGTTCTTAGATGTTGTGTCTCAGAGGTATGAATGCTCAAATGCTGTGATGCTCATAACTTCTATAACTTGTCTGTGTTTCAGCGGTACAGAAATCCTTTGCCCACAAACTGTGTCAAGAATTCCAGCCTCAGAATTCAACTTTGTAGCAGGCCTTTCATTTCGTCCCCTGAATGGCATATTTTGTCCGCAAAATTTTCTGCAGCCCTCATGACCATTTTCGGCTCAGTAGGCAGTTAACAAATTTCCCGTCTACTATCTCGGAGTATTGGAAACACCATCCTCACCGATAAGGGAAACTAATGATTCTGAATGAGCCTAAAGTGTCCCAGAAATCGCTCAACAGTTTGGTGTATCAATTTTATCTACTGTACCTGACCAAATAGCTGGACAAACCTGAGGCTTACTAACATCGAGGGAAGCCTTCCTGCATTCTCGCTGCAAGCGTCGCCAGGGCATTCCTGGAACCGTACACATTTTGAGGCATTTGCCCAATGAGAGGAGAATTGACACAACCTAAAGCTGTCCCATTACCTGTATCCCGTGCCCGGGAATTGAGTGCATCCCAGCCACAATGGAGAGAACAATCTATCACAGGTTTCAGAAATATGAATTCAAAATTCACAAAACATATTACTGAGGAATATATTACATTGAAACTCACCAAGAGCTGTAGCAAAAGTCAGGCAGCATAAATATATAATAGTCCTCAATTTGTACATTGTAGTTCTTTTAAATCCCAGTCAAAACAAAACTTGTAAGGGACAAAACGAAATGAGTTCAAATCGTTGAAGTTGGAACATCAGCTGTTTCTCACAGGTATCTTCATGTAAAGTTAAACCCAATTCAAACGACAGACCAGTCATCCATCACAGTAGAGTGGAGAATGTGTTGGAGGCAGTTAAACTGTGGAACTATAAGATTTTTCAGCAGTGACCTTTGAAAACTTAGATGAAGAAATACATTTACCAAGCCCATATATTATCTGAGAATCTAGTGCTCATAAACACACTCAGGTAGAAAATAAAAGTCACTTGCGGGAGTGGTTTGTCGACCTTCTAACAGTAACCACATTGTAGAATAAAAGAAAAAAGAAAATTACAGCACAGGAACAGGCCCTTCGGCCCTCCCAGCTGCGCCGATCCAGATCTTTTATCTAAACCTGTCCATTATTTTCCAAGGTCTACTTCCCTCTGTTCCCCGCCCATTCATATATCGGTCTAGATGCATCTTAAATGATACTATCATGCCCACCTCTACCACCTCCGCTGGCAAAGCGTTCCAGGCACCCACCACCCTCTGCGTAAAAAACTTTCCACGCACATCTCCCTTAAACTTTCCCCCTCTCACCTTGAAATTGTGACCCCTTGTAATTGGCACACCCAATCTTGGAAAAAGTGTGTTGCTATCCACCCTGTCCATACCTCTCATAATTTGGTAGACCTCAATCAGGCCCCCCCTCAACATCCGTCTTTCCAATGAAAATAATCCTAATCTACTCAACTTTTCTTCATAGCTAGCACCCTCCATACTAGGCAACATCCTGGTGAACCTCCTCTGCACCCTCTCTAAAGCATCCACATCCTTCTGGTAATGTGGCGACCAGAACTGCACGCAGTATTCCATATGTGGCCTAACCAAAGTCCTATACAACTGTAACATGACCTGCCGACTCTTGTACTCAATATCCCGTCCGAAGAAGGAAAGCATGCTGTATGCCTTCTTGACCACTCTATCAACCTGCGTTGCCACCTTCAGGGTACAATGGACCTGAACTCCCAGATCTCTCTGTACATCAATTTTCCTCAGGACTCTTCCATTGACCATATAGTCCTCTCTTTAATTAGATCTTCCAAAATGCATCACCTCGCATTTGCCTGGATTGAACTCCATCTGCCATTTCTCTGCCCAACTCTCCAATCTATCTATATTTTGCTGTATTCTCTGACAGTCCTCCTCGCTATCTGCAACTCCACCAATCTTAGTATCATCTGCAAACTTGCTAATCAGACCACCTATACCTTCCTTCAGATCATTTATGTATATCACAAACAACAGTGGTCCGAGCACGGATCCCTGTGGAACACCACTAGTCACCCTTCTCCATTTTGAGACACTCCCTTCCACCACTACTCTCTGTCTCCTGTTACCCAGCCAGTTCTTTATCCATCTAGCCAGTACACCCTGAACCCCATACGACGTCACTTTTTCCATCAACCTGCCATGGGAAACTTTATCAAACGCCTTACTCAAGTCCATGTATATGACATCTGCAGCCCTTCCCTCATCAATTAACTTTGTCACTTCCTCAAAGAATTCTATTAGGTTTGTAAGACATGACCTTCCTGCACAAAACCATGCTGCCTATCACTGATAAGTCTATTTTCTTCCAAATGTGAATAGATCCTATCCCTCAGTATCTTCTCCAACAGTTTGCCTACCACTGACGTCAAGCTCACAGGTCTATAATTCCCTGGATTATCCCTGCCACCCTTCTTAAACAAAGGGACAACATTAGCAATTCTCCAGTCCTGTGGGACCTCACCCGTGGTCAAGGATGCTGCAAAGATATCTGTTAAGGCCCCAGCTATTTCGACCCTCACTTCCCTCTGAAACCTGGGATAGATCCCATCCGGTCCTGGGGACTTGACAACCTTAATGTCTTTTAGAATACCCAAAACTTCCCCCTTCCCCGGACAGGCGCCGGAATGTGGCGACTAGGGGCTTTTCACAGTAACTTCATTGAAGCCTACTCGTGACAATAAGCGATTTTCATTTTTTTTCTGTATGATGACTTGTGCTAGAGTATTTAAACATCCATCCCTCGCCTCAACATCCGTCACGTCCCTCTCCTTGGTGAATACCGATGCAAAGTACTCACCTCACCCATTTCCTCCGAGTCCACGCATAAATTCCCTCTTTTGTCTTTGAGTGGGCCAATCCTTTCCCTAGTTACCCTCTTGCTCCTTATATACGAATAAAAGGCTTTGGGATTTTCTTTAACCCTGTTAGCCAAAGATATTTCATGACCCCTTTTAGCCCTCTTTATTGCGCGTTTGAGATTCGTCCTACTTTCCCGATATTCCTCCAAAGCTTCATCGGTTTTGAGTTGCCGCGATCCTATGTATGCTTTTTTTTCATCTTAGCTAGTCTCACAATTCCACCCGTCGTCCATGGTTCCCTTATCTTGCCATTTCTATCCCTCATTTTCACAGGAACATGTCTGTCCTGCACTCTAATCAACCTTTCCTTAAAAGACTTCCACATTTCAAATGTGGATTTACCCTTAAACAGCTGCTCCCAGTCCATATTCCCAAGCTCCTGCCGAATTTTGTTATACTCGGCCTTTCCCCAATTTAGCACTCTTCCTTTAGGACCACTCTTGTCCTTTTCCATGAGTATTCTAAAACTTACGGAATTGTGATCGCTATTCCCAAAGTAATCACCGACTGAAACTTCAACCACCTGGCCGGGATCATTCCCCAATACCAGGTCCAGAATGGCCCCTTCCCGAGTTGGACTATTTACATACTGCTCTAAAAAAAACTCTCCTGGATGCTCCTTACAAACTCTGTTCCATCTATACCTCCAACACTACAGGAGTCCCATTCGATGTTGGGGAAGTTAAAATCTCCCATCACAACCACCCTATTGCTCCTACATTTTTCTATAATCTGTCTGCATATTTGTACCTCTACTTCATGCTTGCTTTTGGGAGGCCTGTAGTAAAGTCCCAACAATGTTACTGCACCCTTCCTATTTCTTAGCTCTACCTATATTGCCTCATTGCTCGAATTGTAGGACAGGGTATGTACAAGGAGAAATAATAGGGGCTTGTGAGAATGGTATGGCAATAATCATAGGTGATTTTAATCTACATCTGGATTGGACAACCAGATTAGCAAAGGTAATGTGGATGATGAGCCCATAGATTGTTTTAGGAACAATTTCTGAGAGCAATTTATTTCACTGATGGTGAACACCCTCCTTGGAGGTGGGCCACCAGGCAAAAAAATCAAACCTCCATTGACTTCAGCGGGACTCCAATGGTGAGCTCTTCCCCACCAGAAAACGTGCCGCAGGGTGTTCAGAAAATTCCACCCATAGCAGTTGATATTCAGGAGATATTCCAGAATTCCCAGAAAAGATACATTCCGGTGAGAAATAAATATTCTAAGGAAAGGACAGACCGCTTGTGGCTACCTAAAGAAGTTAAAGATATCAAATTGAAAGATTTGAGGGGTGGGAGGCAGCCGCACAATGGAGGGCTCCCGTTCGGGAACGGCATTTTCGGGGTTTTAAGCCCGTCCCAGGGTCCACGGAGGCGGCAAAAGAAGGGAGAAGGCACGGAGGAGGCACAGTAAAGGAAAATGTCGAGGGTGAGCAAAATAACCGGCATAAAAAAAACAGCTGGAGGTCCGTCGGGGAGTGGAAAGGTCACCGCGGGGCCACCAAGGACAATGGAGGCTGGAGCACCAGGGGAGGCCGCATTGCTTACGGCTGAAAAAATGACTGAGGTGATGGCTGCGGAATTCGAAAGGCAGTTTACAAAATACATGGAGACAATGAGGAAGGAGATGAGGGAGGTTTTGAGTATGCTGGTGGAGGAGGCAATTTCCCCGGTGACGACAGTGGTGGAGAGCGCAGTGGCGGAGGTGCGGGTGCAAGGGGAGGCGCTGAAGGAAGTGGAGGAGACATTATTGCAGCACGGTGATCAACTTATCTCGATGGGGAAGGAGATGTGGAAGGTGATAGAGATTAACAAGGATCTGGGAGGAAAAATGGAAGACCTGGAAAACAGATCCAGGCGACAGAATTTAAAGATTGTACGGCTGCCCAAGGAGTTGAAGGGCCGAGGCGACTGAGTATTTTGCCGCGATGCTTGCGAAACTATTCGGAGAGGGGGAGGATCCCTCCCGATATGAACTGGATTGGGCTTATCGGTCGGGGAGGCCTGTACCAAAGGCTAGTGAGCCGCCAATGGTAGTGACTCTGTGCTTCCGTAGGTACAGTGTGAAGGAGAAGGTCCTGTGCTGGGCCAAGCAGAAGCGGGTGGTGCAGTGGACTGGAGCTGGTACATGTGTATACCAGGACTTTACGGTGGAGCTGGCGAGGAGGCGGGCTGCCTTCAACCGGGTGAAGAGGGCACTGTACATTAGCACGGTGCAGTGCGACATTGTATATTCAGCGAAGCTGAGGGTGACTTACAAGTTGAACGACTTTTATTTTGGAACGGCGGAAGCAGTGGAGGAGTTTGCGAAGGCAGAAGGACTGTGGCAGAACTGAGAAACTGAGAAATGGCCATGAGCCGATGTAACCTCATGACTGTATTTTCTTCCTTTTGTTACACTGCATGCGGGAGTATGGGCTAAAGGAACGAATGTTGTATATATTTGGACAAGGGAAGTGATGGGACTTTCACTCGAAATGAGGACTCTTTGGAGTGTAGGTTGATATGAGGGGTTTGTGTGCTAAAAGGGGATTTCTGGGCTTTCCTAGGGCGGGCAAGGGAGAAAGGGACCCGGGCGGGGGCCTCCATGCTGGCTGGTTTAAGCCGGCCAGTGAACGGGAGTGAGGTGGGGGAGGGGCTGCAGCCATCGGAGCCTGGCAGAACAGGGTCCGAAGGGTCTAGCCGGGGTGGAAAGTTGGTGGGAATGAGCCGAGGTTGGGGGGAGGAGTTTTACAAGAGGCAGTGGAGGGGAGGAGTTCGGGGGAGGGGGGGTGTTTACAACTCTTGGGTATAATGTATGGTACTCCTTCAGAGGTTGGATGGCATTGAGTGTGTGTGTTGGGGGGGCGGGGGGGGGGGGGGGGGGGGGTGGAGTGGACTCTATAGGTTGATGGTGACCATGGGCGGTCCCGGACTCCTTTTTCTTTCTCTCCTTTGTTTTTTGTTTCCACCGTGAGGGGGTTTGTTTTATTGGATGCATATATTGACAGGTGGGTTGTTGTTTGGGGTGGTGGGAGGATGGGATCGTTGTTATTGTTAAGGGGATTGATTTTGTGTTTTTTACTGTTTACTGTTTTTGAAGGAAAATGTGAAAATGGAGAACAAAAACATTTTAAAAAAAATTTAAAGATTTGAATAATTTGTATGTGGCAGGTCAGAAGATTGGACAAAATGTCGAGAACAGCAAAGAGTGAATAAAAGATTAATAAGGAGGGAGAAAATAGATAACAGCGAAACCAGCTAGAAATACAAAAAGAGATAGTAATGGTTTCCATAGGAATTTAAAAAGGTAACCACTACATATTCACATATTCTGTAGTAACCTTGGCACACACATTTCACTCCATTCCATCTCCCTCCGTTTTGACATGGATTTGTTGCTTCATCAAGAGATAACAATAGTATCTCAAATAATACATGGGTTATTGAAAAGGTTCACACAACAAGAACACTCTTTTTCCTGATTTCTGTCTTACTTTACTGTTGGAACATATTCCTGTTGGGTCCTTGCTCAAAAGTCACTCTCATCACTCTTCACCAACTAACCATTCTTTGCATGAACTTAGACATTGGCTTTAACTAGGCTTTTGACACCAAAGCCTATCCGATAATGGAGATAAACTGCTTAAGAGTTCAAAATGAGTCAAATTGGATAATGGAAAGAAACTACAGAATGGAGGTCAAAACTGGATAATTAAAGTTGAAGTCAGTAATGGAGGTAATGGAGTAATGGGCAGCACGATAGCATTGTGGTTAGCACAGTTGCTTCACAGCTCCAGGGCTTGGGTTTGATTCCCGGCTTGGGTCACTGTCTGTGCAGAGCCTGCACGTTCTCCCTGTGTCTGCCTGGGTTTCCTCCTTGTGTTGAATTATATACCTCGTAATTCACACTGTATTACCTTACATGTGTTGTATCCTTGTGGGCTCTGTATACGAGCTGTTGCACGGCTCTGCCCATGGGGGAGATGAGGAGTTTTTACTGGGCTCCACCCTTGGCTCCGCTCATTGCTCCGCCCATGGCTCCTCCCGCTAACCGGAAGTATAAAGCACTGCAGCCGTAAGCCTGCTCTCAGTTCCTCTGGTCGCAGGCTGGATTAGTTGTTAGACTATTAAAACCACAGTTTACTTCCAATCACGTGTCTTGTGAATTGATGGTCTCACAAATTTAATAGTCTTAGAAAACTTGAAGAAAACTACCATTGGATCAGCCCTCAAACCTGACCGACTAGAACTCGACCCACAGGCTGCAGAGGCAAAATAAATCTTTCTACACTGGCTCAGATGTTTCAAGGCCTACCTGGCTGAATCAAGCACTTCAGAAAATACGGAGGAGCAGAAACTCAGCCTACTGCATGCGAGGGTGAGCCATCATATCTCTACGCAACTTAACTGTACTACCTCGTATACGGAGGCCCTGGCCATGCTCGACCGAATGTACGTGCGGTCCATCAACGAGGTCTACGCGCGGCACATTTTAACGACCCGCCGCCAGCGCCCCGCGGAGTCGCTGGAAAACTTTCTGCGCGATTTAAAAGCCTAGCTCGGAACTGCAATTTTCAGGCTGTAACAGCCACCCAACATATAGAACTCGCTGTCCGTGATGTCTAGTGGCAGGGTCAGGTCCAGCTATGTGCGCCAACGGTGCTTGAGAAAGGGGCCCAGAACTTGGAGGACACTGTAGAGTTAGCTACAACCATGAGAGATCTCGCTCCGCAGCCTCACCTCGTTCCCTCCGACCAGCGACTACCCCAGGCCTGCGCCGCGCGGCCCACCCACCCACTATGCAGCACCAGCGTGCCATTTTTTGTGGGCAGCCCCAACACCCCTGTGTGATCCACGGGGGCGGCAATCTTGGGCTCCGTCCTCTCCAGCCTCTGAACCCCATCTCGAAGACTACGACTCTCAAGCGGACAGTCATCATGGGGCACACTCAAGCAAGCTGATCGAAGCCGCCGCTACCTGCAACGCAGCGTGGGTCACGTTGGTCCAGTCGCGTCCAAAACACCTCCGGAACTCTATGATGACCTTTAAAATCAACGGGTACAGGACACCATGCCTCTTCGATTCCGGGAGCACCGAGAGCTTCGTACACCCTGAACTGGTAAGACGCTGTTCGCTCCCTATCTTCCCTGCACGGCAAACTATCTCCCTCGCCTCGGGCTCACACTCTGTTCACATCCAAGGGCGCACCGTCGCGACCCTAACGATTCAGGTCGAAAAAGAAGCACAAGCCATCATGGAAGCCATACGACACTGGAGGCACTACCTCGCAGGTAGGAGGTTCATCCTCATCAATGACCAAAGATCGGTTGCCTTCATGTTTGACAACTCACAAAGGGGCAAAATTAAAAATGATAAAATCCTGCGGTGGAGGATCAAACTCTCCACCGACAATTATGATATTATGTATCGACCGGGGAAGCTCAACGAGCCTCCAGATGCCCTGTCCCGCGGCACGTGCACCAGCGCGCAAGACGATTGCCTGAAAGCTATCCACAATGACCTCTGCTACCCGGGGGTCATCCGGCTCGCCCACTACATCAAAGCCCGAAATCTGCCTTTCTCCACCAAGGAGGTAAAAGCCATCACCAGGGATTACCCGATCTGCACGGAGTGTAAACCGCACTTCTATAGACCAGACAAGGCCCACCTGGTAAAGGCATCCCGGCCCTTTGAACGCCTGAGCATCGATTTCAAAGGGCCACTCCCCTCGACCAATCGAAATGTGTACTTTCTGAACGTCATCGATGAGTTCTCCCGCTTCCCGTTTGCCATCCCGTGCCCCGATATGACCTCCCACACCGTCATCAGAGCCCTGCACAGTATCTCCACTCTGTTCAATTGCCCCAGCTACGTACACAGCGACAGGGGTTCGTCCTTTATGAGCGACGAGCTGCGTCAGTACCTGCTCGACAAGGGCATCGCCTCGAGCAGGACTACCAGCAACAACTCCAGGGGGAACGGGCAGGTGGAGAGGGAGAACGCGACGGTCTGTAAGACCGTCCTATTGACCCTCCGGTCCAGGAATCTCCCGACCTCCCATTGGCAGGAGGTCCTCCCCGACGCGTTCCATGCTATTAGGTCCCTTCTATGCACCGTCACCAACCAGACCCCTCATGAACGGCTATTTGTTTTTTCAAGGGGCACTACAACGGGAGATTCGTTCCCAGCTTGGTTGCGCAGCTCTGCCCATAGGGGGAGATGAGGAGTTTGTACTGGGCTCCATCCTTGGCTCCGCCCATGGCTCCTCCCACTAACCAGACGTATAAAGCACTGCAGCCGTAAGCCTGCTCTCAGTTCCTCTGGTCGCAGGCTGGCTAAGTTGTAAGACTATTAAAACCACAGTTTACTTCCAATCACATGTCTTGTGAATTGATGGTCTCATTACTCCTACAGTCCAAAGATGTGCAGGTTAGGCAGATCAGCCGTGCTAAATTGCCCTTCGTGTCCAAAAAGGTTGTGTGAGGTTACTGGGTTACGGGGATAGAGTGATGGTATGGGCTTGGGTCGGGTGCTCTTTCCAAGGGCCGGTGCATACTCGATGGGCCGAAAAGCCTCCTGCACGGTGAATTCTATAATTCTATGAACAGCATAATTGAGGAAAATTTAGATACCATAGAACATAGAACACACAGTGCAGAAGGAGGCCATTCGGCCCATCAAGTCTGCACCGACTCACTTAAGCCCTCACTTCCACTCTATCCCCGTAACCCAATAACCCCCCTAACCTTTTTGGACACTAAGGGCAATTGAGCATGGTCAATACTGGAGGCGAAAAATGAATAATGCAGTAAATGCAAACAATACAAATAAAATGGTGAATGGAAGATCAACTTGATAATGGAGATCAAATTAGATAATGGAGGCAAAGTCTGGTAATGGAGACTAAATGGACAGTAGAGGGTGAACTTGATAGTAGAGGAAAAACTGAATAATAGAGATAAATGGATAATGAAGGACAAGACGGGTTGTGGAAACCCAAATCAAACGACAGACCAGTCATCCATCACAGTACAGTGGAGAAAGTGTTGGGGGCAGTTAAACTGTGGAACTATAAGATTTTTCAGCAGGGACCTTTGAAAACTTAGATGAATAAATAAATTTACCAAGCCCATATATTATCTGAGAATTTAGTGCCAATAAACACACTCAGATAGAAAATAAAACAATCTTTGAACTGTGAGAGCTTTCAGTTTCTTTGAAGTCAGTGGTTCTTTGCAGTTGCTTCACGTGCCTTTCGGAAGGAGTTACTCCTTGAGAATGACTCAGTGCACATATAACTAGAATCAATGTCATTTTACAGTCATCATTTTGATTTATTTATGTTATGCAATATAATTCAATTCAGCACTTTCACATACATGTATGCTTCAGTGTTTTGACTTTTACATTCAACGTTGAGCAGCACTTGAGCTGCACTTGCTCAACCAACCCCATCCAGCTCGCAACAATGGCGCCGAGGAGACCATCCCCAAGGTGGAGGCCAGGAGGGATGTTCCGTTCTCCCGAGGGTTCCCCAGGGTGAGCCACAAGCCAAGCCAGTGCTGCCTAGGATGAAGTGACGGCAGCAGTCAGCTCGGGCAGTGTGACCAGAAGGATTGGCCTCCAATGTCGAAAGAAGGTCAACAACCTACACCAGACAGCATGAGTGAGTAGATACCAATGTCTCTCCCCCCCCCCACCATTGGAGCATCCAGGCGACACCCAACCCTCCCTCCATCCCCATCCTCCTTCAGCACTCCCTCCACCCCAACCCTCCATTCACACCTTCCCCCACAACTGTGAAGCAAGCGTCTAACGGTGTACTCTCTGTGTCCCCTCAGGAAAAGCTCTCCCATAATCGCCGGGAGAGGGCCTAGACTGACGGTGGGATGCCGGACTTGAGAATCCTCACCTCCTTCGAGGAGCGGACACTGGAGGTGATGGTGTGGCCGAGAACAGGGCAGTTACCAACGCGGAGGCTGGCGGGCTCCGCAGAGGTGAGGGACTACCAGGCTCCACCTGGAGGACCTGTCAAACGTGAGCAGTGATTGCTTTACTGACTGACCCATCCCTCCCACTAACCACATGCCCATTCTCCTGCAGGTCCAGCAGCCGATGCCACAGCCTCATCCTGGGCGCCCCCTCTCCTGACTCCGAGTATGCAACTGTTATAGTGGTGGCATAGCTGTCATCCCCACCCTCCGTCAGCGCAGATACACACACCTCGGTGGGAAATGTTAGTGGTCAGGCTTCTGGGGCAAAATCTGGTGAGCAACACTTTGCTGCTGTTGTACATCTAGTGGAGGCTGATGGGTTGATAGGGACCAACCTGGACGTTCAGAGGGTGATGTCAGCGACACTCCAGCAGATCCATAGCCGATTGGCGGAGTCCCAGAGGCTATGGGTACAGGAGATGGCGCCGGAAATCAGTGCCACCGAGGCCAACACTGATAGGATGGTGACTGCAGTGGAGAGTCTGGTGCACGACATCAGCAACATGAGTGAAGGTGTCCAAGACATCGCACAGACGGTGACGCCATGGTTGAGGCTCTCGGCAGTATGTCTGCCTCACTGGGGGATGTCACCATTGCCAGGCCTGTGTTGTTCCTTGTGTCTTAATAAAAGTTTAAGTTACCTTTTCCTTTTGATCTGGACTGGATTTCACCGTTTTGTCTTTGTGAAAAATTGAAGTTACTTTTTCCTTTTGATCTGGACTGGATTTCAGCGTTCTGCCTTCAGTTCTTAACTTACAGCTACCTCAATGCTGCTTGCCTGTGTCCTGCTGCCAGTTCCCCCTTCTGTGAAGTGTGTCTTCACTTCCTGTTCCTCTGTATTTATAGCTCTCCCGTGCTCCCTCTAGTGCTTGCTCAGTTGTATTGCATCTACACTGATATACAATCACCACATCCCCCCTTTTTTCTTTACATATTTTCTGTACATTGTTAAAGAAAATTGTACAAAACAGTTAGATTACTTACGATATGTGTATCTATACAAGTGATGGTGCTATTGCATATTTTACAAAGCCAATTTATATTTATGAGTCCAATCTTAATAAAAACATTTATGAGTCCAAACTTGATGAATTTGTTCATTGAGTTTTTTCTTTTTCGTTGTTAATGTGGTGATATTGCTATTGCAACTCCGTTGTGAATGTTGTCGGTGTTCTTGTTATTTTAAGTAACCAATACGTCATCCCGAGGTGTTTGCATGGTTGAACCACTGATGTTGACTGACATGGACTTTTTTCAGTGCTTGTGGTATCGATTTAGTGTGTCATGTGCCTTGAAAGCTGGTGTGCTTGTTTGTTCTGGAGCAGATGTGAGTTTGTGCGATTTGTTGTCATCCCATGGCATGTTTGTAGTCTTGTCATTGCTTTGCAGTGTGCTGTGGCATTGTCCTTCATGTGCAGAGTTGTACCATTTTGTACAAGTCGTTGTTTCATTTCTGTTGTTCCTGTCTTTGTTGTTTTCGTTGCCGTTCTTGTTGCTGTTTTTGTCGTTTCTGTCATTGTTGTTGTCGCTATCTTTGTTATGCTTCTTATTGGTTTTGTTGTTCTTCTTGTAGTTTTTGTCGTTGTGCTTGTAGTTTTTGTTGGTGCTGTTGTTCTTGTTTCTGCAGTGCTTCTTGCGATTTTTGTTGTTCTTGTCGCACTTCATGTTGCTTTTGTTCTTGCTGTTGTTGTTCTCGTTTCTGCTGTGCTTCTTTTGGCTTTTGTTTTTCTTATTATGCTTAATGAGTGTCCCGTGTGGATAATTTGAGTCATTGAACGTTTCGTCTCGAGAATGGTGAGAATAATCTGATGTTGCATTGATGCTGGTGACATCAGTCATTTGTGGTGGATTTGATTCGTCGTCTTTGCTTTCTTGGTGGTCCTCTTCTGGAGTCAAATTCTTCACAATTTCATTTGATG
Organism: Scyliorhinus canicula; assembly: GCF_902713615.1. Classification (NCBI taxonomy): domain Eukaryota; kingdom Metazoa; phylum Chordata; class Chondrichthyes; order Carcharhiniformes; family Scyliorhinidae; genus Scyliorhinus; species Scyliorhinus canicula. The sequence goes on from NC_052174.1 coordinate 13,509,245, forward strand.
CGGTCTCTCTGGACTCTTGGTGCTCCTCTTCCGGAGTCAAAATCTTCATGATTTCTGTTGATGTGGTCTCACTGGACTCTTGGTGCTCCTCTTCCGGAGTCAAAATCTTCATGATTTCAATTGATGTGGTCTCTCTGGACTCTTGGGTGGCCCGACTCTGTGCTTCTGTACAGACAAGCTGAGAAGTGTCAGTCTCGCTGTGATCCTGTATCTCCTGTATGTCGAGTGTGATCACCTTGTCACTGTTTTCGCATGCAGTGGGTAGATGTACATTGTCTTCTTTTTGATTATGTGAGCTTGGTAGACTTTCATAGTCTGCTTGCGGTTGCTCAGATACGGCGGGTTGACCTTCATGGTCTTGTTCATGCATGGTGTTTGCCAGGGAGTGTTTGCTTGCTTCCCTTTTGGAGTCTTTCATTACTCTCTCTGTGGAGCCTGTCATCGCTCTCTCTGTGGAATCTTTCTGTGCTCTCTGTGTGGCGTCGTCTTCGTCTTGGGTATTGCTGTCATCCAATGTATCGACGATCTGCCATGGAACCATGGTGTTGGATTCATCTACCATGAGTAGATTTGTGTTGAGCTTTGCGACCGTGTCGCTGATGCTGTAATCAGCATATCTGAATAACTCAGCCATGTCTGAGTAGTATTCTTCGAAAACCATATCATCATGCTTGGATTCATCTACCACGAGTAGATTCGTGGTCAGCTTTGCGACCGTGTCACTGATGCTGAGATCAGCATATCCGACTACCTCAGCCATGTCTGAGTAGTATTCTTTGAAAAACAAATCATCTTTTTTTGTTTCGGATTTCCTTGTTCTCTTCACGTTGGGTGGTGCAGACTGCATTTTCCAGGGTGTTGTGCGAGTTGTTTTCAACTGCTGGTCTAAGTTCAGGCGTTTTTTTGTCTTCTGAGGCGAGAAAGTTTGGTTTTACCGCTTCAAGTATCTTGTTTTCAATTATCGGGCATTTCCCTTTTAAGTAGGTGTGTTCCGGATGCTCAGACGTCATGACGCTCGTGACGTCATGCGTAGGAATCAATTGCGCATGCGCAAATCGGCCTTCCTTTACTGTGCGGGTTTGTGTCCACTGTGCATGCGCGGCTTGCGCATGTGCATAACGATCCGCGACCAAAGCGTTTTGAGACTGCGCATGCGCAGAACGCAAAACGGATGATTGTAACTGCGCATGCGCGGCTTTCGTTTCCTGCGTGTGCGCAGACGCAGTTTTTTGTTCTTTGTCTCCCCGAGACTGTAAAATGTGCTCCGGCGCCATTTTATCGCGGCTTTCAGCGTTTTTTCTTTCTGAAAGTTGTAAGTTACCTTTTCCTTTCGATCTGAACTGGACCTCAGTGTTTTGGCTTTGTGAAAAATTCTAGTTATTTCTTCTTTTTGATCTGTACTTTTCACTCGCGATTTCTTGACTGAACCCATTATGCTTTGAATGATACTCATTCTCTGTGCAGTTTGGCCTCTGAGCATACCGTGCTGTTCAAATTCCATACAGTACTCTTCTAATTTTTTTAGTATTATTTGTAAGTTGTTGCTGTCTTCAGCTTTTGAGTATTTAAATCCATTATATACTTTCCTAGCTTCATGTCCTGCGATGAGCATTGCTATTTTAATTTCGTCTGAGGCTGCTGCTACATCATTAGCTATGATATATAAATCGAACATTTGTTTAAACATTTTCCAGACATTCTTACATTGCCGGTCATGTCCAGCTGAGGTGGGGTTCCAAGCCACATCCTTGACTAAGCGATGTCTTCCCAAGTACAATGTTCAGTAGGAGTGTTTCTTGCCATTTTGTTTAGCTGAGTTGTCCTGTAGTAAGCGTCTGAAACCCACTCCTGGTACCATGTGTTGTTCCTCGTGTCTTAATAAAGCTCGTAGTCTCAAAGGTGGAGAAGATGCTTTATTGTGAATTTGTTCTGTCTTCAGAGCTTAACTTACGGCTACCTCAAATGCTGCCTGCCTGTGTCTGTGTCCTGCTACGAGTTCTGCCTTCCGTGAAGTGTCGTCACTTCCTGTCCCTGTGTATATATAGATCTCCCTTGCTCCCTCTAGTGCTTGCTCAGTTGTATTGCATCTACTCAGATCTACAATCACCACAAGCTCCACAAGTTAAATCTGGGTAAAGCGATCGATCAGATGAAAAGGGATTTCCGCAGGTGGGACATCCTCCCGCTGACACTGGTGGGGAGGGTGCAGATGGTGAAGATGACAGTCCTCCCGAGACTGCTGGTTTTCTTTCAATGACAGATCCCTGCCCAAGCCTAAACCTGCCTAAAATATCCCATAAGTACTTCTACTCCACCCAGTCAAGGGCCTTTTCTGCATCCATAGATTTTTGCCCCGAAATCCTTTTTTTAGGAAAATGAATGCCGCGAGCTCGGGTTTTGTGTGGGCTGGTGAACCCCAAGGGTGAAGAAGACACCTCCTGAAATGGGGCGGGGAGGGGTGCTGGCCCTCCCACTGTTTATTAATTATTGCTGGGCGTTCAACATATTGATGGTCAGGAAGTGGGGTGTTGGGGGAGGGGTCGTTTGGGAGCAAATACAGGCGGCATCCTGTAAGGGTACGCGTTTGGAGGCTTTATTGACGAGTGCCCCTGCCGTTCTCGCTAGCTTGGTACTCCCAGAAGGCCGAGTGGTATTGGCATCCCTGAGGGTGTTGGAGGCAATGGAGACAGGCACAATGGATTGGAGGGGGTATCAGTGTGGTCCACGCGATCTGTGACTTTCACTGTGTTTGTTCCGGGGTGGGGGGAGTGGGGGGGGCTGGATGGGGGCTTTAGGAGTGGCAGCGAGTAGGGATTGAGAGATTTGGGGATCTCTTCATTCGGAGGTTTTCCAAGCCTGGAGGGCATTAGAGGCGGAGTTTTGAGTTGCCGTTTGGGAACGGGTTTTGGTACCTCAAGTATAGGACTTTTTCCGGAGGCACGATCCAAGTTTTCCTCGCCTTTCTCTAGAGTGACTACATGATAAGTGATGTCAAAAAGGGTGTTGGGAGGGCCGGGTCTCGGAGATATATAAGGAGTTGATGGAGTGGGAAGGGTCCCTATCGGGGAGGTGGTAGAGGAAGTGGGAAGAGGAGCTGGAGGAAGAGTTAGAAATCAAATTATGGGAAAAGGGCTTTGTGGTGAATTAATTATACTAATAATCCACCAGTGTATTTGTATCTGTGCTGTTGCACTTGTATTTGTATCTGTGCTATGCTGTTGCCCTTGTCGGCTTCTCCTGTGGGCCATTGTATGGCATTATCCACAGGGGAACATGTTGGGGCATGTATGGACTCTGTCCATGGCTCCTCCCCTTGAAGGGAGGTATAAAGAGCAGTCGATCTGTAGGCAGTTCTCAGCATTGGTTCAGTCGCAGGCAGGCACCGTTCTAAGTTGATTAAAGCCATGGTTTACTTCTACTCATGTCTCGAGTGAATTGATGGTTGCATCAGCTTTGAAGAGAGTTAATTCATCCTCGTCTTGTGCCAGACTTGGCCTGATCCAGTTCAAGGTGGTTCATAGGGCCCACATGATGGTAGCCCAGATGAGCAGATGTTTTGAGGAAGTGGAGGATAGGTGCGGATGCTGTGGGGGAAGCCCGGCGAATCATGTCCATATGTTTTGGGTGTGTCCAAAGTTGAGAGAATTCTGGCAGGGATTTGCGGACGTCACGTCAGAGGTCCTGGATGGGAGGGTGACTCCGAATCCAGAATTGGCAATATTCGGGGTATCGGAAGATTCAGAGGCCTGGGGGTGGGGGTGAGATTCACCCGAGGAAGGAGCAGTGCTCCGAAATCTCGTGTTTGAAACAAACCTGTTGGACTTTAACCTGGTGTTGTGCTCACCCCAGTCCAATACCGGCTTCTCCACATCGGGGGGGGGGGGGGGGGGGGGGGGAGGTCGACTTTCTGGCCTTGTCCTCCCTGGTGGCCTGGAGACAGATTTTGCTGGGATGGAGAGACTCGGAACCCGCAAAGTCAGGAGCGTGGGTGAGCGACATGGCGGGGTTTCTCAGGCTGGAAAAGATTAAGCTAGCCTTGAGAGGATCAATTCAGGGATTCACCCAGAGGTGGCAGCAGCTGATCGACTTCTTCAAGGAAATTTTAACATCAGCAGTAAGGGGAGAGGGAAGGGGAAAAGGGCGGGGGGGGGGGAGGGGAGGAAAATGGGAGGCATGGTAGTGTAAGACGAGGACAGGGAACTTCGTACATGGGTAATTAGTAAATAGGGCTAGTAGGGGACATTGTTTTTAGGTTTTTTGCATGTGTCGGCCCGCGCGGTTGTTTAAGGAATGTTAATGTATTAAACTGTAAACTGTGAAAATTACAAATGCTCAATTAAATATTTAAAATAAAAACATTTCTTAACACTATTCTGTTTTTTTCCTTCACCTTTATGAAACCAGACTAGAGTAGCAGCAGGGTAGCAGTGAAACAATCTGGGAAGCTGTGATCATGCTTTTACCCAAAGAATACCCAAATAAAGTACTGAAGAAATCTCACTCTACCATGCCACCTGTCATGTGAGAGTACCTTTAAAAAAAGGGTGTTTATCAAATAGCTCTAGTGGATGTACCTTTAAGAAATGGGTGCTTATCAAATAGCTGCAGTGATGTCAGAGTGTGGGTGGAGCTGGGATGGCTGTCTTTCATTTCATTTTTGAGCAGGCAGCTACAGTGTGTTTTAGTTTCGCTGTCAGAGCTGGATAGCTGCAGGCAAAGCAAGCAGCTGTATAAGGATCTCTCTCTACAATCTACAGACTGTCTCTAGATCATTTGAGGATTTCAAAGTAATACCTGTTTCTGTAGAGAATTTAAACCTGCTGTCTTTCTGTAAAAATGTTTTTTGGTCTTGTGGATGTTGTTAGGAAAGTTATGAAGGGTTACTTGTAGAATATTGTATCTGTGGGGATTATTGGTGTTGAAAGTTGTTAAGATGTTTACTGTGGGTTATAAAGTGTTAACTGGATTCATAAATAAAAATGGTTTTGCTTTAAAAGTACTTTAGATCTCTATTGTATCAGACCTGTAAAGTAGGCCCTTGTGCTCCCCATAACCACAATCTATTAAAGTCGTGGGACAGGTGAACACCATGACACACTTTGGTGTTCTCTAAACCCTGGCCCATAACACACCCAATGAAGGAATTTTGCCATAACATGCCAAGGGAAAGATATTTTGGTCTAGATGCAAATGATGTTTACTGCCAAGTGAAGGTGGATGAAAGCAGCAGCTTTCTAATGTAGTCTCACTATTTGGGAGATACAGATGTTTTCACATGCTGTATGGCATGTAAAGTATCAACGCAGTGTGAGAATGGATGTGTTTTTTTGGGAATATTATGTTATTCTTTAACAGAGTGTGTGTGCGTGTATGTAGATGATGTAATTAAGCTGACAAAAGGTTAATGGAGACCATTTGGCTGGAAGAGTTGAGGGAAAAGGAATAGAGATGCTAAATGTGTTCATTTGTAATAGAATTACAATCAAGTGGTTTTACCAGTAAATAGGCTAGTTTCAGCAATTAGCATTAGGGTATACCTATAAATCTGTTGTTTTTAGTTCTTAAATTTCAAAGGGAAATAAAAGGCTTTTACAGGTTCTAAACGTTTCCTGAGTAAACAAGGGGAGTTTATTAAATTGTATTTGACCTGGAAATGGGGCCCATGGGAAGACTTGAAGAACCTTTAAGCTGAGTTCATAGAAGTGCTGTGTATAATGGATTTATAGATGAAAGGGAAAAGGGATACTTAAGGAGAAATGTTGAGTTAATTAGGGGTTGGCATTGTGAGGAAGGCCTCCTGGAAACAACTCCGGACAGGGAGAAGATTCAATTTGAATCTACCATCCAGTTGTGCCAGAAAAGTCTTGGATGCAAAAATCAGTCTCGGGGTGTCTGTAGGTTTCTTGGATTTTCACAGCAGAATGTAAGGAGGTTTGAGAGGTTGTGCGATATACCTTATTAAAGCAACAACAGTGTTGCTTTGGGTACTATTATTGAATTATTATAGTTAAACATCCATAGGGGTGTATTGCCTGGAGGGTGCTTACTTCTCGGCCTGTCCAAGTAAGGAGTCTTTTCGGGGGGAATGTTTTGTAAGACTAATTTAACTGTGTAACTGTAATCTTGTGTTCTTATGTTTTCCTTCTTGTTAATATACCTTACTTTTAATTTTAAAATCCTAACAATAGGATTTGGCTGACCACTGCTGAGGCCAGTACATTTCCTTCTCATTTTCAGAATGCGAAAAGAGGGCATGGCCCATAAACCAAGCTTCCCTCTAGAAGTTGGTTTGCTCAGCAATTAACATCTGCTGTGGTCATAACGTCTGTCAGCATGAGATAGTCAGTGATCTTCCCAGAATTGAAGCCATGGTGGATGATCTACCAGCCTATGGACATGGAGACACATGAAAGAAGCCATAATGGACCACAATCGGAATTTAATATGACTGCTGGAGAGAGCACATTGGATGAACCTGAAGCTGAACAAGAAAACAATTGCAATTGAAGTGAAGTACAGAGTTCATAGATTGACAGAAAAAGGTCTCCGGCCAGATCCCGACAAAGTGAGAGTTATAACAGCAATGCAGTGGTCAACAGATGTGAAAGCAGTGCAACGATTTGTTCGATTTGTGAACTTATTTGCAAATCTTTCTGTCTAATTTGTCATCAGAGTGTGAAACATTACACAAACTTATTATCATGGAGATGCCGTGGTATCAGGGAGCAGAACAAAAAGCAGTGTTCACTAAAATCAAACAACGATAACATCAATGCTGAAGTACCATCATGGTGTAAAACTTTAAGGGTTGGGGCCACATATACTTAAATAAGCAGCCAACTACTACAGGTAATAAAGAATTTAAAAATGTTTTATTAAGAAACAACAGTTTAGATATTATACATTCGCTAGGTATACAGAAAAAATATGTGGCCCGTGACACCAGTTGAGAGCAGCTTACTGATCCCAAAGGACAACGGAAGATTGGCACAATGTGTTGATTGAGTTCTGCCCGCTAGTCAAAATATTAGAAAATGTTATTCTTGTCCAAAGGAACGAAAGTCATCATCTGTCAGAAGATGAGAGGAGAGATGCTTAAGCGCATCCATACGAGCTATCATGGAATTGAATCAACTCTGATAATGGCATGAGAAATCTCTACTGGCCAACATGAGCAATGAAATTAAAGACCACATTGGCCAATGTAGTGCTTGTAACACTATGAAGCTGGGAGCAGACCTTTTTGCTAAAACAGGAACTGGTAATCTTGTCACTGCAGATTACAATATTGACTGTTGGGAGTTAGACCAGCTGACTCAATAATGGGAGGAGAAATAGTAGAATTCCTGAAAGTCACTTCAGTCGGTAAGGCATTCCAGACATTGTGATGAGTGACAATGGTCCTCAGTTCATGAGTGAAGAATTTAGCCCATTCTGAAAGCATTGGGAAATTCATCATTATACATCACCATTGCATTATCCCCAGTCAAATGGAAAGGCTAAAGAGCAGTGAAAATTGCCAATGAAATCACAAAGTAGTCAAGTAAATCTAGCACAGACGGATATAGGACAAACTTTGAGTGAAGAAACACAGTGACTAAGGGCATGGAACATAGTTCTGTCCAAAGACAAATGTTATGCTGCATGCAAACTACTTTTCCAATAGCAAAAAAACTACTGAAACCAGAAGTGATTGAAAAGGTCATGGTGAAATGGCAGGAAACCAAATTTCAGGTTGGGCATTGGAGAGCCAGTCCTGGTACAAACCTTCAATGCTCTCAACAGGAATCAGCGCACATGGAAACATGGGACATGCATAGAAAAATTCCCACCCTGATTATATGCGGTGTAAGTGAATGACCATATATACTGATACATGTGCAGGAATGGGCGAGGTGTGGCGCAGTGGTATGGTCACTAGACTAGTAAACCGGAGACCAGCTTAGCTAAGTTGGTTGGACAGCTGGTTTCTGATGCAGAACAAGGCCAACAGCGCAGATTCAATTCCTGTACCGGCTGAAGTCACTCAGGTCTTTTTGACCTTGCCCCTCAGCTGCGGTGTGGTGATCTCCAGATTAAATCACCACCCATCAGCCTTCCCCCTCAAAGGAGAAACCAGCCGATGGTCATCTGGGACGATAGCGACTTTATTTTTACTTTCTGAATACAGAGACCCTGGGCAAGATCTGGGGACCCAGTTTAAATCCCACCACAAAAGATGGCGAAATTTGAATTGAATAAAGATCTGGAATAAAGAATTGTCATAAAAGCCCATCTGGTTCACTGCCCTTTTGGGAGGAAAACCTTCGTCCTTACCTGGTCTGGCCTACACATTCTGAATTGTCCCTCAGTGTCTCAGTGTACCCGAACAAGTGCCAGAGTGTGGCGACTGGGGGGTTTTCACAGTAACCTCATTGCAGTGTTAATATAAGCCTACTTGTGACAATAATAAAGATTATTATTATTATTAGTCCTCAACAATGTGGTTGACTCTCAAAAGTCCTCTGGGGGCAATTAGGGATGAGCAATAAATGCTGGCCCAGCCTGCAATGTCCACATCTCACCCACATCCCATGAATGAATAGAAAAAATGCACAACTAGCGAAGCTGCTCCTTCACAGAATAAAGCTGTCCCTTCATAGCAGTTTGCCGGGTGGCCAGGAAGAAGGGCTCTTGGCAGCTGTACTGAGTACAGAACTACCATGAATCCCAGAGGTCAACGTATTCCCAACCACAATGATGGAACAACAGCAGTTACCACAGCATCAAGTGCAATTCGGAGACCTTCGTGATTTAATGAGTATGGCCGGAATTCTCTGGCTGTTGTGATTCATTGTTGCCGCCGGCACTGCATCCCCGAGCGCGGGTTTCCCAGCAGCATGGGGTTACTTCAATTGGAAATCCTATTGACAAGAGGCATGATGATTGGATTCCACTGCCAACGAATGGCGCACCGCCGAGAAACACATGGCTGGGGAAGTGGAGAATCCAGCCCTATGTATGCAATCAGGTGCAGAGACTTACTGGCTGGACAAAATATTAATGCATGAAAACAGTAAGCAACTTGAGTACTCAGTTACACATGATCATGCATGAAAATAAGTGTTTTGTTTGCTTGCAAAAGGTTTGTATCTGTTCAGTATGAAAAGGGGATGTTTGGGTTTGAAATGCAATTAATTTTATACAACATTGCTGTAGTCATGTGACTATGCCATGAGTAGTTTCTACGGAGGCTGCCATCTTGAGAGCAGACTTGAAACCGATACATAGCTGAGATATTCCGTACATTAAATCACTTCTTTTGCTTTGTCTCAGCACTTTGTTCTTGTTTTTCTCATACCTGTTTGTTTATGTTGTGCAGTTTGATTGACTTTTTTCCCATTCTCTCTGTGTTCGTTTAGATCTTCCTCGGCTGTTTTTGTGCGCCAACTCCCTGAATCCCGTCTTTAATCCTGAGATTACCTACTTTGTCCTACTTGTATTGTAGATTTTTATTTTTTAAATCTATATTTCTGTGCTTTATACAGTTTTAATCTATCTCACGTTGATGTGGATTCAGTGACCCCACACCATGTTTATTGAGTCTCCTGATAGTCAGTATGTTTCATACAGAACAGTAAAGAGCTTTTTACCTCACAGTGCAAATATATCAAACAATTACAAAAAGGACATTACTCAGTACTACAAGTATTAGTGTCAGCTGAGTTTGGTGAGGCTGCAACTGCAGATAGTGCATTCACTGTATATTCTGTTACCGACTTGTGATATTGCCAGCAACGTCCTAGGTAGCTGCCTACATCAGAGATGTGTTAGGGGCCAGGGTTTAGAGAACGCCAAAGTGTATCGTGGAGTTCACCTGTCCCACGACTTTTAATAGATTGTGGTTATGGGGAGCACAAGAGCCTACATTACAGGTGTGATGCAACAGAGATCTAAAGTACTTTTAAAACAAAACTATGTTTATTTACGAATCCAGTTAACACTTTATAAACCCACAGTAAACATCTTAAAAACCAGCAACACCAATAATCCCTTCAGATACTATTTTCTATAAGTAACCCTTCATAACTTTCCTAACAACATCCATAAGACCAAAATACCCTTTTTACAGAAAGACATTAAATTCTCTACAGAAACAGGTATTACTTTGAAATCCTCAAATGATCTGGAGGCAATCTTTAGATTGCAGAGAGAGATCCTTATACAGCTGTTTGCTTTGCCTGCAGCTCTCCTGCTCTGAAAACAAAACTAAAACACACTTAAGCTGCCTGCTCAAAAGCAAAAGTGAAAGACAGCAAGCCCAGCTCCACCCACACTCTGACATCACTGCAGCTATTTGATAAACACCCATTTCTTAAAGATACATCCACTACAGCTATTTGATAAACACCCAGTTCTTAAAGGTACTCGCACATGACAGATGGCACAACCAAATTCAGCCAGTAGAGCATAACAGCTTGATCTAGAAATAGCAACTACTGTTACATTTAAAAGTGAAATACTGCTGATACCAGAAAGCTAAAGTAAATACAGATAGTGCTGGAAAAACTCAGCAGGTCTGGCAGCATCTGTAGATAGTGAAACAGCTAATGTTTTGAGTGGAGTATGACTCTTCTTTGGAACTATGTCTAAAGATGTGCAGGTTAAGATTGGCCATGCTGAATTGCCCCTTAGTGTCCAAAGGTTAGGTGGGATTATGGGTATAGAGTGGATGTGTTGGCCTAGGTAGGGTGCTCTTTCAGACAGTCAATGCAGACTCGATGGGATGAATGACCATCCTCTGCACTGCAGGGATTCTGTTCTTCAATGAAGGCTATTTAGATTCATTTTCATATGTACTGAGGTACAGTGAAAAGTATTGTTCTGCGCACAGTCCAGGCGTTTTGTTTCATACATGAAAAACATAGGACATACGATAAATACACAATGTCAATACGTAGACATAGACATCGGGTGAAGAATATAGAGCATAGTGCTACTCAATAGAGAAGATAGGTGGAGAGCAGTTCAGTTCATGAGAGGATCATTCAGGAGTCTGGAAATAGCGGGGAAGAAGCTGTTTTTAAATCTTTTAGTGTGTGTTCTCAGACTTTTGTACCCCTGATCGATGGGAGAGGTTGGAAGAGAGGATAACCCTGGTGGGAGAGATATTTGATTACGCTGCCCGCTTTTCCAAGGCAGTGGGAGGTGTAGACAGAGTCAATGGATGGGAGGCGGATTTGAGTGATGGACTGGGCTGTGTTCGCCACTTTCTGTAGTTTGTTATGGCCCTGGGCAGGGCAGTTGCCATACCAAGCTGTGATAATAATAATAATTTTTATTATTGTCACAAGTAAGCTTATATTAACACTGCAATGAAGTTACTGTGAAAAGCCCCTAGTCGCCACACTCCAGCACCTGTTCGGGTACACAGAGGGAGAATTCAGAATGTCTAATTCACCTAACAATCACGTCTTTCAGAACTTGTGGGAGGAAACAGGAGCACCTGGTGGAAACCCACGCAGACACGGGGAGAACGTGCAGACTCCACACAGACAGTGACCCCAGCGGGAATCGAACCTGGGATCCTGGTGCTGTGAAGCAATAGTGCTAACTACTGTGCTACCATGCCACCCTCTGCATCTATCTGATACAGCCAGATAGGATGCTTTATATGGTGCATGTGTAAAAATTGATACTATGTGATGTGGACAGTAAGTATAGTGCTGATGTGCTTTCTTGGTCGTAGTGTCGACATGGGTGTATCAGGACAGATTGTGGTTATGTGCACACCTAGGAATTTGAAGCTGTCAACCATCTCCACCTCGGCACCATTGATACAGATGGGTGTGTACGATACTTCACTCCTGAAGTCAATGACTAGCTCCTTAGTTTTGCTGATATTGAGGCAGAGATTGTTGTTACACCACATCATTAGGTTCTCTATCTCCCTCTGTACTCTGACTCACTTTTGTTTGAGATCCGACCCACTACGGTCGTATCATCAGCGAACTTGTTGATGGAGTGGAGCCAGGTTTGCCACGCAGTTGTGTGTGTGCAGGGAGTACAGTAGGGGGCTAAGTATACAGCCTTGCGGGGCCCCGGTATTGAGGATTTTTGTGGAGGAGGTGTTGTTTATCCTGATTGTGGTCTATGGGTCAGCAAGTCAAGGATCCAGTTGCAGAGGGAGGAGCCAATTCCTAGGTTTTTGAGTTTTGTTATGAGCTTGGCTGGGATTATGGTGTTGAAGGCGGAGCTGTAGTCAATGACTAGGAGTCTGACACATATTGTCGATATGCTCTAGGGAAGCGTGTAGCGGGCAGCATGGTGGTGCAGTGGTTAGCACTGCTGCCTCACGATGGTGAGGACCCGGGTTCGATCTTGGCCGGGTCACCGTCCATTCTCCCTGTGTCTACATGGGTCTCACCTGCACAACCCCAAAAGTTGTGTATAATAGGTGAATTGGTCACGCTTAATTGCCTCTTAACTGGAAAAAAGATTTGGATACTCTAAATTTTAAAAAAAAGGATTAGTGTAGGCCCAGGGCGATAGCGTCTGCTGTGGACCGTTGTGGCGGTATTCGAATTGTAGGAGATCAAGGCATTATATCTGGTTCGGTAAAAAAACGCTGCCTTTTCAAAAATAAATATGATAATATTCAGACATATTGTGTATCCGATAACAAGTGCATGAGATGGAGACAGTTTTTGTGATAATTGTTTCAAGATGTAACTGAAATTCTCCAGAGTCTATTGTAAAGGGTATGAAACAGCACACTGAGGAAATTTCAATGGATTTAGACAAAGTCAGCATTGATTTACAAAAGTAAAATTCCGTTTGACAAAACTGCTGGAGTTCATAACTATGTGGTGCATTCGGATTTTTGAAAGATTTTTGTAAAGTTCCACATATGTGCAAAATTAAAGCACATAAGATTGGGGGTAATGTATTTGCATAGATTGAGAATTGATCAGCAGACAGGGCGGGATTTTCCTGGAAATTGGCAAACAGCGATGGCAGGTGGGAAAAGTGGCATTGAGGTCGCTGACGGCGATGACGGGTTTTCCCACCATATATTACAGAACTTAGTGTCAAACATTTTGGCATGGGTTCCACGCCATTTCATCGGCGGGGTAGCCTCTGATTTTCCCACCCAGCCATCACCTCAGCGCTGTAATCATTGGAGCGCCACATTTAAATGCACAGCAGCAACACTTCAGTTAGTGGTGACTCCTTACCCACCCACCACACTGTCCCAAGCTTTCTTTTCCTCTTTGTGGCCTTACTAAGAAGTCTGTTGCCCAGCAGTAGAACAAAGAACAAAGAAAATTACAGCACAGGAACCTTCGCCCCTCCCAGCCTGCGCCGATCCAGATCCTTTATCTAAACCTGTTGTCTATTTTCATCCCAGAAGGCATCCTATGGAATGGTGCTTTTCGCACTTGACAGTCTTCATCCTCCCTGTATCCTCTGAGCCTCTACCACCACCACCCCTGCCCCCTCCCATCTTCTGCCAAATCTTTCCCTGGTACCCCCATGAGTCAACCCCCGATAACCCCTGAGTCACACTAACCTGTCTCCCCTGTGCCAACCCCTAAGTTAACTCCCAAGTTTCCCCTGAGCCTGAGCCAACCCCCTGCAACCCTCTCTGGTCTCACCGCGTGTGAACCCCCCAAGTTACTCCCCCGGTACCCACTGAGTCAATCCCTGGACTCCATTGACTAAGATCCTCCCCCCCGCCCAAGTATCCTGGAGTCAACACTCCGGCCTCCTCCAACTATGTCCCGGTATCCTGGAGTAACCCCATCTCCCCATCTCCCTCAATCGTTACACGAGTGTCCCTTGAGTGTTATCCTGGTCTTTACCAACTAGTTCCGCACTACCCTGGAGTCTAACCCCGCCCCCGGTACGCTGAGTCAATTACGCGTTCTTCCTCGAGTGTTACAATGGTTTCCCTCAAGTGTTACTCGAGTCGACCCAAGTCAAAGGCTGGTCAATTCCTCGTCAAGCCTGGTGATGCCTGACTCAGAGTTGATAGCTCTGAGCCGAGCCTGTTGACCCCCTCGGAGTAAGAGTCAGTGACCCCGAGTCATGCCTGGTGACCCCCCCGCCATGTCAGAGCGGTACACCTGAGTCAACCGCCCTAATACACGGAGCCCCTCCACGAACGCTGTGGTCATCTCCGAGCTCCCCTCAGAGGTGTGCTTGCCAGGTGCAAGCTTTTGAAACCCGTCCTGATTTGCACCGTTAACACAGCTGCCATGGATGGATTTTCTGATGGTGGGGGAGGCTATGATTCCACCATGTGGGCTAATATTGCGAATATATTACAATGATATTCCTGAGGTTGAATGGCAGGAGACGTGGCCTACCACTGATGGGGGAGGGGAACTCTTGGCAAGCTTTCACACCAACGTAATCATGCCTTTGGACTTTTCATGATATTTTCCACTCCCGGCACTGAATCCGCCCAATGTAAATGGGAGCAGAAATCCAGGCCAGACAGTAGAAATTAATGGATCTTTTTTGAGGTGTGACTAGTGGGGTCCTGCAGAATCAGTGCTTGAGACCAGATATTTATCATATACATCAATGATTTTTATGATGGAACCAAATGTAATGGGCTGGATTCTCTGCTGTCGGGCTTCTCTGTTGTGCTGGCATCGCACTCACACCCGAGGATTTCCGGGGCTGCCCACAATGGGAAACTCCATTGACTGGCCCGCAAAACGGAGAACCCTGCCCAATATTTTAAAGTTTGCTTTTGACACAAAACTTGGTTGGAATATGAGTGGTGAGGAGGATGTTAAGAGGCTTCAAAGTGATTTGGACAATTTGAGTGAGTGGGCAAATACATGGCAGATGCAGTATAACATAGATAATGTGAAGCTCGATTTCAGAAGGAAAAGCAGAATGGCAGAGTATTATTTAAATGGTGATGTAATGGGAAATGGTGACGTACAAAGGGACCTGGTTATCCTTGTACAGCTGTCACTGAAAGCAAGCATGCAGGTTCAGCAAACAGTTCGGAAGACAAATGGTATATCCCTGCAGTTGTACAGGGACCTGGTGTGACAACATCTAGGATATTGTATGCAGTTTTGGTCTCCTTATCTAAGGAAAGATATAATTGCCATAGAGGGAGTTAAGTGAAGGTTCACCAGACTGATTCCTGAGATGACAGGATTGTCAAATGAGGAGCGATTGGGTTGACTGGGCCTATATTCACCACAATTTAGAAGAAAAAGAGGATCTCATTGAAACAAAGGGTCACAGTCTCTGGGCCATTTCGGACTGAGCTGAGGAGAAACATTTTCACTTAGGATGGTGAACCTGTGGAATTCCCTATGTTAGGAAAACAAAGGTAGTTTTCAGGGATTTATATTTGTATTCCCGTACCAGCCTCCCTGAACAGGCGCCGGAATGTGGCGACTAGGGGCTTTTCACAGTAACTTCATTGAAGCCTACTCGTGACAATAAGCGATTTTCATTTCATTTTTTCATTATTGGTAAACATTAGAAATAAGGTACAGTGTGAAGTGGGGTTAATACAATGTTTCTGTGAAAGGAAGGATAAAACTACAGTTAGATTCATGCCACACAACGGTGTTTGTATGTGTTAGGTTTGATTCAGTTTCAGCTATGCTTCTATTGTGCTTTGGTTACAGCATGAATAACACATTGTAATGGCAGTGCCTGCTTAGCAACTAGGGGCCTCGAAAGGTAGAAAAGCTTTTAAGTCTTAGTTTAGCTGAATTTGTTGGCAGTTGGAGACAGGTCACCAGAGAATGTAAATCTCTCAACACTGCCAGGAAAAGCTGGACAGGCCAAGGGAATCACAAAGATGGGAGCTTCCTAAGGAACCAGTTACAGTTCAGATAACCAGGGAATTGTGACAGAAGGATTGTCTTAAGACAAACAGAGACCAAGGTATTATTCAGAAGAATTCAGGGAAAAGTAATCATAGTGTTCTGAGTTAAAGAGACATTTGCAGTAATTTAAAGTAGGCCAGCAGACTTCAGAGGTAAATTAAACATTTTGTGCCATTTTACTAGAGTCTGGCCATTGCGAACAGTTTGTTCAGCAGTCAAGAGAAAGAAATCCTAAAGGGATTGGTGTAAAACCTGGACTGGAGTCATTGCTAAAGTGGAGCGGATGCATTGTTTAAAAGTGACATTTGGAAAACCTGGGCTGGGTTTCGGAATGCAAACTGCTAATGGAAAGTATTAATGTGAAGATTATAAAGTGTGTGTTTTTGCGAGTGGTGTTTGGAAACCTTTTGTGAGGGCCAGAAAGAATTCAGCACACGATTTTATAGTCAAACAGAAAATAACATTATTTACAACAATATGTACACAGTACCAGTAGTTCACTAGTAGTTCCTTCTCCAGTCAGTACCACACTGGCCAGCTCTATTTGTACAGCTGTACTGATAATGATAGCCCCACTGCCCCCTCATTGGATGAGCTCATATTCCCCAAGGAACATGGGGTAACCAATTGCCCCCAGCCAAGACAATCTGGGCAGGTTATAACAAAACTTCTATGTGCCAATCATCTGAGGGATTCTGAGGAGAAATCCACAGACATTCACTTGAGGTTCAGAATGGGGAGTATTTGACCACAGTCATCTTGTGCGTTTAAAAGGACATTATCACTGAGACTGTGTAGGTTAAGATATACTTTGCCACCGTATTGACCTTAAAACCAATGTGTAATTGTGAAGCTAAGGGGGGAGTAAAGGGGTATTGTATCTGTCTGTGCGGAATCTGCACATCCTCCCTGTGTGTGCGTGGGTTTCCTCCGGGTGCTCCGGTTTCCTCCCACAGTCCAAAGATGTGCAGGTTAGGTGGATTGGCCATGATAAATTGCCCTTAGTGTTGGGTGGGGTTACTGGGTTATGGGGATAGGGTGGAGGTGTTGACCTTGGGTAGGGTGCTGTTTCCAAGAGCCGGTGCAGACTCGATGGGCCGAATGGCCTCCTTCTGCACTGTAAATTCTGTGATAATTCTATGAAGTATCATAATCATTTTTTCCGTGTTTAATAAATGTTTTTTTCTGCAGTCCTGTGACTCTGTTCCTCCACATTTATCAAACTAAGTAAAAGGTACGGTCTTTTGAGCCTGGGTTCCATTCTGGAATCTTGCTGTCCAGTTATAACATCGACTGGGATCATAATACAAGGCACTGAGTGACTACCCAATGAGATTCTTCAACAGGAAGACTTCCACTCCCTTAATATTCAATTGATCTGGGACTACAACAAGAGCTTTCTGCATGTAGGTACTTGCTTTCCTGGCAGCTGCCATGGCTCCTTCACCTTCTAAAAGTTCAGGATATCATAGTTCTTTATTCCACTCCTCTTATGTTTAGGATGGATTCTAGGGGCAAGGGCTATCCCTCAAAGAGGTTGGTACTTACCCTTTTGTTTGACCAGGAGACGGGTTTTACAACTGAAGCTATCTGCTCAGAGGGTACTTCAGAGACTTTCTGGATGCTTCTGGAGAAGGATTTCATGGTCCCCCTCCTTTGTTTGCTAGACAAGAGAAAATTATTATTTAAGTAAGTAATTGGCCGTTAGTCATGGCACAAATCAACTTCAGCCTCCCGATTGCCTTGATCCACTATAGTTCGCCTACCGCTGCAACTGGTCCACAGCAGATGCCATCTCCCTGGCCCTGCACTCAACACTGGAAAACCTAGATAACAAAGACACCCATGTCAGACTCCTATTTATTGACTATGTCGTAGTCAATATTTTCCCCGCTTCTGGACTGTGATAGAAAGATTCAAACAGCGTTCATTAGGTAAGCAAAACTAAATTTTATTTACGAATTACAACTGCTAGCAGTATTGGCTGAGACTTGAAGTCGGAAGGCAGTCAAGTACAAACTGCTGGTTCCCTTCCAAGTCTGCAATATCACAAAAGAATAAGATGATTTTTATACATTATAGGATCAAGATAACATGAATACAGCTTGGTCAGGAATTTGATCAAAAGTAAAACATAAGTAATAATCATTACAATGGCATCACCTTGCTGACCTTTAGATGACTCAGGTCTCATATCATTATCTTGTCTTTTGGTACATGTTTTAAGAGATGGAGCAAATTTGTTTAAGTACAGAAAGAGACAATTTTTTAGCTTATCGTATGTATTTAGACTGCTCTGGTCTTATGACGAACGTGCCGTATCCAAGTTTAGTGTCATCCAGTTCTCAGGTCAAGTTTTTTTTTATAATTGTTTTTTATTGAGTTTTCATATTTTATATATGACAAATTACAAATTATTAGAGAGAGAGAAAGAAAAAAAAGGAAAACACAAAATTTAACATAATATTTACAGGTAAGCATTTCCTAACAACAATTGGGGCCGCCCCCTTTCGCCAGCATACATTTTACATTCCCCAATATGGCCGAGGCACATGTTTATAGGCATTTATTATAGTTTGGTTTGGGCCTTGGCTTGCCATCAAACCCCATACGAGCCCGTAACCCCCCCCTCCCCCGGTTACCTTCCCGCGATTCCCGTCCATTTTCCCCTGGTTCTTGGCCACCCGACTATTCTTCCTCATGTACTGTTGGCCACAAACAGGTCCCGGAACAGTTGCATGAATGGCTCCCACGTTCTGTGGAAGCCGTCGTCCGACCCTCGGATGGCGAATTTGATTTTCTCCATTTGGAGAGATTCTGAGAGGTCGGACAGCCAGTCTGCAGCTCTGGGTGGTGCTGCTGACCGCCAGCCAAACAGGATTCTACGGCGGGCAATCAGGGAGGCAAAGGCAAGGGCGTCCGCCCTCCTCCCCAGGAATAGATCTGGCTGGTCTGAAACCCCGAAGACCGCCACTATCGGGCATGGCTCCACCCTCACCCCCACCACTTTGGACATAGCCTCGAAGAAGGCTGTCCAGTACTCCACAAGTCTGGGGCAAGACCAGAACATGTGGGCGTGGTTGGCCGGGCCTCTTTGGCACCGCTCACATCTGTCCTCCACCTCCGGGAAGAACCTACTCATACGGTTTCTCGTTAAGTGGGCTCTATGTACCACTTTTAGTTGCGTCAGGCTGAGCCTTGCGCACGTGGAGGTGGAGTTGACCCTATGCAGTGCTTCGCTCCAGAGTCCCCACCCTATCTCCATCCCCAGGTCGTCCTCCCATTTCCTTCTTGTTGCGTCCAGTACGGTGTCGTCCCTATCTACCAGTCGGTCATACATGTCACTACAGTTCCCTTTCTCTAGGATACTTGCGTCCAGTAGGTCTTCCAGTAGTGTCTGTCGTGGCGGTTGTGGGTACGTCCTTGTCTCCTTTCGTAGGAAGTTTTTGAGCTGCAGGTACCGTAGCTCGTTCCCCCCAGCTGGCTGAAATTTCTCTGTCAGTTCGTCCAGTGTTGCGATCCTGTCGTCCGTGTATAGGTCCCTGACTGTCAGTGTCCCCCCGTCCTGCCTCCACCTTTTGAAGGTGGCGTCAGTCAGTGCTGGTTTGAACCTATGGTTGTTGCAGATGGGAGCCTTGTCCGACATTTTGTACAGGCCAAATTGCTGCCGCAGTTGGTTCCAGGATTGGAGGGTGGCTGTCACCACTGGGCTGGTGGAGTGTTTTTTGGGTGGGGATGGGAGTTCTGCCGTGGCGAGGGCCCGGAGGGAGGTTCCCATGCAGGAGGCCTCCTCCGCACGCACCCACTCGGCTTCTGGCTCCTGGATCCATCCCCTTACTCGCTCGGCTGTTGCCGCCCAGTGGTAGAATTGTAGATTCGGGAGGGCTAGCCCCCCCCTGGATTTTGTTTTTTGTATGACCTTCTTTGGGATCCTAGCATTTTTACCCCCCCATACGAACGCCATGATATGTTTGTCCAGCGCTTTGAAAAAGGCCTTGGGGATGTAGATCGGAATGGATCTAAACAGGAAGAGGAACCTGGGCAGTACGTTCATTTTGATCGTCTGGACTCTCCCCGCGAGGGAGAGCGGGAGTGTGTTCCATCTTTGCAGGTCCTTTTTAACTTCCTCCGTCAGGCTGGTGAGGTTCCATTTGTGGATCCCTTTCCAGTCATGGGCTATTTGGATCCCCAGGTAGCGGAATTTATTTCGGGCTTGTTTGAACGGCAGCCCCTTTAGTGCTGCCCCCCCCCCCTTGCGGGTGTACTGGGAAGATCTCACTTTTGCTCATGTTGAGTTTGTAGCCCGAGAAGGCTCCAAACTCTTTCAGGAGCGCGATGATTCCGTCCATGCTGCTTTGTGGGTCCGAGATATAGAGGAGCAGATCATCCGCATAGAGTGAGACTCTGTGCTCTCTACCTCCCCTTCGGATCCCCCTCCAATTTTTTGCTGCCCTGAGCGCGATTGCTAGCGGTTCGATTGCTAGTGCGAACAGCAGCGGGGACAGTGGGCATCCTTGTCTGGTGTCCCTGTGCAGCTGGAAGTATTGGGAGTTGGTATTGTTGGTCCGTACACTCGCCATGGGAGCGTTGTATAGGAGCTTTACCCAAGCGGTGAACCCTGTTCCAAGCCCGAACCGCTCCAGTACCTCTATGAGGTATTTCCATTCGACTCTGTCGAAGGCCTTTTCTGCGTCCAGGGAGACGATCACCTCTTGTGTTCTCTCCCCGGAGGGGGTCATTATCACGTTCAGCAGGCGCCTGATGTTTGCGGTAAGCTGTCTACCTTTGACGAAGCCCGTCTGGTCCTCTGTGACCACCTCAGGTACACAGTCTTCTAGCCTTTTGGCTAGGATTTTGGCCAGTATTTTGGCGTCTGCGTTCAGCAGAGATATGGGTCTGTATGACCCACATTCCGTTGGGTCTTTGTCTTTCTTAGGTATCAGCGAGATTGAGGCCTGTGCTAACGTGGGTGGCAGTTCTCAGGTCAAGTTGACCTTGGCTGCTTGTATTTGTGCCTTAGGTTATGCGAAGTCAGTTTAAATTTAATTGTACCAAGAAAACTTGACTAGTTTTCCCATCATGCCATTATTTGCTTTGCACAATACCACAACCACAGCTCAGCCTTCAACACTATTATTCCGATGAAACTCACCTCCAAACTCCGTGGCCTGGGCCTCGGCTCCTCCCTCTGTGACTGGATGCTGAACTTCCTAACCCACAGACCACAATCAGTAAGGATAGGCAACAACACTTCCTCCACAATCATTCTCAACACCAGTGCCCCACAAGGCTGTGTCCTCAGCTCCCTACTATACTCCTTGTACACCTATGACTGTGTGGCTAAATTCCCCATCAATTCGATTCTCAAATTTGCTGATGACACCACCGAAGTGGGTCGGATTTCAAAGAATGACAAGACAGAGTTCAGGAATGAGATAGAGAATCTGGTGAACTGGGCGATGACAGTAATCTCTCCCTCAATGTCAAAAAAATTAGGAAGATTGTCATTGACTTCAGGAAGCGTAGAGGAGAACATGCCCCTATCTACATCAATGGGAACGAAGTAGAAAGGGTCGAGAGCTTCAAGCTTTTAGGTGTCCAGATTACCAACAACCTGTCCCGGTCTCCCCACACCGACAATATAGTTCAAGAAAGCCCACCAACGACTCCGCTTTCTCAGAAGACAAGGAAATTTGACATGTCAGCTACAACTCTCACCACGTTTTACAGATGTACCATTGAAAGCATTCTTTCTGGTTGTATCACAGCTTGGTACGGTTCCTGCTCTGCCCAAGACCCCAGGAAACTACAAAAGGTCGTGAATATAGCCAGTCCACCACGCAAACCGACCTCCCATCCATTGACTCTTATCTATAATTCCCACTGCCTCGGAAAGGCAACCAGCATAATTAAGGACCCCACACATCCTGGACATACTCTCTCCACCTTCTTCTGTCAGGAAAAAGATACAAAAGTTTGAGGTCACGTACCAACCGACTCAGGAACAGCTTCTTCCCTGCTGCCATCAGACTTTTGAATGGACCTACCTCGTATTAAATTGATCTTTTCTCGACACCTTGCTATAACTGTAACATTATATTCTGCAGTCTCTCCTTCCCTATGTACAGTATGCATTGTTTGTACAGCTTGCAAGAAACAACACTTTTCACTGTATACTAATACATGTGACAATAATAAATCAAATCAAAGTTTATGATTTAATTTTTTAATGGTTGTGTTCCTTAAGAGGGACGCTTTTACGAAGAATCACATAGAACATTACGAGGCAGCACGGTAGCACAGTTACTTCACAGCTCCAGTGTCCCAGGTGTTGATTCCCGGCATAGGTCACTGTCTGTGCAGAGTCTGCACGTTCTCACCCCGTGTCTGCGTGGTTTTCCTTCAGGTGCTCCGGTTTCCTCCCACAGTCCAAAGATGTGCAGGTTAAGTAGATTGGCCGTGCTAAATTGCCCTTAGTGTCCAAAAAGGCTAGGTGGGGTTACAGGGATGGGGGGAGGTGGTGGGGATAGGAGGAAGGTGTGGGGATAGATGGAGATGTGAACTTAGGGTGCTCTTTCCAAGGGCCAGTGCAGACTCGATGGGCCGAATAGCCTCCCTTCTGCCTGTACATTGTATGATTCTATGATTACGCCCAGAAACAAATCTCTTGATCCAACAGCACTCTGCCGGACGAGCTTCCTTACAATTTAGTTATATCATCACCCTTTGATGATATTGGAGCTACCCAGCATGTAATTGTTTAAATTGTGAAAAGACATAATTAACATGTTGTAATAAATCCTGATCACTTTAATAGGTAGAGTCTCCTCACAAAGTATGTCAAAACACCCACTGTGCAAAAACAAAATTAAAAATGTATTCATCTACCATCAACAAAAGTAAGAAATATGAATGTATATATTTGAGAAACGGAGTCAGAACTTTTAAAATCGTGGCCTTGGATTTACACCTACAAAAGAAGAGATAAACATTTATTTCTCTCTAAGTAAACAAAGCTTATATTTGCATGCAGCTCCTGTCATCTACAAGTTCATATATCCCATACTTATAATGGAACTGGACATTAAACTTATCACACTGTAAATCCTATCTTCCCTCAGTAAAGGTGCTGCAGTGTTAACACCTGGAATATTGCAAACAGTTTTGGTCCCCTTATCTAAGGAAAGATATACTGGCATTAGAGGCAGTCAGAGAAAGTTCACGAGATGTGGGTATGGAGAGAGTTCTTATGAAGAGTGGTTAAGTAGCTTGGGCCTGTACGCATTGGAGTTTAGAAGTATGAGAGGCGACTTTTCTTGAGATATATCAGATTGCTCAGGATACTTGACAGGGTAATGCTGAGAGGAAGTTTCCTCTGTGGGAGAGTTTAGAACCAGAGTGCGTAATCTCAGAGTAAAGGGTCACCCATTTAAAACAGAGATGAGACTTCCACTAGCAGCCATGGAGGTCAACAGTCGCACATCATCAGCCGTCGCCCTGAGTGTTTTTTTAATGGTGTTTAAGCCGGATTTTTCAAGAAATCTCTCAACATAAGTTGATCGAAAGGAAAGTAAAGGCGGTGACCATCAATTTATTGAATCGTGTCCAAATAAGAGTCGAAAAAAGGAGAAACCAAAGTTGAGTGAAAGCAAGAATCCGAGGGTCATCGAGCTCAATGGTAATGAGACACAAGCATGTCCCACGCCAGCTCACTGGTCGATGGAGCAATGGGTCAAGTACCTAGACGAGAAGTTTGCCCGGCATGGCAAGGAGTATCCAGACGATGTAACCCAGATGATAGCCTCAATTAAGGAGGTGGTTGACCGGGTGGAGGAGAAAATGACGACCCAGGGACAGGAGATTCTAAAGTTGTAGGAGCTGGCGACCGAACGAGAGGAGGAGTCCACTGCAATGGCGTTGGAAATTAGCATACTACAGGGCAGCGAGAAATGACTAGATAAAGTGGAAGACTTGGAGACTAGTCTCGCAGGCAAAATATCCGAATCGTCGGGCTGCCACAGGGGAAGGAGGGATCAGATGCGGGAACGTATGTGGGGAAGATGTTGCAGGAGATGGTTGGGGCCGATGTGTTTGTCAAGCCTCTGGAGGTGGACCAGGCATATAGGATGCTCATACTTAAGCCCCAGGGTCGTGAGCCCCCGAGGGCCATGATGGTGAGGCTACATCAATTCCTTGACAAGGAGCGTATCATGAAGTGGGCCAGGCAGACAAAATGTTACATATGGAAGAATCAGAGATCCGGGTGTACCAAGATTGGGGGACAAGAACTTGCAAAGAGGAGAGCAAGTTACAACAAAAGCTAGGCGGCCCTGTTTGAGAAAGACATTAAATTTGACTGTGTATACCCGGCGTGTCTTTGGGTGACCTATGAAAATCGGGAGCTGTACTTTAATTCTCCGGAAGAGGTGTTACTTTCTTGAATAGACAATAATCTGGCTTAAGGGCTTTGTAATTCTAACTGTGGGGGGTTTGAGTTTGAGGGAAGCGATGAAGTGACGGGGGGAGGAGAGAAAAATGGTTCTATGTTCTGCTTTGTCTGTTTAAAATTTCAGTCTTTTAATTCTGTGAGTTTTAACTGCGATGTTCGGGGATGAAAGGGTTTTGGGTGTTTTTATTTTTAAATGTTTTTCTCTCTTTTCTTTTCTCTCGTCTTGTGTAATTGTGATTTGGATTTATTCTCTGTAACAAAGATGGTTGATTCTTGCATGCATAATTTGATTAAGATGCTTGAAGCTTCTATTGTGTTTGATTCTTTGAAGGTGATGTAACTGATAACAATCGGTTAAGTAAAGGGGGAGTGGTAGAACCTTGCCAATCTGGTGTACGGACTTTTAAACTCAAACTGTGGTGGTCTGAGTTTGGGGGAAGGGACAGTCTTGTATAAAATTTTGGCCTTTTAATTCTGTGAGTTAAGTTGCGATGTTCGGGAAGAAAAGGGTTTGGTGTTTTTTTTTCTCTTTTCTCTCTTTTTGTGTAATTTGATCTTGATTTATTGTTTTATGTACTGGATAGAGGGAAGAACTTTTAAGATGCGATGGGGTGTTTTAGTTTTCTGCAAGGAAGGTTTGATTCTTGCATGCATAATTTTGCTTAAGCTGCTTGAAGCTTCTTTTGTGTTGGATTCTGGTTGAAGGTGATAGGACTGATAAGGATCGATTAAAGGGGGAGGGGTTTTGCTTCATTGCCTGCGTGTTGGGGGATGGTATGTTGCTTTTGGATTGTTGTTACTGTGTTGAGTGCTTGTGTTATTGCTCAATGTGATAGAATCTTGCAGTCAGCAGGTTTTTGACGGCCAGAGGGTTGGGAGATGCTGAGCTAGCTGGATAGCTGGTTCACGGGAGCAAAGTGGGGGAAGAGCTGAGGAAAGACGAAAGTGCAGGGGAGGGAGGGCGGGAGGGGGGTTCTGCTGATGGGTATGGGACAGTTTGGAGACTGGAGATGGAAATCAGATGACGGTTGCCGCCGAGGGGCGGATCAAGTGAGGTGTGGAACATGGGCTAGGACTGGCCTAGGAAAGGTCATGGTGACTGACAGGGCAAAAGCCCCCCCCCGACCAGACTGGTTACATGGAATGTTCGTGGGCTGATGGGCCGGTTAAGAGAGCTTGTGTGTTCGCACACCTAAGACAGTTAAAGTGGACGTGGCTATGTTACAGGAGACACACTTGAAGCTGGGAGACCAAATTAAATTAAAGAAGGGATGGGTCGGGCAAGTGTTTCATTCAGGACTGGACTTTAAAACAAGGGGGGTGGCTACCCTGATTAATAAAAAGGTGACATTCAAGGTGGGGAGGATAGAGGTAGACCTGGGAGGCAGATTTATTATGATTAGTGAGAAGCTAGGGGGAATGGCAGTGGTGCTGGTGAATATATATGCCCCAAACCAGCCCATACCCGTACCAGCCTCCCCGAACTCGCGTCAGAATGTGGCGAATAGGAGCTTTTCACAGTAACTTCATTTGAAGCCCACTTGTGACAATAAACGATTTTCATTTCATTTTCAAACAGGGATGATGTTGTATTTATCAGGAAGGTGTTGGGGAAGATCCCAGACCTTGACTTGCACTGGCTGATCATGGGGGGTGACTTTAATACGGTGCTGGACCGAGTTAGACCGCTCGTGTGCTCGGTCTGGGAAGCTGTCAGCATGGCAAAGGAACTGCGGGGATTCATGGAGCGCATGGGAGGGGTAGATCCGTGGAGATTTGAGAGACCAAGGATCAGGGAATATTCATTCTACTCCCATGTACATAAGGCGTACTCCAGGATAGATTTTTTTGTGCTAGATAAACCACTGTTAGCAGGGATTTAGAACACTGAGTACTCAGCAATTGTGGTCTCAGATCATGCACCACACTGGATAGACCTACGGGCAGACACAGGAATGTCCCAGCGCCCGCAGTGGAAACTAGATACAGGGCTGTTAGCGGATGAGGAGATCTGTGCATGACATGTTTCAGACATGACCGAAAGGCCATTCTGGGGTACGTAAAGATCAATGACACGGGAGAGACTGCACTTGGGGTGGTCTGGGAGGCACTGAAAGCGGTCAGTAGAGGGGAATGTATTTCGATTCGAGCCACAGGGATAAAAGCGGTCGGAGCTGGACAAGTTGGCAGGAGAAATCTTACAGGTGGACAGGAGATATTCGGAGTCTCCAAATGAGGAGCTCCTGAAGGAGCGTCAGAGACTTCAATGGAGTTTGGGCTCCCTTCCATAGAAAGGCGGAGAAGGGTCAGCTGAGGAGGGTAAAGGGGCAAACACATGAACATGGGAGGAAAGCTAACAGGATACTGGCACATCAGCTGAGGAAACCGAGAAATAGGCAAATAAAGGATTTGAGGGGAAGACGGTGACGGACCCGGAGACGGTGAATGAAGTGTGCCGGGAATTTTATAGCCAGCTATACGAGTCGGAACCCCCGGTTGGGGAGGGGGGGGGGGGGGGGGGGCATGAATCAATTCCTGGGGAGGCTAGAGTTTCCAAAGGTAAAATGAGGAGCTGGTGGAGGCCCCAGGGGGTCTGATTGGCCTTGGGGAGGTGATAGAGGGGACTGGGTGATGCAATCGGGTAAAGCCCTGGGACCTGATGGGTTCCCAGTGGAAATTTTATAAGATGTTCTCTGGGTTACTGGGGCCGCTCCTGGTTTAAGGCTTTCAACTAGTCCAAGGAGCTGGGGAGTACTCTCCCCAACGTTATCACAGGCATCAATTTCTCGCATCCTGAAGTGTGACAAGATTCCGGAGAACTGTGGATCAATCTCCCTCTTGAATGTAGATGCCAAATTATTGGCAAAGATCCTGGCCACTCGAATAGAGGATTGTGTCCCGGAGATAATTGGGGAGGATCAGACGGGATTTGTAAAGGGCAGGCACCTGACATCCAACATTAGACGGCTTCTTAATGTGATTATGATGCCAGCGGAGGGGCGTGAGGCTGAGGTGGTAGTTGGCATGGACGCGGAGAAGGCTTTCAACCGAGTGGAGTGGAAGTATCTATGGGATATTTTAGGCAGGTTTGGGTTTGGGCAGGGATTTGTGGACTGGGTCCGGCTACTGTACCAGGCCCCGGTGGCAAATGTAAGAACTAACCGAGTTCGGTCAGAATACTTAAGTCTTTGTCGGGGGAGCAGGCAGGGATGCCCGCTCTCCCCATTACTGCTTGCCATGGCCATAGCACCCTCAGCAATGGCTCTCAGAGCAGCCAATACCTGGAGAGGTATAGTGAGGGGGGGGGGGGGGCGGGGTGTGTGTGGAGCACAGGGTATCTCTCTATGCGGATGATATGTTGCTTTATATCACTGACCCGGTTGGGGGGGATGACCAAAATGGAGGTATTAGGAGAATTTGGGCGATTTTCAGGCTATAAGTTAAACATGGGAAAACGCTAGATGTTCGTGATTCAGGCACGGGGGCAGGAAAGGAGGCTGAAGGAGCTACCTTTTAAAGTGTTTGGGAGGTGTTTTAGGTATCTGGGGATTCAAGTGGCCAAGGATTGGGGGCAGCTTCACAAGTTAGATTTGGGCAATGCAATGGATCAAATGAGAAGGGATTTTTGTAGATGGGACATGCTCCCACTGACGCTGGCGGGGTGGTTCAGACGGTGAAGATGACTATCCTTCTGAGACTGCTTTTCTTTTTTCAGTGTCTCCCAATTTTTGTCCCAAAGTCTTTTTTCAGAAGTATGAATGTGACGATATCGAGGTTCATATGGGCGGGTAAAACTCCGAGCGTAACAAGGACACTCCTGGAACTGGCCCGCGGTGAAGGGGGATTGGCTCTCCTGAGCTTTATTAACTATTACTGGGCTGCCAATATAGCGATGGTCAGGAAGTGGGTAGTAGGGGATGGGTCG
Source organism: Scyliorhinus canicula (assembly GCF_902713615.1). Taxonomy (NCBI): domain Eukaryota; kingdom Metazoa; phylum Chordata; class Chondrichthyes; order Carcharhiniformes; family Scyliorhinidae; genus Scyliorhinus; species Scyliorhinus canicula. The sequence continues at coordinate 13,537,470 of NC_052174.1, forward strand.
ATCTGGGAGCGGATGGAGTTGGCATCCTGCAAAGGTACGAGTCTGGATGCTTTATTGTCGGCGCCCCTGCTGTTCTCGTCTGCTCGGTGCTCCACAGGTCCTGTGGTGGTGAAAGCCCTGAGGGTGTGGGGGCAATGGAGGCAGCATACGAGACTGGGCCAGTGTTGTCACCGATCTGTGGCAATTACTGGTTTGTCCTGGGAGGACTGGATGGCAGCTTTAAGGTATGGCAACGGGCAGGGATTGAGAGGTTTGGTGATCTATTCATCCAGGAGGGCTTCCCGACCTTGGAGGTAGGTTCTTCCAGGAGGTGGAGGACAGATGTGGGCGGTGCAGGGGTAGCCCGGCCAACCATGTTCATATGTTTTGGGCATGTCTGAAACTGAGGGAATTTTGCAAGGGATTTGCAGATGTTATAAAGAACAAAGAACAAAGAAAAGTACAGCACAGGAACAGGCCCTTCGGCCCTCCAAGCCCGTGCCGACCATGCTGCCCGACTAAACTAAAATCTTCTACACTTCCTGGGTCCGTATCCCTCTATTCCCATCCTATTCATGTATTTGTCAAGAAGTACCTTAAATGTCACTATCGTCCCTGCTTCCACCACCTCCTCCGGCAGTGAGTTCCAGTCACCCACTACCCTCTATGTAAAAAACTTGTCTCATCCATCTCCTCTAAACCTTGCCCCTCGCACCTTAAACCTATGCCCCCTAGTAATTGATCCCTCTACCCTGGGGAAAAGCCTCTGTCTATGCCCCTCATAATTTTGTAGACCTCTATCAGGTTGCCCCTTAACCTCTGTCATTCCTGTGAGAACAAACCAAGTTTATTCAACTGCTCCTCATAGCTAATGCCCTCCATACCAGGCAATATCCTGGTAAATCTCTTCTGCACCCTCTCTAAAGCCTCCATATCCTTCTGGTAGTGTGGTGACCAGAATTGAACACAATACTCCAAGTGTGGCCTAACTAAGGTTCTATACAGCTGCAACATGACTTGCCAATTCTTATACTCAATGCCCCGGCCAATGAAGGCAAGCATGCCGTATGCCTTCTTGACTACCTTCTCCACCTGTGTTGCCCCTTTCAGTGACCTGTGGGCCTGTACACCTAGATCTCTTTGACTTTCAATACACTTGAGGGTTGTACCATTCACTGTATATTCCCTACCTGCATTAGACCTTCCAAAATGCATTACCTCACATTTGTCCGGATTAAACTCCATCTGCCATCTCTCCACCCAAGAATCCAAACGATCTAAATCCTGCTGTATCCTCTGGCAGTCCTCATCGTTATCCGCAATTCCACGAACCTTTGTGTTGTCTGCAAACTTACTAATCAAACCAGTTACGTTTTCCTCCAAACCATTTATATATACTACGAACAGAAAAGATCCCAGCACTGACCCCTGCGGAACACCACTAGTCACAGCCCTCCAATTAGAAAAGCACCCTTCCATTGCTACTCTCTGCCTTCTATGACCTAGCCAGTTCTGTATCCACCTTGCCAGCTGACCCCTGATCCCGTGTGACTTCACCTTTTGTACTAGTCTACTATGAGGGACCTTGTCAAAGGCCTTACTGAAGTCCATATAGACAACATCCACTGCCCTACATGTATCAATCATCTTTGTGACCTCTTCGAAAAACTCTATCAAGTTAGTGAGACACGACCTCCCCTTCACAAAACCATGCTGCCTCTCACTAATACGTCCATTTGCTTCCAAATGGGAGTAGATCCTGTCTCGAAGAATTCTCTCCAGTATTTTCCCTACCACTGACGTAAGGCTCATCGGTCTGTATTTCCCTGGATTATCCTTGCTACCTTCTTAAACAAAGGAACAACATTGACTATTCTGCAGTCCTCCAGAACATCCTTCTGCACTGTAAATTCTATGAAATATTCTATGAAATCTGCTGGGGCATTTTGAGAATATGATAAATTTTGGAAGATTATAACCAATGCATCTACTATCCCTGCATCCATTTATTTTCCGACTGTAGGATGCAGCCCATCTGATCCTGGAGACTTGTCCACCTTTATGTATAATAGTTTTCCTAGTACCTTCTCCTTGGTGATGGTTTTAGTTCCCCGCTCACTTTCATCTCTTAATCTTCAAGTATCTCTGGGAGGTTTTCTAATCCTTCTACAGTGAAGGTGAACACAAAATCCCCATTTAATCCATCCACCATTTCCTTATTTTTATTATTAATTTCCCAGACTTAGGGGTGGATTCTCCGCTGCCCACTGCCGGTAGCAGAGTTCTTGGTGCGGTGGAAGCGTGCCTTGGACAAAATCAATGCTGTTCCGATGTTCCAGTCCCCCACTGGGGGGGGGGGGGGGGGGTGAGCAATGCTGCTGCCAGGGAATGGCCAGAGAATCCTGCCCTGTATTTTTAAGCATGGTCTTGTCGTAGTGGGTAAATTCTGCCCACTACACACCCCACACCCTGTCAGACACCCCATCATATGCCTGTATCAGAGACACCACCAGACCCCCATATCAGAGACACCCATCAGACCCCTCGTCAGACTTCCCCAGTGACCCTCCATATCAGTGACCCTGATATCAGTGATTCCCCGTGTCAGTGAGACCCCCTCATCAATGACCTCCATATCAGTGAGACCCCCATATCAGTGACCTCATATCTAGTGGATAAATGCATTCACTTGCTCTGTTTCTCAGCAGAAAGCACTTAACTGCTTTTGATGTGGTGATTTCCTGTCAACCATAGCTAGGTGTTTATAAACATTGTGGTTTGGTTCACAGCAGGAAGGACCCCTGTCTGCATCAATGATGCCAAGGTGGAGATAGTTGATGGCTTCAAATCCCTCGGTGTGCACATCAGCAATAATTTGTCCTGGTCCACCCATGTCGACGCTACGACCAAGAAAGCAAAAAAGCGCCGATACTTCCTCAGGAAATTCTACGAGTCCATATTGCTTCTGACCAATTTTTACAGGCCCACCATAGAAAGCATGCTCTTTGGCTGCACCACAGCTTGGTATGGCAACTGCTTGGCCCAAGACCGTAAGAAACTAGAGAGAGTCGTGAACACAGCTGAGTCCATCATCCAAACCCGCCTCCAGCCATTGACTCTGTCGACACCTTCTGCTGCCTTGAGAAAGCGAGCAGCATAATCAAAGACCTCTCCCACCTGGGTTATTCTCTCTTCCAACTTCGTCCATCAGGCAGGAGATACAAAAATCTGAGAACACAAACTAACCCGCTGTTACCAGACTCCTGAATGACCCTCTTATGGACTGATCTGAACGTTTTACACATCTTCTCTACCGAGTAGCACTACACTCTATGCTTCACCCGATGCCTATGCTATGTATTTGCATGATGCATTTATGTATGCCCTATGTTTTTGTCATGTATGGAATAATCTGTCTGGACTGTACACAGAACAATATTTTTCACTGTACATCGGTACTCGTGACAATAATCCAAATCCAAATCTTACATTTCAACCTCTTTTTCCGTTTCACTTTAGCCAATGCTACCTTCATACACTTATAATCACCTTTATTTGGGCTGCAGGCAAAACGCAGCATGCCGACAGCGAAGAATCAAGCCCAATGTTTAAAGAAATTGTCCTAAATGCACTCTGTGAACCAATTCTCCAGTTTATCATTGCCAATCTGATTTCCCCAATTTACATCAGGATTAAAGCCACCCATGATTATTGGACAACTTTCTTAGGCCCCATTTCTTTCCTCTTATACACTCTTTCTTACAGTGATTCTACTATTGGGGGGGGGGAGAGGGGGTGCGCTCTATAAACTACTCCCGCAAGTGACTTTTCCTCCTTATCTCGACCCAAGCTATATCTCACTCTTTTGATCAAAGGTAATGTCTCATTACTGTACTATTGTCATCCTTTGTTAACAATGCTATCCCATCACCTTTTCCTAGGTTTCTGTCTTTCTAAATAGCATTCAGGTCCCAGTCTTGGTTACCTTTAAGCCATGTCTCCGTGATGGCTCTCTGATCATACATATTAATTCGTGCTAACAATTCATTCATTTCATTACAAATGTTTGTGTGCATTCAGACACAGAGCCTTAAACTTTGTCTTTTACCAGTTTTGCAATCTCCGGCCTTTTCTGCTGTCCATTCCTGCGACACTCTGGTTATCATTGCCTGAATTGCTACCCTGTTATCTTCCCGTATCGTTTCCCTCTAATTTACCACCTTTCCTCACATGATCTCTTCCCCCATTATTTAATTTAAAGCCTTTTCTACTTCCCAAAGGATGGCACTAGTGTATGAGTCAATGTTTTCAGGTGAAGACCATCCCATGGATGGACAGGAGGACATTATTAAAGACTGAGGTGTTATTTGAGCAGTTCCAGTATAAATGTGGACATAGGAATTGATAACGGCAATAAGAAAAGGACAGAACGTACATCCTTAAAGCAGATATTGTGTTATAACCTGCCTGCTTACCATTGGCTGGGGACTAATGACAATCCCACAATCCTGTGGGAGTATGGGCTTCCCCAATGAGGGGGGGGCGGATAAATCATTAGCAGACTACCTGCATAAATAGAGCTGGCCAGTTTGGAACTAGAGGGAGAGGAGTTGGCAGCAAGAGAAGTTGTTGCTGCTGTGATATGTTAATTTGTAAATAAATGTTATTTCTTTGTATCCTGAAAACTCGTGCTGGATTCTTCGTGGCCCTCACAAAATATTGAATTACATCCGTTTGCTCTGGTCCATTAACCCTCACCGTTGAAGTACAATTCACCTAAAGACAATACTTGGTCTGAACTCTTATACATCACCACTGAAAATCAATTAGCATTATATTAAAGTCTTGTAAAAGCATGCATTTCCTATTTACAACTTCACTTCCTGTTGTCACAATTTTCCAGTCCCATTTTTATTTTAAAGTTTAACATTGGGAATGGCCATGTTATCCTGTATGATGGGAACTCTCCATGTGGTCCCAGTGATAATGGGAGCAGACTGTGTTCTTTACATCACCCTCCATCACTGTGTCCTCTGGCACAGCTAAGGAGACACCATGGACTGTCTAATTGCCAACGGAACAGTTTGGGTTCCATTCGCATGTGATCTGACTTTTGAAAAAAAGCCAATAATTATGTGCTGGTTATTCTGACCTTTATAACCTGTCCTCTTCTGAAAGGATTATTAGTGGCGGCCAATCTGAGATCACTTGCATCAGTGTGGCCGGGGTATTTTAACCAGCCTATTATTTTATCCTCACCAAATAATGGTTTAAGCACAAACCTCTTCAGTTAAAAGACAGATTCTAGTCCTGGCGTCACATCTGTAGTGTACGATTCTCCTTCATTTATTGGATCTGCATTACAAACATAAAGGAGCCATTAAACCAATAAAGAATAAAATATGACACATTTCACATTCTGAGTGTCTCAAAGTAAATCACAGAAAGTGAAATACTTTCCAAGTGTTGCAATGTAGGAAACATGAGTCATGTTAAGTTTGCACAAATAAGTAATAAATGACCAATTCTGTTAATGTTGATTCAGGAAGGAACATTGACCAGGCCATCAAGGAGAACCGACAGCTCTTTTAATAGTACCATGGGACCCTTTATGCCACCTGAACTGTTGGCTGGTTTATTATAAACTACCATAAACAGGGTAACAAAATATAGAGCATTGAACTGTTACCGTGTGATGTGAGATTGGCAATGGGGGACGGCACAGTGGCACAATGGTTAGCACTGCTGCCTCACGGTGCCGAGGACCCGGGTTCAAACCCGGCCCTGGGCCAATGTCCGTGAGGAGTTTCCACATTCTCCCCTTGTCTGCATCCCCACAACCCAAAAAGATTTGCAGAGTAGGTGGATTGGCCACGTTAAATTGCCCCTTAATTAAATTAAATTAAATTAAAAGAAAAGATTGGCAATGAGATCCATCCATCTCTCTTTGTTAAAATTGTGGATGTGCGATCTTAATCAGATATGCTGTTGTGTTTCCTTTGTAGTATCTCAGTAGAACTGCAAGGCCTCTGTCAAAGCAACTATTAGATTAGCAACTGAATTTTGACTTTTCAACTTTTGAATATTATTTGAACTTTGTTGCCACCATCCTGTTCAGGGTGAACAGAACTGGTATACTGATGTAACCATCCTCCTCCCTCAGACCTATGGAAACTGGGTCAGTAATCTTGTGTTTAATTCAGAAGAGAAGAAGCTAGAAGTGATTCTGGTATTAAATTATATTCCTCAGGGTACACACATTACTGGACGCTGGTTTCACAGGAGACTCTGGAATGAGGAGCAGCTGTCTAATGCAAGTTATGTATGACCAAATGCACACAATTCTCCACCCAACAAAAAAGGAGCTGGCAGGTAGTAAGAGAGAAAGACAGACACAGTATAGCGTTCTGTTTTAGATATTTCAGTTCAAGGTTTTATAAATGCTGCAGATACAAAATACTATGGATGCTGGAAATTTGAAATAAAAGCATAATATGATAGAATATTAAATGATCAGGCAGGATCTATGGAATGAAACTAAACTAAATGGCCAATTTCTAGAGTTGGAAGGATATGGAGCCATTTAAGAATGATGGGAGTACCAAAATTCCAGACTCTGGTGCCTCCAATTTTCATTAGTATGAAATAAGGTTGCATGTAGTGAGCTTGCACCCCGCACTCCTGGCTTGACTATCTTTATTGTGGAGGTAGGAATCTAATGAACCCTGCAATGCACCAGGGGCTGGTTTAGCTCACTCAGCTAAATCGCTGGCTTTTAAAGGAGGCCAGCAGCATGGTTCGATTCCCGTACCAGCCTCCCGGGGCAGGCGCCGGAATGTGGCGACTAGGGGCTTTTCACTAACTTCATTGAAGCCTACTCGTGACAATAAGTGATTTTCATTTCATTCATTTTTCAATTTGAAAAGAGGCAGACCAGTTTCTGGTTCACTCATTACGCATGATTGGCTGAGAGTGCAGACTTATAAACACTGTTTATAAAGCTGCAGAGAAGGGTTGACTATATTTAATTGAGAGCTATATGAGGTTATAATATGCATTTTCTGTGACCTCTTTTGTCAAATTTGTTTTTGTTAAAACAAATTCTAATTAAGGGGCAATTTAGCGTGGCCAATCCACCTATCCTGCAAATCTTTGGGTTGTGGTTGTGAGAACCATGCATCCACGGGGAGAATGTGAAAACTCCACACAGACAGTGACCGGGGACAGGATCCTTAGCGCCATGAGGCAGCAGTGCTAACCACTGGGCCACTGTGCCACCCAGGCTTTAGTTATTAATGCTATAATGGTCTTTTATTAACATTTTTAGAGGATGCAGCAGCACCAGTTTTTAAAATTGAAAATAAATTATGAATGGGGGTTTGTCAAGCAGTTTCACACACATTACTGAAGTGTTAATTTGTTCTGCACATTATGTATACTGGGCGAACATGCATGAAAAGACCTCGAGTAGCCATGGAGGATATGAGGGGTCTTTGGTGGGGTGTGGCAGGAATTAATTGGCTTTGAGTTGACAGCTGGGCTTCATTCATTTATTTTTTCTTTGATGGGATGTGGGCGACACTGGCTGGCCCAGCATTTGTTGCCCATTCCTAATTGCCCTTGAACTGAATGGTTTGCTCGGCCATTTCAGAGCACATTTAAGAATCAACCACATTGCTGTCGATCTGGAGTCACATGTAGGCCAGACCAGGTAAGGATGGCAGATTTCCTTCCCTAAAGGGCATGAGTGAACCAGATGGGTTTTTATCACAATTGACAATGGTTCCACGGAAGTCATTAGACTTTTAATTCCAGATTTTTATTGAATTTAAATTTTATCATCTGCCGTGGTGGGATTCAAACCTGTGTGCCCAGAGAATTACCCTGAGCCTCTGGATTACTAGTCCAGTAACAACAGCACTGTCTCCCCTAATGGGGCCATGTGGTGGTTTTTTGCATGAGTCAGCAGGGAAGGCACTGTGATTGGGGTGATGGAATGTGATGGGTGAGGGATAGCAAGCCTGAACTATTATCCAAAAACTGGGTTGAAATCCCATTTTGCCCATGTGGGCCTTTTAACCAGTGACTACTCGGCTATCTCTGTGGCCACCTCCAATTTGTTTTGTGGGGTGGTGTACCTTACTCTATCCCACCATCCCCTCAAATAAAATATCAAATAGGGGCTGATTTAGCTCACTGGGCTAAATCGCTGGCTTTTAAAACAGGCCAGCAGCACGGTTCGATTCCCGTATCAGTCTCCCCGGACAGGCGCCAGAATGTGGCGACTAGGGGCTTTTCACAGTAACTTCATTGAAGCCTACTCGTGACAATAAGCGATTTTCATTTATCAAATACCTTGCCACTTGTGACACTTTATACTGAGATGGATCTGTTGAATTGTGAAATTGTCTGACTTGCGCTACCTGCCTCGTTAGCGGAAATGTGACCCAACATTTCAGATTGGTGACCTGTTATCAGAATGAGGAAATTAAAAATGTCTTTTTTTAAATTAAAATACCCAATTCTTTTTTTTACAATTCACACAGACATGGGGAGAATGTGCAAACACCACTGGAACCTAGGTCCTCAGCACCGTGAGGCAGCAGTGCTAACCACTACTCCACCATGCCGCCTGAAAGATAAAAATGTAATAGGTTCCGAGAAAGTGCAAGGGTTGAAGGGGATAAAGAACAAAAGGGAAGGTGCCCGATAGGTTGCAGGGCAGGAGAGTTTATGCCAAAAGATTTTATGGAACAAAAGCCAAAGTAAATGGTAACGTGTACAATAAAGAGACAAAACATCTTTCCAGATGAAATGAATGAAAATCGCTTATTGTCACAAGTCGGCTTCAAATGAAGTTACTGTGAAAAGCCCCTAGTCGCCCCATTCTGGCGCCTGTTCGGGGAGGCTGGTACAGAATGAGGTGTGGATGGCTGAATAGTAGCTGTCCAAATACAAATTGAAGGAATAAATAGTGAAGGAAATGAGAAAACTGATCCGATCCTACCTCTGGCTCCATTTTCTTATGATTGTTTTTGCTCGTTTGCTTTCTTGTTTCTATTCTGACAGGTTGGGCAATAGGCACCCTGCCTGTTAAATCCAGAATTGAGGCTGAAAATGCCGCTAAATTGGCTTTCTAATTAATTTTTCCAATTTAATCGTTTTTTCTCACATGCGGGCACCCTTCTTGCCTACAATCCCGCTCAGATACACCTGGAAGATGAATATTCCAACACCCTGCCTGCACCCAAATCTGCTTCCCTTTCCTGGGATTGTTTTGTCCTCAAAGTCCAAATCAAGGTAAGCAAGTTAGAAATAATTGATTCAATGGAAAGTCATGTACAGAAAGTGAAATAAAGGGAGGGAAAGAGAGAGAGATAAAAGCGGCAGGAAGAAAAAGTTAAAAGAAAGTTAATTTTAACATTCTATTTTAAAATATTCAACACTAATTAAAATCTGAAGAAATGAGAGTCTTGTTCAAGTTAAATTTCAGTATCACAGAGGGTGTCATTAAGACATAACAAGCCAGTGAAATGTATTTACAGTTGAATGACAAGCCCTAATATATTTGGTAATTTCAGTGGGGATCTATCATGTAAACATATCACATTTGCTTGCGATTGCTTGAATGCCCAGTCACTTCACAAGATAATGTTGAAGCAAAACTTGTGCAGGAGTTGGGCAACTCAGATAGCAACATCCTAATTTCCACATTTAACTCAGATAGCAACATCCTAATTCCCACATTTAACTCAGATAGCAACATTAATTTCCACATTTAACTCAGATAGCAACATCCTAATTCCCACATTTAACTCAGATAGCAACATCCTAATTCCCACATTTAACTCAGGTAGCAACATCCTAATTCCCACATTTAACTCAGATAGCAACAGCATAATTCCCACATTTAACTGCACATATACAGATATTGGACGTGCTGTCAACATTACTTTTTAATGAGAGAAGTGAAGGCCACAACCCCGGCCCCCTTCCCCTTCCCCTTCCTCTCCAGCAACTCCGGAATGTCCGATATCCCAAAGATCGCCACCATTGGCTCTGGCCTGACCTCCACACCCACAATCTTAGATAACGTCCCAAACACTGCTTCCCAGTAACTCTCCAGTTTCTCACAACCCTAGAACATGTGTGCATGAATCACCAGTCCTCACCCACACTTCCCGCACTCATTGACCACCCCTAGAAGAACCCACTCATCCTCGCCGGGACTATTGTACCCTGTGCACCAGCTTGAACTGAATTAAGCTCAGCCTGGTGCAAGAAGATGTTGAATTCACCCTACGCATCGCCTCGCACCAAAATCCCCAGCTTGTTTTCCCCCCCACCCCCAAATCCTCCTCCCATTTGTTCTTGACCCTCGCCACCTGCATCCCCAAGCAAACCCCCGTAAATATCTCCAATCTTACCCTCTCCTGACTCATCTGGGAGCAGCAGTTGCTCCAATAGGGTGTACTCCGGCAACCTGGATAAGGTTCTTCACTCTTTTTGTGCAAATTCCCTCCCCATGTATCTAAATTCATTTCACCTCGGCAACTCAAACCTCTCCTGCAACTCATGCAGATCTGCAAACGTCCCTTCCAAGTACAAGTCCCTCACCCTCACCAGCCCCACCTCCCTCCACTTCCCATACATCCTATCCATCTCCCATACATCCCATCCATCTGCCCCGGGATAAACCTGTGGTTCCTGCACAGTGTTGTCAACATTGACATTCCCTCCAATTTAATGTGTCTCCGCAGCTGATTCCACACCCTAACCGTCGACTGTACCACCGGGCTCCCCTTATACTCCCTGGAGCTAGTGGCAGTGGATCCGTCATCAAAGCCCTCAAACTGGATCCCCGATTCTGCGTCATTTACCCATTCACTGTAACAATAATCTTTAAGCAAGCTGCTGTCCATTGTCAGTGAATTTTGTTTTCAAAACTGTTCCCTCAACATGGCCAGATTTCCATACCAAACAGTTCAAATTTGATGTGTTCTTGACCATTCCATTGCCAGTACATTTGTGTAAAATCCCAATAAATTTAAAAGGTATCATAAATATCAGCATTACTGTCAAAGTTTGTGGTTCCTGTGTTAACCACAGTGATTATCTCAGAACTGTGCCATTCGAAATCGTCATCTGCCCACTTCTCTGATATAATTTTGTTTTCTTCGTCCTCTCTGTTAAAAGACACAAGTGTCAGAAAATTACTCTTTGAACAAAAGGGAAACTGAATTACTTTGCAGGGAATTCATTGATTAGATAGTTTGACACACTTTTTCTCCTCACATCACCTTCGCAATTTGGTTCAATTGGTTCCACAGAAATGGTTGGTGTGGGAAATGGAAAATGCTGCATTCTTCATTCCCACTGAGAAGGACGCGAGCAGCAACGACACAGGAAGCATCATGGCCACTGTGTTCCTGGAAAAGCCACACACCGTCCTGATGTGAACATGGATCACCATCCTTTCATTGTCACTGGACCAATATCCAGGAATTCCCTATTCAACAACGAGGAAAGCTGCAGTGGTGGAGAGCTTTGGAAATCTGAGGTACAAAGCCATTTATTTCTGCCTAAGTTTGTTAAGCATCAAATTGCTCATATTTGTATCCTAAATACTATTTTCTGAAAAGAAATGATGAAATGGCACTTGAATTAATAAATAGTAACTGTTTCTACAATCTCCCTGGGACCCTGAGCTGTGAAACAATAGTGCTAACCACTGTGCTACCATTGCTGTTCACAATCTCCCTGTGGAGCCTGTTCCATGATTGACAACTGGCGAACTAAAATTTCTGCTGATAACTTTTCAGTTTACCCTCCTTTCAAACAGAGGCATATCCTCTGTTTTAAGTATTGGGACAAAGCTGAAACAGCTTACCATGGTCTAAATTGTCTATTGCCTTGAGAATCTGAAAAATAGCAATTAGACCAACATTCAATATTTTCATTGTACGCTGTGTGCAATTTTCCTCCTAATCCAATTGCTCCATCACTTTGGTTTATCCCTTCTGTACAGCAGTATCCATTATGGCACACGGTATGCTAATAGCATCATGACAATGTTGTAATGGGTAAACACACCTGGGTGTATGTAACCTGTGCCTCTCTGGATGGTTCGGTATTTCAACAGGGCTGCAGGCAGTTTTAGGTCTCAAACCTATTTAACGAATTGGAGAATTTTCCCAAGGTGTCTCCTTGAGCTAGAGCCCGACCAATCAGGGAAGGTAGGCAGGCTGACACATCCACCCTGTTGAAGGGTTCCTAGTTAAAGCATTACAAGGCTCAAGTGTTAAAGCTGATCTTCATTAGACATCCCCATCAGTTCGTCCACAAACGTTGTTCATCCATCCTCTGTACACACGTATTGTGATCTGCTTTCTCTTCTTGCAGCAGAAGAGAGCACAGAGCTTGGTGAAAGGCAGAGGCTGGCAAGGTGGTCAAGGAGGAGTGTGGTTTGGTGGGACAGCAGAGAATTTTGATTGTGGCCATCAGCAAAAGCCTTCTGGCTCCAACAATATACCACTCTGGAATTCTCCATTTCAAGGTTATGTGCTGACGCCGGGACTGAATCGTGTGCGTTCTACTGTCCCAAAAATGGTGCCAGTCCCAGAGCAACTTCAGCACATCCTAATAGGCGAGCATTGGCACCACGTGGAACTGTGCAATTCCAACAAACGCTGGCATGTGAATTACTGGGGTTGGGATTGACAAGGCTGGGGTGGAATGTGCACAGTGGATAGCACTGGGACTGCGGGCGCTGAGGGTCCCAGGTTCAAATCCCGGCCCTGGGTCACTGTCTGTGTGGAGTTTGCACATTCTCCCCGTGTCTGCGTGGGTTTTCACCCCCACAACCCAAAGATGTGCAGGTTAGGTGGATTGGCCAGGCTAATTGCCCCTTAATTGGAAACAAGAATTGGGTACTCTAAATATATTTTTAAAAGGGATTGACAAGCTGCAGCGGCATATAAGCACTCCACTCCCACACACTCTCAAGTGGCATAGTGGTATTGTCGCGGACTAGTAATCCAGAGACCTCTCTCGGGACCCGGATCAATCCCACCATGGCAGATAGTGAAATTAGAATTAAATTATAAAATCTGGAATTAAAGTCTAAAGATGACATGAAATCATTGTCAATTGCCGTAATAATCCATCTGGTTCACTAATTGCCGATTGAGGGAAGGAAATCTGTCATCCTACCCGGTCTGGCCTACATGTGACTCCAGACCCACAGAAATGTGGTTGACTCTAAATACCTCAGGAATGGGCAATAAATACTGGTCCAGCCAACGCCGCCCACATCCCAGGAACGAGTGAAAAAAAAACTTACAGTGCCTGCAGGTGCAGTGGGAGGAGTCTAACTGCTGCAGTGGCAGGAGGCCGTGCCCACCATGCGTGCTACCCAGGCCAATATCACATGGGTGGCGTCCACGGTGGAAGCCTTGAGTGCGACGGTATGAAGGTGGTAGGCCATGGGTCAGGATGCCCAAGGCCTGAGGCACCAGTTTGCGGGCGGTGGCTGAGGCACAGGGTAGGGTGGCCAATTCACAGGCAGCCATGTACATGTACCAAGGCTACATGGACAATGCTACGGCACTTCAGAGCTTGGCCCATGCACTTGGCGCAGTCTTCGATAACATTGGCCTGGTGCTGGCTAACCTGAAGCTGGGCACAGAGTGACGCGGTACGTCCTTGAGTGATGTGGTGCAGTCCCATGGCCGCTGAGCATTGAAACACTGGTTGAGATGAGAGCAGGCCTCCAGGACTGGCAGCGCCAGTTACGGCGGAGCCCCTGGTGAGGCCTGGAAACATCTCACCACCTCTGCATCTCCCCCCCCCCCCACTCCCCACCTGTCCCTGGTGCACTCCAGTGGGCAGCCAGGGTGGCACCATGCCCCATGTGACCCCTGGAAGACGGCTGGGCCCATCCGAGGGCACCAGTGTTCCAGGGGGACAGCTGCCAAAGGATCCAGGTGTACACAGGAGTGGAGATGGCAAACTGGTCACACCCTCCCTTCTGAGTGACCAACCAGACGGAGCGTTAGGCACGTGAGGTTGGGAAAGTTAGGCACACCAGTTAAGTTGGCATGGAGTTGAAGGCACAATACTTGTCTACTACTCATAATAAAACAACAATCCACAATGTTCCAAACCGGACCTACAGTGCTTCTGTTCTGAAGGGTGTGAGGGAATAAGCTCGGCTAGGCTGGATACAGAGGCTGTGCCGGGTACAGAGGGGAGGAGCGTGGGAGTCGCATGCTGGGTCACATGTCACATGCGGAGTCTGCACGTGTCTCCCGTGTCTGCATGGGTTTCCTCCGGATGCTCCGGTTTCCTCCCCAGTCCAAGACGTGCAGGTTAGGTGGATTGGCCATGCTAATTGCCCTTAGTGACCAAAAAGGTTAGGAGAGGTTACTGGGTTACGGGAATAGGGTGGAAGTGAGGGCTTAAGTGAGTCGGTTGCAGTCTTGATGGGCCGAATGGCTGCCTTCTGCACTGTATGTTCTGTGTGTGGACACGGTCATTGGAGGATGGGTCAGGGCCAGAGCCCCCAGGGTTGTCAGAGGCCACCCCTGGTATCGTCCTGGAGATGGCAGGGAACAGGGTTAGATATCCGGCACTCCATGTGGTACAGCCTTGCTGGTGCATGACCCACCACCACACACTGCCCTGGTACCCACCTCTGCCCCCCCTCCCTCCTGCCTCCCCCCAACCCAGAACCCGTCCACATACCCGCCACTCCAGAGGTTCGATGAGACAATGAGATGGAACGGCCAGCATGCATGCAGGATAACGCGGACGGTGGAAAGCGCTACCGAGGGCAGGAGTCAAAAGTCGTGGAATCCAGAGCGTGTCGTCATCATCCTCCATCCCGTGCACCACTAATCCTGCCAACCCAGGGCCTGCACCTGGAGTGAAGCAAGTAGAAAGCATAGAGGGGGTTTGAGGTGCGGGGGGAAGGGGGGTTGCTGTGTGTTTTGTCTGCGGGGGTGTGTGGATGGGACATGACATGCGAACTGCCACGGGCCAGGCCGCTTAGACGGAAAACCTGGTGGCGATTAGATTGCCCCATGCGTGGCGGCGTGACGCACACGTTTTACAGCCTCGTGTGAGTGTCCGAGCCCCATGCCCTGTGCATCCTGTCCCTTCTCCACATCGTCCTGGCATCCATCCTCCTCCTCAGCACCATCGAGTACGCCAGGATGAAGGCATTATGAAAGCTGCCTGGATATCAGACGCCAATGTGCATGATGTGCAGCTCATGGTCACACACCAACCAGACCTTCATGGAGTGGTTCTTGCGGTTTATGAAGTGAACTCCCTCATGTGGTGGTCCTTGTAGGGGGACATGTGTCTTGTCGATCACCCCCTGGACCTGGGGCATCCGGGCAATGGCGGCAAACCCCGCTGCCCAGGCAACCTGGTGGGCTCACTCCATATTCAGATTGATGTATTGCGGCGCATGTCTCCCCTCTGTGGAAATGTGGCTGAGGAGAAAACATTTGGTTCTGCAGTGAGGAAGTGCGGGGTAGGTGAATTACTGCTTGATGAAGTACCAAGAGGTTGGTAATAACCTGTTGTGTAGTGGCAGCACTCTCTGGGAAAAGAAGTTCTTTGGCTGCAAAGGGGCCAAACCCGGCCTTGGAATGCACCCTGAGGAAAGCCGCGAGGGAGGAATAATGTTGGGCTCCTATCACAACATCAATTTCAGGGAATTTAACTCGCTGCATCAAACTTGTCTGGGAACGTTTCTTTCTTTATGTTTTTATTAATTCCGTGATTTTTGTTTTCAGTTTGTTTTTCAAGACCTATTCATTTTAAATTTACAGGTATTGCAACGACACAGAACCAGCGGTTTAGTATTTTAGATGGTTCTATTTTACTGTACCTTTTCCTGAGGTATTCTTTTGTGGTCTTTTTAAACCATGTCATGTAGACTGTTAGGGCCAAAAGGCACAGGAAAAGAAGAATCAATGTTGCTGATAAACCACCGATCAATCCATTCTTGTGAATTGCAATGGTACAGAAATCGCCCAAGTACCAGTAGCCGTCAGTCAAGTCACAGCTGGGAAAAGTTGAAGAAAAACAGTCACCATTACCAGCAGATCACCTTGCTCATGCAAAATCAGGGTGCTAAGGACAG
This sequence comes from Scyliorhinus canicula, assembly GCF_902713615.1. NCBI lineage: Eukaryota > Metazoa > Chordata > Chondrichthyes > Carcharhiniformes > Scyliorhinidae > Scyliorhinus > Scyliorhinus canicula. Next base: position 13,553,605 of record NC_052174.1, read on the forward strand.
GAGATTTAATCCATGTCACACATTAAGGGGAAATGTTATAACCCTCCAATAGTGTATTTGCAGGTAGGGTGGGTGTTGCAGGAGGATATTGTCATGGGAGCGTCCCTTTAAGAAATGTTTTTGTCTTATCACATGGCTTCAGTGATGTCATTGTGTGGGTGGAGCTGGGCTGTGGCCCTGGGTTTTTACTTTTGTTTTGGTTGGGTGCTGGGCTGTGGCTCTGAGGTTTACTTTCGCTTTGAGTTTGAACCGGTTTGTACAGCACAGGTTGAAAAAGAAGGTTCTTTTTTTCTGCATGTTAAAAGCTGTTTCCAGACTGCTGGTTAACTTGAAAAGAATAATTGTTTTCTGGAAAATTCAAATCTGCTGTTTTGAAAAAGAAACAAGTGTCAATAGCAGGTCTTGAGTGCTGCGCGCTGGGTCACACCTTTGAAAAGGGGTTTCTGGTTTATGGGATCTTTTTACTAAATTGGAACAGTTAAAGGGGGAAATTTATTAAGGGTTATACATAGCGTACTGTAGCTGTGTGGGGTATTTATTTGGTAGTTGATAAATGCTACTGTATGTGTTTATAAAAATGTTAACTAACCTCGTAGAATAGACTTTGTTTTTGATTAAAAGTGCTGAAGGCCTCTCTGTTGAATAACACCTGAAGACAGGGTCTTGGGCTCATCGTAACCAAAATCAATAAACAGTTGTAGGTCAGGTGAACTAAATGATATACTTTGGAGTTTTTTAAACCCTGGCCAATAACAATATTTGAAAAGGACGGGTAGCTGGGTGATGTTTCACCCGCCCAAAAGTGTCGTCCAGAATCAAAGTTTTAGATCTGTTCTCTGTCCACATATGCTTTCAGACCTGCTGAGATTGTGCAGCATTTTCTGTTTTTGCTTCCTTTCCACCCTGGCCATACCCTTCATAATCTGATACACCTCAGTCAGGTTCCCCCCTCAGCCTTTTCTGCTCTAAAGAAAACAACCTGAGGCTATCCAGCCTCTCTTCATAGCTCAAATGCTCCAGCCCAGCCAACACCCTGATGAATCTCCTCGGCACCCTTTCCAATGCAACCACATCCTTTCCATAGTGAGGTGACCAGAACTGCAAACAATACTCCAGCTGTGACCAAACAAAAGTTTTGTAAAGCTCCAACATATCTCCCTGCCCTTATAATCTATGCCACGGCTGATAAAGGCAAGTATCCCGTATGCCTTCGTAACTACCTGATTAACCTGTTCAGCTGCCTTCAGGGACCTGTAGACAAGTACTCCAATATGCCTCTGTTCCTCTGAGCTTCCGAGTGTCCATTCATTGAGTATTCAAATGTCTTGTAACTCCTTCTGAAGTGCAGCACCTCACACTTTTCAAAGTTAAATTCCATCTGCCACAGATATGCCTCTAACCAACCCATCTATATCTTCATGCAACCTAAGACCTCGCTATTAACCACCCTGCCAATCTTCATGTCATTCACAAACGTACTTATCACCCCCACCGACCCCACATCCTCATATATTTTTCTATATACCAAAAGCAGTAAGGTATCTCGCACTGATCCCTGTGTAATGCCACTAGACACTGGCCTCCAGGCATGCAAACCGCCCTCTGTTTCCTACAACTAAACCAGTTTTGGATCCAACTTGCCAAGTTACCCTATATCCCATGTGCTTTTACTTTATAAGTCCATGTAGGACCTTGTCAAAAGCATTGCTGAAATCCATATAAACTACATCAGTAGCACTACCCTCGTCGATACATACCATGACTTCCTCAAACAATTCAATCAAATTCGTCAGTCGTGACCTCCCTCTGACAAAGCCATGCTGTCAACTCAAGACCAACTTACCCAGTATCCACCATGGACAAACCTCTGGAGGCATGTGGAGATAAAATTAACTCCTAAAATTCTAATACAATTCTCACTATAAAGACTTAACAGTGAAAAAAAGAACACTCATGAAAACAGCGAAGTTCCTCAAGTGGTTAATCTCTTCTAAAAACTTTATAGCTTTTGAAAGTCAGCCAAGCATTCACAATGATCAGCCCTTTGGGAAATGTCAACACATAATTGAATTGAAACCGCACAGACAAATGATTTACCAGCTGGCCTGTCAATCAGAGCAACGTTTTTTGTTTCCAGTCACTGACAGCTACAGCCAGTTGTTTTACAGTTTAACAGGCAGAGCTGTAGTAGCCTGGCCTCTTTAAAGAACAACAATCATCGCTCCCTGTGATGGGTCTGGAGCCTATGGGGTCACAAAACGCAACTGTAAGTTTCTCAGGAGTTTAGGTTAAATCTTGGCTGTTGGGGCTTGGTCAGAGTTAGCCTAGGAGCAGTGGGAACAAGAACTGTGTATTAGTTGTACTGTCCAGTGTATATAGTTTGCCCTAGTTCAATAAGCCTCCTTTGTGTTTCAACCCTGCCTCGCCGATCGTCTTGCAATATAATGACCATTTAAAACACTTCAGATCATGACAGTTAAAGAGATCTTCTTCAGTCTTACTAGCATTTGGGTCCACTATTTGTCATTCCACATTTTCCAGTCCCACATTTAAGAGAGTCGTTTCTAGCTTGGTGACAGATTGAAGCACAGATGGCCTTGTTATTGGTGAAAGTCAGTTTATAGTATTGCTTTAAATTGTCAGGGACCAGGGAGCCACAGACATCTGTTGGGAGTAAAAAGTAGAAGTTATTATCAATCATTAAAACAATACAAATCTTAGACCTGCACTCGCTCCCTGACAGCTGTTTCCAATATCAATTACCTCATCAATGTTTGTACAAAGTGAGGTAAAATCCTGACAATGGAATGCACGGTTTTGTAGATCGCAAGTGTGTGCGGACATCAAGCCAGATTGCTAGCAGAATCCCACCCTGGGCCATTTTTCTGGAGGTGGGATGGGTTTCAGCTGGGTAGCTACAGAATGGGAATTATAAACCAATTGGGGCTATAGTCAGAAGACAAGTAGAATTTTCCATTTGATATCCAGGTCGCCCGAGGCAGCGGGGCCTCAGCCAACTGCCTAGCGGTGCCACCAGCCCCTCCCACACACCCCCCACACCAGCAGCATACCGAGGGGGCCAGTGCCTCCAGACAGGTACTGGAGCCCTCCCCCAGGTATCCCCTCCACAATGGTAACCTGGCTGCTTAGTATAATCTTTTATTTAAAAGTTTAAAAGGTTGGTGCGGTGGAGCTGGGGCTCCATCTTTAGATGCCCTCTCTCTACCTCTCTCTTCCTTAACTTAAACAGGCTGGCAGGCATTCTGTTGGAGAATCACTTCCTGGTGATTGTTCCCTGCATGGGCTTGCGGCCTTATTTGACCTTGACCTGAGGGTGTTAAAGTCCAGCCCGAGATTTTAAATATTTAATGGAGATTTCAGGTCCTGTATGTACCTGTCACATTTAGAATCATGGAATTTTATATTACAGAAAGAGGCCATTGCCCACTCCTTTCCCTATAATTGTGCAACGTTTTCTTGTTCAGGTGGTTCTACAATTAATTTATAAAGTTATTCTTCAATCTGCGTCACGTGGTGCATCTCAGATTATAAAAGTGCAAAAAAATAAATTCTCCTCTCTCCCCTCAGGTCCCCTTGTCATTAATCTTAATTCTGCATCTTCCCCTTATTGATTTGTCCCCCGAATGGGAAAAGTATCCCCCAAAGTGCCAAAAGTATTAATAATATGAGTGCATTTCCACGTTTATATTCCCAACAGGTTGCTCTACCCAGCATTAATACTGCAGTAATAAATAACAAAATCATGCACCTCTTACCAGTTATTACTGCTTCCTGAACCGTTACTTGGGAACTGTCAAATGTGAATCCAGTGCAGTTACCTGGAGTTTAAAATACAAGATCATGTGAATCACTGCTTATCACAAAACATTAGAGTATGATTCATACTCTAACTGTGCTGGATTGGGAGTTTCCTGTTCTGATTTTGATTTGTATCAAGGAAAGGAATATTGGTGCTGGGGAATGAATCAGATGTGCTGTAATGAAACTTAGTGCCTACATAAATAAGAGACTTTCTGGAGCAGTTTCACGGAATGGTGTTGATCGAATCAGATACTAATTTCGTGAGTGGCAGCTCTGTCACTGATGGGCCATGGTTTTTAACCACAGACTTTCATATAGATACTAATTTCTCTATAACACATTAACTTTAATAACATGTATATATATCAATGATTTAGATGAGGGAACAAAATATCATATCTCCAAATTTGCACATGGTACCAGGTTGGGTGGAAGAGTGAGCTGTGAGGAGGATGCAGAGACCCTTCAGTGTGAGTTGGACAAATTGAGTAAGTTGGCAAATGAATGCAGATGCCGTATAATGTGGATAAATGTGAGGTTATCCACTTTGGTGGCAAAAACAAGATGACAGATTATAATCTGAATGGTCATAAATTTGGAGAGGCGAACGTGCAACAAGACCTGGGTGTCCTGGTCCACCAGTCGCTGAAAGTAAGCATGCAGATGCAGCAGGCAGTAAAGAAGGCAAATGGTTTGCTGGCCTTCATAGCCAGAGGTTTCGAGTACAGGAGCAGGGATGTCTTGCTACAATTATACAGTTCCTTGGTGAGACTCCACCTGGAATGCTGTGTGCAGTTTTGGTCTCCTTATCTCAGGAAGGATGTTCTTTCTAAAGCGAAAGCGCAGCGAAGATTTACCAGACTGATTCCTGGGATGGCAGGACTGATGTATGAGGGGAGATTGAATCAAACACTCCCAGGGCAGGTAAAGCACGGGGTTAGATACAGAGTAAAGCTCCCTCTACATTGTCCCCATCAATCACTCCCAGGACAGGTACAGCACGGGGTTAGATACAGAGTAAAGCTCCCTCTGCACTGTCCCCATCAAACACTCCCAGGACAGGTACAGCACGGCGTTAGATACAAAGTAAAGCTCCCTCTACACTGTCCCCATCAAACGCTCCCAGGACAGGTACAGCACGGGGTTAGATACAGAGTAAAGCTCCCTCTACACTGTCCCCATCAAACACTCCCAGGACAGGTACATCACGGGGTTAGATACAGAGTAAAGCTCCCTCTACACTGTCCCCATCAAACACTCCCAGGACGGGTACAGCACGGGGTTAGATACAGAGTAAAGCTCCCTCTACACTGTCCCCATCACACACTCCCAGGACAGGTACAGCACGGGGTTAGATACAGAGTAAAGCTCCCTCTACACTGTCCTCATCAAACACTCCCAGGGCACGTCTGATGAGCAATGACAGATATTTGTTTCATAAGACAGTGGTTTGCGCTTTTGTGTTAACTCAGTGTTAAACATTGCCGAATGTGGCTCAGGAGTCTAAAATCGGCATCACAGCCTCTGCTGCATTTGCTGCAGCTGAAGTCATTGAACTGAGAGGGTGCTGGACTCACTGAACCTGCTTTCGCGTGGCCGATTCAACACAGAATGGATACAGTATAGCTTCCTCTACACTATACCATAAAATGCTGCCAGAGCACACACAGCAGTTTAGATAGAAACGATCCTTATATACCTCCTGTTGAATTGGTGCAAGTTGTATTTTTCAGACTTTTTTCAATTTTTTTAACTGTCTCAGCAAGATAGTCTGGAGAAAACTCTTCTGAATCGGTTACGGTGATGATTACATCATGATCAACAATAATGCTGCCATTCCTATGGAGCAAAAATAAGGCACTTTAAACCTCCTGAAATTTCACTCCTGGCTTACAAACACTGAAGTACATAACTGTCAAAAAGCATCTCTTTTGCTGTATAATGGAGTGGAATGTTGGTTAAGATGAGGCTCTGATTGTTCTTCAAGAATACTGTAAGACCCTTGCTGTCAAGAAAACTGCAATCGAAGCTTAATATTTCCTCCATCAGCTCAATTTCAGTCCTGCATGTGAACGTCAGCCTTGATTTGGAACCAAATTTGATGGTCTGAATTCTTATCAGGAGGGAAAGGTTCCATACTTTCATCAAAATAACACCAGAGGCCAATTCTGGAAGTCCCACCCCTGAACTTGGCACCCACCATATTTCACCATCTGCCTCTAAAAGTTCAGCTGGCGTCGAACAGAAGCATTTTTTATTACTGGAATTTCCAAAACATGGCGCGTGCTATTTAAACATTTGAGGAATACGGCCGAACTTGGTGGAGTTCTTTGAAGAGGTCAGGTACCCCTTAGAGAGTGGTTAGGTACACCGATGGCAGAGGTAAGGCATCTCATTACAAGGGCACATGTGCCCTTTGGGACTGTTAAAAGTTGACATGAATATGTGTAAAATGTGGATAAGCTCTGTGGGACTGTCGAGGAGAATACTGAGATACAGGTGACTAGACTAGAAGGGCTTGAGATTCATAAGGAGGAGGTATTAGCGATTCTGGAAAGTGTTAAAATAGATAAGTCCCCTGGGCTGGATGGAATTTATCCTAGGATTCTCTGGGAAGCTAGGGAGGAGATTGCTGAGCCTTTAGCTTTGATCTTTAAGTCATCTTTGTCTACCGGAATAGTGCCAGAAGACTGGAGGATAGCAAATGTTGTCCCCTTGTTCAAGAAGGGGAGTAGAGCCAACCCCGGTAACTATAGACCAGTGAGCCGTACTTCTGTTGTGGGCAAAGTATTAGAAAGGTTTATAAGAGATAGGATGTATAATCATCTGGAAAGGAATAATTTGATTAGAGATAGTCAACATGGTTTTGTGAAGGGTAGGTCGTGCTTCACAAACCTTATTGAGTTCTTTGAGAAAATGACAAAACAGGTGGATGAGGGTAAAGCAGTTGATGTGGTGTATATGGATTTCAGTCAAGCGTTTGATAAGGTTCGCCACGGTAGGCTATTGCAGAAAATACAGAGGCATGGGATTCAGGGTGATTTAGCAGTTTGGATCAGAAATTGGCTAGCTGGAAGAAGACAAAGGGTGGTGGTTGATGGGAAATGTTCAGACTGGAGTCCAGTTACTAGTGGTGTACCACAAGGATCTGTTTTGGGGCCACTGCTGTTTGTCATTTTTATAAATGACCTGGAGGAGGGCATGGAAGGATTGGTGTTTAAATTTGCAGATGACACTAAAGTCGGTGGACTTGTGGACAGTGCTGAAGGATGTTACAAGTTATAGAGGGACATAGATAAGCTGTAGAGCTGGGCTGACAGGTGGCAAATGGAGTTTAATGCAGAAAAGTGTGAGGTGATTCATTTTGGAAGGAATAACAGGAAGGCAGAGTACTAGGCTAACCAGGGGCTGGTTTAGCTCACTGGGCTAAATCGCTGGCTTTTAAAGCAGGCCAGCAGCACGGTTCGATTCCCGTACCAGCCTCCCCGGACAGGCGCCGGAATGTGGCGACTAGGGGCTTTTCACAGTAACTTCATTGAAGCCTACTCGTGACAATAAGCGATTTTCATTTCATTTCATTTCATAATGGTAAGATTCTTGGTAGTGTGGATGAGCAGAAAGATCTCGGTGTCCATGTCCATAGACCCCTGAAAGTTGCCACCCAGGTTGAGAGGGTTGTTAAGAAGGCGTACGGTGTGTTAGTTTTTATTGGAAGAGGAATTGAGTTTCGGAGCCATGAGGTCATGTTGCAGTTGTACAAAACTCTGGTGCGGCCGCATTTGGAGTATTGCGTGCAGTTTTGGTCGCTGCATTATAGGAAGGATGTGGAAGCATTGGAAAAGGTGCAGAGGAGATTTACCAGGATGTTGCCTGGTATGGAGGGAAAATCTTATGAGGAAAGGCTGAGGGACTTAAGGCTGTTTTCGTTAGAAGAAGGTTAAGAGGAGACTTAATTGAGGCATACAAGATGATCAGAGGATTAGATAGGGTGGACAGTGAGAGCCTTTTTCCTCGGATGGTGATGTCTAGCATGAGGGGACATAGCTTTAAATTGAGGGGCGATAGATATAGGACAGATGTCAGAGGTAGGTTCTTTACTCAGAGAGTAATAAGGGGTGGAATGCCCTGCCTGCAACAGTAGTGGACTCGCCAACACTAAGGGCATTCAAATGGTCATTGGATAGATATATGGACGATAAGTGAATAGTGTAGATGGGCTTTAGAGGGGTTAAACAGGTCGATGCAACATCGAGGGCCGAAGGGCCTGTACTGCGCTGTAATGTTCTATGTTCTGTCAAGTTGCCGAGTCATCTAAATCCCCAAGCCTCTTAAAATTTTTGAAAGGAACCATTCAGCCTACAGTTTAAAAAAAAGGGTGCTTGCTATTTTACTGTTTGTCGACAGAAGAACCAGTGCTATTTGACTGCTTTCATAATCGATCATTGTCACCTTGGGGGTTCTGCAAGTTTAGAATCTTATAGCTCCAAGTGACTATAAAGACATTCGCTATCTTTGACGTGTAGCTATGAAACAAAATGTTTGTTTTTATAAGGGATTATGTGCTTGTAGGCATTTAGCAATGATGGGGCGAGATTCTCCGCAAATGCGGAGAATCGTAAAGGCTGCCGTGGGACAGACCCTGACCCATTGCAGCCTTTACGGCCACTTCCGGGGCCGATTCTCCCCCCGGGCGGGGCTAGGAGCGCGGCCCCATGCGTCACGAAGACTGACGCGGCCGATGACGTCAGCCGCGCATGCGTAGGTTGGACAACGCCAACCCGCGCATGCGCAGTTGCCGTCTTTCTCCTCAGCCGCCTGGCAAGATGTGGCGGCTTGATCTTGCCGGGTGGCGGAGGGGAAAGAGTGCGTCTGTTTTGGACGCTGGCCCAACGATCGGTGGGCACCGATCGCGGGCCTGTCCCCTCCCGAGCACAGTCGTGGTGTTCCCGTGCCAATTGGGCCTCTAGATGCCCCAAACGGGCATCTGACGCCCGTTTCACGACGGCAGCGAGCAGGTGTGTTTGCTGCTGTGTTGAAATGGGCGTGAATGCCCGGCCGCTCGGCCCATCGGCCTCGGAGAATCGCCGCTCGCCGTAAAAAACGGCGAGCGGTGATTCGTGGCGTGGTTCGGGCGTGGGGGGTGGGAGAATAGCGGGAGGGCGTGAAAAATGTCAGGAGGCCCTCCCGCTATTCCTCCACCCAGCGTGGGGGGCGGAGAATCGCGCCCATGGTCTGTTTTAATCTCGTGAAGCCTGCAATAGAAACTTTGAACGGTATTTTATTTCATCTCACCAAGGCTCCTGAAGTCTTCTATTGGTGGATACTGGGTGAGTTGGCAAGTAGGGTGTAAGGACAACAAAGGGTGGGTGGGGCTGTGTGAAAGATTCATGATAACACTGACTCGTTCCTTTCTTTTCTTTTCCTGATACCAGTAATGACAATGTGTAGTTTGTGATTAAGAGTTTTTTGAAGCACCCAGGGAGCTACAAACTGAAACAATGTTACCTTATGCTTGTAATCTCCACTCCTTTGTATCCATCTACGTCGTCGTAAATAATGTCCATCTTGAAAAGTGAGAGAGAAAAAGAATCAGAGGATTGTGAATGTTCCTGTATTTAAATGTTTCAACAAATCAGAGTCAAGATAATGCAATGGCTGCTCAGAATTTGTCAGGTGAATTAATATTTTTTCCCAACCCCCCAGAAAAACTTCCATCTATGTGGGCATTCTGGGCAATGCTCTCACCCCCACCACCTCATGCCCTCCTCATTGTGTCATGCTCAGTACTTCCATGAGGGTCTTGGATATTATGGACTATAATATCATACTTTGTGAAACAAACCTTTTAAGATGGCTGTAATTTAACTGGTAACCGTGGGCATTTAAACTGTGGACACTAATGAATTATGTGGCCAGTATTCAGTTAAACGTAGTCCTGAATAAAGGCACTATGCAGTCAGCTGAAAAGTTTGAACTCTGTTTAAGGATGACTCAGGCTTTGAAGAGTATGGGATCTCTCGATTGTTAGTCTCCAAGTGCCATAGTCAACAATGGAGAATATGTGTGCTCAAGGCAGGACAGAGATAGGAGTGAATGACCATTCGCAACTGCCAATGCATTGTGGTGATCTGGACCCTGGAAGTGTTAATCCTGCAGTCATGTGACTAAAACTAGCTTTCAGGGATGCCTTATAATACAAAATGTATTATGGGCCAGGGTTTAGAGAACACCAAAGTATATCCTGGAGTTCACCTGACCCACAACTTTGAATAGATTTTGGTTATGGGGAGCACAAGGGCCCGCTTTACAGATGTGATGCAATAGAGAGCTAAAAGTATTTTTAAACAAAACCAATGTTTATTCTATGAATCCAGTTAATATTTTATAAACCCACAGTAAATATTTTACCAACTACCAACATTAACTCCCCCAAAAAGATACAGTACTCTGTAGGTAACCCTTAGTAACTTTCCTAACAACATCCATAACACTTTTTAACAAAGACAGTTGGTTTGAATTCTCTACAGAAACAGGAATTACTTTGAAATCACCAAGTGATCTGAAATCATCCTTTAGATTGCAGAGAGAGAGATCAATACTCATCTGCTGGGTTTGAATGCAGCTCTCCAACTGAAAATGGAACTAAAACACAGAGCCAAAAAGAGCTTCCAGCTCAAAACGAAAATAAACAGCAGAATCACATTCCAGCTCCACCCACACAATGACATCAGTGCAGCCATTTGGTAAAACACACTTTTCTTAAAGGGACTCTCACATGACACTGACAAAGCAAATCCAGCAGATAAATATCTGAAACACCAAAAACAGCTGAACCATCATAACTGAATGCTTTCCAATGCTGCCAAAGTATTGTATTTAATTCGGCTTAAATGTACACCCGAGAATTAATCTCCTGTTTTTGTATCCAAGAGATTTCACAGTGCCATGAGACCCCTTAGTTTCTAAAAGACCTTCACTCCAACTAAACTATCAACTTAACTAAGAATACATCAGGTCTGGATTGACATAGATACCGAGTTATAAATTACATTCTCATAATTATGGCTTTAGTATCTTTAGTATGTGATACTGTGGGTGAGGCGGATTATTGTGATTTTACACTATAAGCATCCAGAGCAAGTGTGTGATAATAAATAACCTTCTTTATTTAAAAAAATCAAAAAGCCATCTGCTGGAATTTATTTTACAATCGGGAAAATCACTGTGAGGGTAAGGAAATACAGACACGTGACATAAAAAAAATTTTGATTGGAGGGGACGACATCAATTCTGTTCATAACAATAGTCTCCTGAATTTCTTTTTTTTTTTTTAATTTACACATTTAATTTCTCATGGAGACCTACAATAAACCACTCAAGGACCTGCTTTGTCCAGATTTTAGATCAACATTTCTTTGGAAACGCAATTTGTTTAAAAAAAAAATATCTTCATTGTGGTTACCACTGAACACTGTTAATAATTATCAAATGCCTCGTTTAAAAAAAAAACCCCAAGAAGCTATTGTTGCAGGACGTGCCATATCAGCAGGTGGCGACGTCCTCCTTTCGGGGAAGAAGAAGGCCCCGTTCAGAGAACCTGCATTGATTTGCGACCGCCTGCCTCTGCTCCCACCGAGGAGACGCCTCGTCTCCTGAATTTCTGAGGGAACCACTGTGAGAAGATCCCGCCTGTACCATTTTCACCCAGCTACACTCAAGATAGGTGACATTTGGGACAGGAATAATGCCAATGAAATGGAGGGTGGCATACGTTCGAAATGGGTGAAAGCGATAGCAGTTTACCTTGGTTGTGAGTACTTTTGAGTCCATAATACATTTGACCATTTCAATGAATCAGTGCAGAAGGCGGCCCATTTGGCCCATCGAGTCAGCACTGACCCTCCGAATGAGCACTGTACCAGTCATACACCAGTATATCATGCTGAAGACTCACACACACTGATGGACACACAGTAGGAACAATCAACACGCACAACACCTCAGCTGATCACCAGTTAGAGCACACTCACTATGAAGACAGAGGGCATCAGTTTTCCCGCTCATTCGGGATGCAGCCTCTCAGAAGGACAGAGCTTACAGCACAGATCTTCACCATGTGCTGAGTGCATAGACTGGTTAGGATAGGCATAGGTCTTTAGTTTAATCTAACATCGTGTTAACCCACAGTGAAAGTATGTTCAACAGTTTTTAGCTTAATAAAATAGTGTTGTACTATTTTAAGCGTTGGTAGCCTGTATGTGTTCCACGGATCCAGAGCACCCAACACATCAATACCCAGGTAAATTCAATGAAAAGCTATAAGGTCCACTTCCTCACCCATCCCACCCTGCCTTCATAACCTACCCTGGACATCCCTGGTGACTATGAGGCAATTTATCATGGCCAGTCCACCTAGCCTGCACATCTTTGGACTGTGGGAGGAAACCGGAGCACCCGGAGGAAACCCACGCAGACACGGGAAGAACGTGCAAACTCCACACCGACAGTCATCCAAGGCTGGAATTGAACCCAGGTCCCTGGTGTGTGATGCAGCAGTGCTAACCACTGTGCCACCATGTATGAGTTAGTTTAGAAGAACACCTTGAATTTGGTCTGATTCACTGAACTTTTATAAACTATTTTTTTTCCCACAAAAAAACTATGCACAGGAATGGGTTGGATGTTTTATCTATAGACATTCAGAAGACCACCTGAGAGATTTCAGTGCAGGTTAAGATCAATGATATTAACATAAATAGAACTACATTGGTGAAGCGATGTATTGAGTCTAAAAATGTATGTCTATTTCTTTTCATGAAAAATATTTGAAGCGAGGCACAAAATGAATAATATTAGAATATGATGAATGCAAATTAGTAACAACAGGAAAATGAATGACAGGTTTAGATCGGTTAGTGGATAGATGGATAGTTGGCAACTAACATTCAATGTAGCGAAATGTGAATTGGCACATCTTGTTGAAAGAGAAAGGTGGGATTTTCCAGTCCGGCCGAAGGCGGACACCCTCAGTGGGATTCATGAACCATGCAAAACACCGTAGACATTGGCGGAATTGGAAGACCCCACTGGCGGCCAATGAGGAGCTGCCTGCGTCGCTAGAAAATATGCAATGAGGAACTCACTGTACTGGGAGAATTACGGCAGAAAAGGCATTGAAAATTGTGGTTGTATAATGCCGATGAATGTGAAAGCAAGGAAGTAATGTTGAATTGATGCAAGATCACAGTTGGAGTTCTGGGGACCAACCTGTTGTTCAAAGTCACGTGAAAACGTTTTGAATGCATCAGATGTGTTGTCCTTCAGGTTGTCAGAATACTTTTGACTTGTTATTCGAACAGAAACATTGACAGTGGCTTCAACATTTTCTGTAAAACATCACAGTACAGTGTCATTAATCAGGCAAAATCTTACCTGAGATGGGTGATCAGGAGAATATTTTTTGTCGCAGCGAGTTGTTATGGCTTGGAGAGCACAGGCAGATAGGATGATGGAAACTGGTTATTTAGTAACTTGAGATTTGGATATATTGTTGATTTTTTCAAAAAAATGTAGGGCTATCAGGTAAAGAATGAGGGATTGGTTATATCTTACAATGAGATAGCACATGCATGATGGAACAAATGGTTCCATCAGTTAGATTCTTTCAATTCTCATACATTTCCGGCAGTATAAATGACTTGTACACTGACAGAAAGGATACTCAATCCATGATTCATTCTGAAAGTCCACCAGGTATTGTACTTTGAACATTCTCTTGAAACTTGTTCGTCGGAGAGATGAAGGAATTTTGACATATGCTTGGTTCTCCCCACCCCTCCACTTCACAGCTCCTGATTGGGAAGATTTGTTTATGAAAATTCAAATTTACCATGAGCTCAATTTGTTTCCCTCCAGATTGATATTAATGTTGAGTTGCACCAAACAGCCTTGCAATATGAAAGTTAGTTGGAATGTAATTGATGCGACCATCAATTCACTCAAGACATGAGTAGAAGTAAACCGTGGCTTTAATCAACTGAGAACAGTGCCTGCTTGCAACTGAACCAATATTGAGAACAGCCTACAGGTCGACTGCTCTTTATACCTTCCTTCAAGGGGAGGATCCATGGGCGGAACCCATACATGCGGCAACATGTTCCCTATGGATAATGCCATACAATGGCCCTTACAAGAAGTCCACAAGGGCAACACCATAGCACAGATACAAATACAAGGGCAACAGCACAGATACAAATACACTGGTGGATTATTGGTATAATACATTCACCACATTCACCCCCTGTTAAAAAAAATGAAGTCCGGCGGGGGTGACGGGTTCATAAGTTCAGCCGGTCCGGCGCATGGATTGTGCGCTGTGACCGCGGAAGCTCTGGCATTGTTACTGGCCCAGGTGTCAAACTTGTCCGTGATGACATCGGTAGTGAGGGCGCCGGTGCGGGTACAGACGTGGACTCCGGGAGCGTCTCTTCTGGAGCTCCATTCCTGTGGATTGGTGAAGGTGGGATGGCGGGCAGGAGGGAGCACGGCAGCCATATAGGGGCGGGGGCGCTGGTCATGGTAGGTTGGGCGGGATATGGTGGAGGGGCGGTGGTGGTGGAACCGGCGGGCGCCAGGTCCCAGAGGGAGACCGTATCCTGTCGGCCATCGGGGTGTTCGATATAATCGTACTGGGGGTTGGAGTGTAGGAGCTGGACCCTCTCTACCAGAGGATCGGACTTATGGCTCCTGACGTGCTTTCTGAGTAGGACTGGCCCCGGGTGTCTTCAGCCAGGATGGAAGCGAGGCCCTTGAAATGAAAATGAAAATCGCTTATTGTCACGAGTAGGCTTCAATGAAGTTACTGTGAAAAGCCCCTAGTCGCCACATCCCGGCACCTGTCCGGGGAGGCTGGTACGGGAATCGAACCGTGCTGCTGGCCTGCTTGGTCTGCTTTAAAAGCCAGTGATTTAGCCTGGTGGATCTAGGGAAAACAAATAGGCAGTCATGAGCGGTCTCATTTGTGGCCGTGCAAAGTAGGGACCTAATAGAGTGGAGCGCATCGGGGAGGACCTCTGCCAGTGAGAAACTGGGAGATTCCTGGACCGCAGGGTCAGTAGTGTCATAATATACACCAGTATATCATGGTGCAGACATACACACTGATGGACATACACTAGGACCAATCAACATACAGAAACACCACAGCCAATCAGCAGTTAGAAGACACACGCTATAAAGACAGAGGACATCTCTTTTCCCGCTCTTTCTGGATGCTGCCTCTCAGAAGCACAAGAGCTTATCAAGTGCAGTACAGACTCTCACCACGTGCTGAGTGATTCAACTGGTTTGGACAGGCACAGGTCTCCAGTTAATCTAGCATCGTGTAAACTCACAGTTATAGTATGTCTAGCATTTTATAAGAGTTAATAAAATAGTGTTGAACCATCTTCAGTGTTGGTGGCATATGTCTGCTTCACGAATCCACAGTGCCCAACACTTCAACTGGACGGTTCTCCCTCTCCACCTGCCCGTTTCCCCTGGGATTATAACTGGCAGTCCTGCTCGAGGCGATGCCCTTACTGAGCAGGTACTGACGCAGTTCGTCTGTCATGAACGACAAGCCCCGGTCACAGTGGACATAATTGGGAAAACCAAACAGGGTGAAGACACTATGTAGGGCTTTAATGACGATGGACGTGGTCATGTCGGGGCAAGGGATTGCAAAGGGGAAGCGGGAGAACTCATCAATAATATTGAGGAAATATGTATTACGATTATTGGAGGGGAGGGGCCCTTTGAAATCGATACTGAGGCGCTCAAAGGGCCTGGATGCCTTTACCAGGTGGGCCTTATCTGGTCGAAAGAAGTGCGGCTTACACTCCGCACAGATCTGGCAGTCCCTGGTCATGGCTCTGACCTCCTCGGTGGAGTAGGGCAGGTTGCGGGCCTTGATAGAGTGGATAAGCCGGGTGACCCTCGGGTGGCAGAGGTCATCGTGGATAGCCCGTAGTCGGTCATCTTGCGCGTTGAGCTTCCCAGGACGATATACTATATCGTAATTATAGGTGGAGAGTTCGATCCTCCACCTCAAGATCTTATCGTTCTTGATTTTGCCCCGCTGCGTATTGTCGAACATGAAGGCTACCGATCGTTGGTTGGTGATGAGGGTAAACCTCCTACCAGCGAGGTAGTGCCTCCAGTGCCGTACGGCTTCCACGATGGCTTGGGCCTCCTTCTCGGAGGTGGTGAGGGTGCACGAAAAAAACGCTACCGGTCTGCCTGCTTGATTGAGGGTAGCGGCGAGAGCGACCTCTGATGCGTCGCTCTCCACCTGGAAGGGGATGGCCTCCTCCACCGCGTGCATCCCAGCTTTTGCGGTGTCCGCCTTGATGCAGCTGAAGGCCTGGCGGGCCTCAGTTGCCAGTGGGAAGGTGGTGGCCTTGATTAGTGGGCGGGCATAATATGAAAAGAACCCGAGGAACCTCTTCAGGCCCTTGGGACAGTGGGGAAGGGGAAGTTGCAGGGGGCGCATACGGTCAGGGTCGGATCCTAGAACCCCGTTTTCCATGACGCAGCCGAGGATGGCTAGTCTGGTTGTGCGGAAAACGCATTTCTCCTTGTTGCACATGTGGTTTAGGGTTTGGGCGGTTTGGAGAAACCTGGGGAGGTTGGCATTGTGGTCCTGCTGATCATGGCCGCAGATGGTGACATTGTCCAAGTACGGAAATGTGGCCCGCAGCCCGTACTGAAGAAGCGGTTTCACTACGTTCACTTTGATCATCTGTACTCTCCCCGCCAGGCAGACTGGGAGTGTGTTCCATTCCACCTTCAAGTCCTTTTTGACTTCCTCTGTCAGACTTCAGGTTCCATTTGTGGACCCCCGTCCAGTCATGAGCGATTTGGATCCCCAGGTAGTGGAATTTGCGTAGGGCTAGTTTAAGCGGCAGACCCACTAGTGCTGCCCTTCCCCCTTGCACGTTCAGTTTTGCTCATGTTGAGTTTGTAGCCCGGGAAGGCACTGAACTCTTTCATAGAAACTATGATTTCTTCCATGCTGCTTTGTGGGTCCGAGATCCAGAGGAGCAGGTCATCCACACTATGCTGTCTACCTCCTCTTTGGATCCCCCTCCAGTTCTTTGCTGTTCTTTTTTTTGTCAATGTTTTTTATTGGGGTTTTGAACAAGGTATAATTACCGTTATATACACAGAATAAGAAACATATATATACACATATTTAGAAGAGAAGGGCACACCCCAACATAAAATACAATAAAATATGAACTAGAATAACTGGTAGGGTATTGTGCACCAGCTCTACAGCGGCAGCTCTGTACACCTGGCAAAATTATTTACACCACGTAAGTGGGGGGGGGGGGATTGGGGAGGAAAATATACATTTGGGTGCCGGGGAGATAATTACAGTGTGCAATACTTGGCTGTGTTTTGTGTTGTTGTCTCCTGCTTCTCCCGGACGGGTCTCGCTGCTGTTCCACGCTCGCCTCCGCTTCTGCTGCTCTTCCAGTCCTCCATCTTTATTTTCCTCGTTCCTCGCACCTGGAGATGTCATGCACGTTTTGGCATCCCGTGCCTTCCTTCCGGCTCCCGTTTCCCCGCCCCCCCCCCGCCCCATCCCATTGGTTTTCCTCTCGTCCTCCCCCCCCCTCCACGGTTCACCTTTCTTTCCTCAGGTTTAGCTGTCTCCCCCCTCCCTCCCCCCGTGGTTCACCTTTCTTTCCTCAGCTTTAGCCGTCCCCCCCCCCCCCCCCCCCCCCCCCTCCCTCCCTCCCTCCCAGTCTATCTCTCCCTTTCATGCCTTGGCTACCTTCCCCTGATTCTTGACTAATTTCCCCTGATTCTTGGTTACCTGGCTATTCTTCCTCTTGTTCGTTGGCCACAATCAGGTCCCGGAACATTCGCGTGAATGGCTCCCACGTTCTGTGGAAGCCGTCGTCTGACCCTCGGATGGCGAATTTGATTTTCTCCATTTGGAGAAATTCCGAGAGGTCGGACAGCCAGTCTGCAGCTCTGGGTGGTGCTGCTGACCGCCAGCCAAATAGAATTCTACGGTTGGCGATCAGGGAGGCAAAGGCAAGGGCATCCGCCCTCCTCCCCAGGAATAGATCTGGCTGGTCCGAGACCCCGAAGACCGCCACTTTCGGGCATGGCTCCACTCTCACCCCCACTACTTTGGACATTGCCTCAAAGAAGGCTGTCCAGTACTCCACAAGTCTGGGGCAAGACCAGAACATGTGGGCGTGGTTGGCCGGGCCTCTTTGGCACCGTTCACATCTATCCTCCACCTCCGGGAAGAATCTACTCATATGGGTTCTTGTTAAGTGGGCTCTATGTACCACTTTTAGCTGCGTCAGACTGAGCCTTGCGCACGTGGAGGTGGAGTTGACTCTATGCAGTGCGTCGCTCCAGAGTCCCCACCCTATCTCAATCCCCAGGTCCTCCTCCCATTTCTTTCTTGTTGCGTCCAGTACGATGTCGATCCTTTCTGTCAGTCGGTCGTACATGTCACTACAGTTTCCCTTGTCTAGTATGCTTGAGTCCAGTAGTTCTTCCAGTAGTGTCTGTCGTGGCGGTTGTGGGTACGTCCTTGTCTCCTTTCGTAGGAAATTTTTAAGCTGCAGATACCTTAGCTCGTTCCCCCTGGCTAGCTGAAATTTCTCTGTCAGTTCGTCCAGTGTTGCGATCCTGCCGTCCGTGTATAGGTCCCTGACTGTCAGTGTCCCCCCGTCCTGCCTCCACCTTTTGAAGGTGGCGTCAGTCAGTGCTGGTGTGAACCTATGGTTGTTGCAGATGTCCGACATTTTGGTCAGGCCAAATTGCTGCCGCAGTTGGTTCCAGGATTGGAGGGTGGCTATCACCACCGGGCTGTTGGAGTGTTTTTTGGGTGGGGATGGGAGTGCTGCCGTGGCGAGGGCCCGGAGGGAGGTCCCCATGCAGGAGGCCTCCTCCGCGCGCACCCACTCGGCCTCTGGCTCTTGGATCCATCCCCTCCCACCCCCCACCCCATACGAACGCCATGATTAGTTTGTCCAGCGCTTTGAAAAAGGCCTTGGGGATCAGGATGGATCTAAACAGGAAGAGGAACCTGGGCAGTACGTTCATTTTGATCGTCTGGACTCTCCCCGCGAGGGAGAGTGGGAGTGTGTTCCATCTTTGCAGGTCCTTTTTTACTTCCTCCGTCAGACTGGTGAGGTTCCATTTGTGGATCCCTTTCCAGTCATGGGATATTTGGATCCCCAGGTAGCGTAATTTGTGTCGGCCTTGTTTAAACGGCAGCCCCTTTAGTGCTGCCCTCCCCCACTTACGGTTGTACTGGGAAGATCTCGCTTTTGCTCATGTTGAGTTTGTAGCCCGAGAAGGCTCCAAACTCTTTCAGGAGTGCA
This sequence comes from Scyliorhinus canicula, assembly GCF_902713615.1. NCBI lineage: Eukaryota > Metazoa > Chordata > Chondrichthyes > Carcharhiniformes > Scyliorhinidae > Scyliorhinus > Scyliorhinus canicula. The sequence goes on from NC_052174.1 coordinate 13,572,825, forward strand.
ATGATTCCGCCCATGCTGCTCTGTGGGTCCGAAATGTAGAGGAGCAGGTCATCTGCATAGAGTGAGACTCTATGCTCTCTGCCTCCCCTTCGGATCCCCCTCCAGCTTTTTGCTGCCCTGAGCGCGATTGCTAGCGGTTCGATCGCTAGGGCGAACTGCAGCGGGGACAGTGGGCATCCTTGTCTGGTGCCCCTGTGCAGTTGGAAGTATTGGGAGTTGGTATTGTTGGTCCGTACGCTCGCCATGGGAGCGTTGTATAGGAGCTTTACCCAGGAGGTGAACCCTGTTCCAAGCCCGAACCGCTCCAGTACCTCTATGAGGTATTTCCATTCAACTCTGTCGAAGGCCTTTTCTGCGTCCAGGGAGACGATCACCTCTTATGTTCTCTCCCCGGAGGGGGTCATTATCATGTTCAGCAGGCGCCTGATGTTCGAGGTAAGCTGTCTACCTTTGACGAAGCCCGTCTGGTCCTCTGTGACCACCTCAGGTACACAGTCTTCTAGCCTTTTGGCTAAGATTTTGGCCAGTATTTTGGCGTCTGCGTTCAGCAGTGAAATGGGTCTGTATGACCCACATTCCGTTGGGTCTTTGTCTTTCTTTGGTATCAGCGAGATTGAGGCCTGTGCTAGCGTGGGTGGCAGTGTGCTCCTAGCTAGCGAGTCTGTGAACATCTCCCGCAGGTGCGGGGCCAGCGCTGTCGCAAATTTTTGTAGAAGTCCGCTGGGAATCCGTCCGGTCTCGGCACCTTCCCCTCCTGCATGGAGCTAATGCTGTCCATGATCTCTCCCACTGCTAGTGTTCAATCGAAGCTTTATTGCTGTGTGATGCTATTCCTCCGGCTGCAACTGTAGACTAGGGTCTGAGTGACTCACACGCATATTTATACACAAGCTCCCTGTGGGCGGAGCTAGCCGGCAGGGGCTTACCGGAGGAACCTGTATTACAGGTACAGCCATACATCCCCCTACTGCAAGTATGCATATCTACAGTGGTTATCACCACACTGCCCTCCCCCACGACTGGAATGTCCAGTCTATCAAGGAACCATTTCATCCCAGACTCCCCCCTTGGGGGCTCTGAGGTGTACAGCTCTTGGTAGAAGGCCTTGAAGGTTTTGATAATCCTTTCTGGTTCCGTTTCTAACGTGCCTCTGGTACCCCTGATTTGTGCAATTTCTCTGGTGGCTGTCTGCTTTCTCAGCTGGTGTGCCAACAGGCGGCTGGCTTTGTCTCTGTGCTCGTACAGGGTCCCGCGCGCCTGGCGGAGTTGGCGCACTGCTTTCCTGGTGGAGAGCAGGTCAAAGTTCCTTTGTAGCTCTTTCCTCTCCGCCAGGAGCTCCACACTCGGGGCCTCGGCGTATTTACGGTCTACCTCCAGTATGGAGTCGACCAGCTGCTGCCTAGCCACTCTTTCCTCCCTATCTCTTTGCGCTTTGAAAGCGATGATTTCCCCTCTGAGTACAGCCTTTAGCGCTTCCCAGAACATGGAGGGTGAGACTCCATGTACTCTGCTATAGCCCGCACTATCCTTTCGCTGAAGGCCTTGTCAGCTAGTAAGGCACCGTCCAACCTCCATGTGGGGCGTTGGGCCCTGCCCGTCTCTAGCCGCACGTCCATGTAATGTGGAGCGTGGTCTGATATCACAATTGCGGAGTATTCCACTATGTCTATCCCTGGAAGCACCGTTTTCCCCACAACAAAGAAGTCAATTCTGGTGTATACGTTGTGTACTGGGGGGAAGAAGGAGAATTCCTTCTCCCCCGGGTGGGCGAACCTCCAGGGGGCCACCGCTCCCATCTGCACCATAAAGTGACTGAGTTCCCTTGCCATGCTTGAGGTTTTCCCCGTTTTGGGGTTTGAGCTGTCCGTCTTTGGGTCCTGTACACAGTTGAAGTCCCCCCCCATGATTAGTCGATGCGTCGCTATGTCCGGGATTTCTGCCATGGTCTTTTTGATGAAGCTCGTGTCGTCCCAGTTGGGCGCGTACACGTTGACTAGAACTACCGGCGCCCCATCCAGGGCCCCGCTGACCATGACGTACCGTCCCCCTGGGTCCGTAACCGTCTTTATCGCCCTAAACATCGTCCTCTTGCCGATCAATATCGCCACCCCCCTGACCCTTGTCCCATAGCAGGAATGGTAGGTTTGTCCCACCCAGCCCTTTCTTACCCGCAGTCGGTCCTGCTCTCTCAGGTGTGTCTCCTGGAGGAAGACTATGTCGGCCCTCATATTTCTTAGGTGGGTGAGGACTCTGGATCTCTTCATTGGGCCATTGAGTCCTCTTACGTTCCAGGTGACTATCTTGGTGGGGGGCTTCTGCCCCCTCGCTCCTGTGGGATTAACCGTACTTATCTGGTGGACGTGCCCCTGCGCTCCGGGGTTTCCCCTTGTCCCGGGGGCACCCGCCATGGCCGTCCACTGTGTGTCCGCCACGCGGGTAGTCCCCTGCACTCTGGGGCCTCCCTTCGCCCAGAGACCGTACTGGGTGGGTGCTTGCAGCGGTTCCTTGTTTCGAGCCCTTGGTTGTGGCACTTTGTAGCCCTGTTCCTTTTCTAGCCTCTTTTGTCCCTCCTTCCCTGCATCCCCCCTCCCCGGTCTCTCGCTCCCTGTGTACCCCCCTGCCCCGGTCTCTCCCTTTTGCCTCCTCCCCCGTATACCCCTCCTTTGCCCCTCTTTCCCCTGTTCCTGTCCCCGCTTGCTCTCCCGACTCTGATGGGTGTTCCCTCCCCATCACCTGCCTGGCGCCTTCCCCCCTGTTGGGGGCGCGCTGCTGCCCTCCTTTGTTGCGTGCCCCCTGCGCTAGCTTTCCTGCTAGTACGGTGGCCCCGCGCTCGGGGGTTACTGTCTCGCTTCACCCCTGCCTGGCCTCTACTGTTTTCTGCCCGCTCTTCCCCCATCCTACCCTGCACCCCTCTCGCTTGATCTCCCTTCTCCACTAATCTCGTTCCCTCGTGCTGGGGCCTGGCCTCCCACCTGGAGTGGTCCCTCGGGCAGTGGTTTGAAAATGAAATGAAAATCGCTTATTGTCACGAGTAGGCTTCAATGAAGTTATTGTGAAAAGCCCCTAGTCGCCACATTCCGGCGCCTGTCCGGGGAGGCTGGTACGGGAATCGAACCGTGCTGCTGGCTTGCTTGGTCTGCTTTAAAAGCCAGCGATTTAGCCCAGTGAGCTAAACTAGCTCTTTGCTCTTTGTTCTGGGTGTTCTTGCCGTGGCGGGGGCGGGGGTGGCCTGGCATTGCCTCACCCCTCCCCACCCCCCCCGTTGGCGTGTCGTTTCCCCTTGCCAGGGGCCCCTCGTCCCTACCCTCGCTGGTGGTTTTCCAGCCCGTGCTCCTCGACAAACTTGTTTGCCTCAGCGGGGGCTGTAGAGAAGTATTCCCTGTCTTGGTATGTGACCCAGAGTTTCGCTGGGTACAGCATACCAAAACGCACGTTGCTCCTGTGAAGAGCTGCTTTTGCTCTGTTGAACTCTGCCCATCTCCTGGCTATATCTGCCCCAATGTCCTCAGAAATTCGAATGGCGTGTCCTTCTCATTTGCAGGCTCTATTTTTCCTGGCCCAGCACAGGATTGTTTCCGTGTCCTGGTACCGGTGCAGTTTAGCTATGACTGCACTTGGGTGGTCTCCTGCCTTGGGCTTCGGGCGCAGCGACCGATGTGCTCTGTCCATTTCTGGTGGGTTGGGGAAAGTTTCCCTCCTCACTAAGTTGCCCAGCATTTCAGCCACGAATGCTGTGGGGTTTCTACCCTCGATCCCCTCTGGCAGGCCAACTATCCTGACATTTTGCCTTCTCGAGCGGTTTTCCTGGTTGTCTACTCTGCCCTCCAGGCTCCCCTGTGTTGCGCCCAGTCTCGTCACCTCCCTCTCCAGGGTTGTGACCCGGTCGCTCACGCCAGTCGCTGCTTTCTCCAGCTCCTTAATGGTCGCCTCCTGGGCTTCCAGTTTCTCCCCTTGGGCTTCCAGTTTCTCCTCTCGTCTGGTCAGGGCCTGCTGCACCCCTGTCATGGCCCTGGCTACTGCTGCCTGCACTGCGGCCTCCATGTCTGCCTTCGCCTCTGCCTTGTTTACCTGCTGATTCTCCCTCAGCGCCTCGGCAAAGGCTGCCTTCCAGTTCCAGCTCCCCCCTGGCCCCGGGGGAGAGGGCACCTGTCTGTCCAGCTCTTTTTGATGCGGCGATACTTGTGTTCTGTCGTTTCATGTGCTGATTCGCTCGCCTGAGCTGGCTCACCCATTGGCCCGTCTGCCTCTGGTGCCCCTTCTCCCTCTGCTTTGGCTCCCTTCTGGCATTTTTTCTCCCCCTTCCCTTTCTTCTGTTCTTCTCGCCTTGTTTTTCTTTTCCCCCCTTTTCCGCACCCTTTTTTTTTGTTTCTTCCCTTTTTCTTCTCTCCTCCCTTCTTTCCTTTACCACTTTATTTTTTCCTTTTATAAAACTCCTCTCAGGTGGGCTTGTTTTGGATGGGAAAAGAGAGTGCAAAAAGAGAGAAAATAATATATCCCCCCCCCTCCCCACTCTTTAACAGTTTTCTTTTCAGAGTTTTGTTTTGTAAAAGTTCTTTTTTCTTCCTTTTCCCTCACTCACCCAGGGTAGAGAGAAAGAGAGAGAGAGGCTTCTTGTCCGGAGTCCCTTTGTTCCTGCCTCGTGGTGGTCACTGCCGGTTTGGGGGGCGGGGCGGGGGGGGGGGGGGGGGGGGTTGCTTGGGTCGGTCCTCGCTGCTGTCCCCGCTGCTCTGTCCGGGCCGCCGCTCGTCGCAGCCCGGTGGGGGTGGTTGGGTCGCTGGTCGCTCCTCCGTTCCCTCCTCTCCGCAGGCTCAGCCCCGCTTTGGTCCGGGCCGCTGCCGCTCTGCTCCTGGCCTGCGCTCTGGTGCCGTGGGGGGGGGGGACACACCTGCTGCTCCCGCCAGATCGCTCCGCTGCCAAGATTCCCCTGCCACCAATTTCACGGGGGGGGGGGGGGGGGTTGTATCTTCCCCTTCCCTGCTCTTCCCGCTGCGGAGAAAAAGGCCCCGACCTCGTTGCCCTGCGGGAGCCCCTTTCTGTGCCTGCAAGAGGTTTTTAAAACGTTTCATCCACGCCCAGGCTGCAGCTGATGTTTGTAGCCTGGAGGTGTCTCTGGATTACGTAGACCGTTCTTTGCTGTTCTGAGCGCGACCACTAATGGTTTGATCGTTACGGCGAACAGCAGCGGGGACAGCGGCATCCCTGCCTGGTGCCCCTGTGCAGCTGGAAGTAGTGGGAACTGATGTTGTTGGTCCGTACGCTCGCCATGACTCCATGTAGAGGAGCTTCACCCATGAGGTGAATCCTGTTCTGAGCCCGAACTGTTCCAGTACCTCTCTGAGTTACTTCCACTCGACCCTGTCAAAGGCCTTTTCTGCATCCAGGGAGACGATCACCTCAGGAGCTCTGTCCCCGGATGGGATCATGATCACGTTCAGCAGGTGCTTGATGTTCGATGTTCGCTGTCGACCTTTGACAAAACCCGTTTGATCCTCTGTGACCACCTCTGGTATGCAGTCTTCCAGCCTTTTGGCTAGGACCTTGGCCAATATTTTGGCGTCTACATTGAGTCACGAGATGGGTCTGCATGAACCTCATTCAGTCGGGTCTTTGTCTTTCTTAGATATTTGCGAGATTGAGGCTTGTGCCAGCGTAAGTGGCAGTGTGAACATCTCCCGCAGGTGCGGGAACCTATCTGATCCCGGTACCTTTCCCGCCTACATGGAGCTAATACTCTCCATGATCTCTCCGAGTTCTTGCGATGCTCCCAGGCCCCGTTTTCTGTCCTCCCCCACGACTGGCATGTTCAGGCCATTGAGGAACTGTTTCATCCCCGAGTTCCCTGCTGGGTGTACAATCCCCGGTTAAAGTCCTCAAAGGTTTTGTTAACCTTGGTGAGTCTGTTTCGAGCGTGCTTCTGTTGTGCCTAATTTGCGCGATCTCTGGTGGCTGCCTGCTCTCTCAGCTGGTGCACCAACAGGTTTTGTCCCCATGTTCGTATAGGGTGAGTAGTCGGGAGGTGTGAAGGCCAGGCAAGCGCTGGTGTCCTGGTTTTCAGGGAGCAGCAGTCAACAGGGCGACTCGAGCAGAGCCAGAGGTTGGGGCTGAGAGTGAGAGGACTGAGCAACAACCGTACCGACCAGGGCAAGAGTAAACAAAATTATGGAGTGATTTAATCTAGGTGTTTGTTATTTAAAAAAGTTTTCAGAAGATAAATTAGAGAAATTATCTCCTCAGGTGGACAACCCTGAATATGACGGAGCATCATCTTAAAATTCAGATGAAAAATCAGGAAGCAACACAGGGGGGAAGTGGGGGGTCTGATGGCGGCGCCACTGAGAGGGAACCACAGATTTGTCCCGGGGAACACTGGCGGGGGATTCCAGAGCTGGCACAGGGCGGGCATCAGGCAACTGAGGGACATGTTCATAGAGGGGAGGTTTGCGAGCCTGGGAGAGCTTGAGGAGAAATTTGAGCTCCCCCCGGGGAACACGTTTAGATACCTGCAGGTGAAGGCATTTGCCAGACGACAGGTGGAAGGATTTCCCTTGCTTCCCGATAGAGGGGTGAGTGATAGGGTGCTGTCAGGGGTCTGGGTCGGAGAAGGGAAGGTCTCGGACATCTACAAAATAATGCAGGAGGTGGAGGAGGTATCGATAGAGGAGCTGAAAGACAAGTGGGAAGCGGAGCTGGGAGAGCAGATAGAAGATGGGACATGGGCGGATGCCTTAGAGAGGGTCAATTCGTCGTCGTCGTGCGCAAGGTTGGGCCTCATCCAATTTAAGGTGCTGCACAGAGCCCATATGACGGGGACTAGGATGAGTCGGTTCTTCGGGGGTGAGGACAGGTGTGTTAGGTGTTCGGGAAGCCCTGCGAACCATGTACATATGTTCTGGATGTGCCCAGCACTGGAAGAGTTCTGGGAGGGGGTGGCGGGGACGGTATCGAGAGTGGTGGGAACCAGGGTCAAACCAGGGTGGGGGCTAGCGATTTTTGGGGTTGGAGTGGAGCCAGGAGTACAGGAGGCAGGGGAGGCCGGAATATTGGCCTTTGCGTCCTTGGTAGCTCGGAGAAGGATCTTGATTCAGTGGAGGGACACAAGGCCACCAAGTGTTAACACCTGGTTAAACGACATGGCAAGCTTCATCCAATTGGAAAGAATCAAATTCGCCCTGAGAGGGTCGGTACAGGGGTTCTTCCGGCGGTGGCAGCCCTTCCTTGACTTTCTGGATCAGAGATAGGAACTGGAGGCCGAAACAGCAGCAACCCGGGGAGAAAGGGGGGGGGGGGAAGGGAGGGGGGGGGATAGCAACGAAGGGAGCACGTCAGCGGGGGGCCGCGGGCAATGACTGCCCGAGGCCATCAGTAGAAAGGGAAAAACGGTTTGGTTGCTAGACTGGTAGCGCGGGGGGGGGGGGGGGGGGGGGGGGTGCGCGCGGGGGAGGGCGTGGGGAGGATTTTCCAGGGGGGATTTGTTGTGTTATAATTTAAAATGTAGTAGGGGTAAATGTTTGTATCGAAAAATTTCAATAAAAATTATTTTAAAAAAAAAGAAAAATCAGGAAGCAGTTTTTCAGTCAAGGACATTAGAAATCTGGAATTTTCTTGTGCGGGTTTGGGGGGAGATTGCGGGTTGGTGGGCATTGTGAAAACTGATACACGCAGCTTTTTATCAGCCAAAGGTATTGAGGGAGATGGAGTAAACTCACAAAACAATAGCATCAAAAAGTAAAATTAGTCTCAAAGTAAACTCACCAATTTCGATGATATCTGCTAAAAATTCACATAATGGCCCATTGTAGTTTTCCTGACACTCACATTTCTCTCCATTCCAGCTTCCTCCGTTCTTACATGGATTTGCTGCTTTATCAAGAGATAATAATAGTATTTCAAATGATAAATGAGTTATTGAAAAGGTTCACGGAACAAGAACATTCAATGTTTTATATTTTCCTATTTTTGTCTCCCTCTACTGTAGGAATATATTTGCATTGGGGTCTGGCTCAATGGCCACTCTATTCATTCTCTACCAATTAACCATTCTTCACAAATGAACTTGGACATTGGTTTTAACTGACTTTTTGACACTGGATGGTATCAGAAAGTATGGACAAACTGGATACCAGCGGTCAAATGATTCAAACTGGATAATAGATGGCAAGATGGATAATGGATGGGAACCACAGGAGGTCAAGTTGCTTTTTTCAAGGAAATTCCCCATTAAGGGGCAATTTAGCGTGGCCAATCCACCTACCCTGTACATCATTGGGTTGTGGTGGTGAGACCCATGCAGACATGGCAAGAATGTGCAAACTCCACATGGACAGTGACCCAGGGTCGGGATCAAACCTGGACCTCAGCGCCATGAGGCAGCAGCGCTAACCACTGTGCCATCCAGGCGTCAAACCGGATAATAGTTTGAATTGGATTGTGGAGAACAAACAGAGAATATGGTGTGCTGTGGGCCAGGGTTCAGAAAACTCCAAAGTATATCATGGAGTTCACCTGACCTATAACTGTTTATTGAATGTGGCTCAGATGAGCACAAGAGCCTGCCTTTCAGGTGTTTCAACAGAGTGATTAGGCGCTGTTAATCAAAAAAACAACCTTTATTCCACAAATTTTGTCAATATTTGTATAAACACGAACAGTAAGAATTATTTTTTTTAGAAAATATTTTATTTAAGCATTAGTAATTTTCACAATTTAACATATTGACATTTCTAAAACAACCGCACGGCTCAACGCACAAAATACCCACTAAAATAACAATAAACCACGTCCCCCACTTCTCCCGTCCTATCCCCAATTACCCGGATACTAAATTCCCTGTCCTTATTTAACATTACCAAGCCTCCTATTTTCCTCCCCCTCCGTTTTTCCCTTTCTCCCCATACTGCTGACGTTCAGTTTTTGTTCAAGAAAGCGATGAACGGCCGCCAACTCTGGGCGGGCGAATCCCTGTATTAAGCCTCAGAGCGAACTTGATTTTCTCCAGACTGAGAAACTCGACCATATCGCTGACACATTCCTGATTTTGGGGGCTTTGAGTCCCTCCACCTCAGCAAGATCCGTCTCCGGGCCACCAGGGAGGAGAAGGCCAGGATATCGGCCTCCCCCCCCCCCCCCCCCCCCCCCTTTGCCCCCGGATATTCCGACATCCCAAGTATTGCTAATTCTGGACTCGGAGGTACCCTACCTTCCAGGACTTCTGACATAACATCTGCAAATCTCTGCCAGAATTCCCTCAGTTTCGGACATGCCCAAAACATATGAACATGGTTGACTGGCTACTCCTAAACCGCCCACATCTGTTCTCCACCTCCTCGAAGAACCAACTCATCCGGGCTACCGTCATGTTGGCCCTGTGGACTACTTTGAACTGAATCAAGCTAAGTCTAGCGCAGGACGAGGATGCATTTACCCTTTTCAAGGCTTTTTCCCACAGTTCAGTTTCCAGCTCCTCTCCTAGCTCCTCTTCCCACTTCCTCTTCATCTCTCTGATAGGGCCCCTCCCCACTCAACAATTCCCTGTATATGTCCGAAACCGTCCCACCTCCAACCCCTGTTTTTGACAGCACTTTATCCTGTAGACCCTTCAGGGGGAGGCGAGGAAAGCTTGGGACCTGCCCCCATACAAAGACCCGCACTTGAAGGTATCGAAACCCGTTTCCACCCGACAAATCAAACTCCTCCTCGAATGTCTCCAAGGTCGGAAAGCCCTCCTGGATGAATAGATCCCCAAACTTCTCAATCCCTGCCCGCTGCCATACCTTAAAGCCCCCCTGGAACAAACCGGTGATTGTCACGGATTGGTGACCACACTGACGCCCCTCCAGTCTCATATGCTGCCTCCATTGCCCCCACATCCTCAGGGCTGCCACCATCAGAAGACTTGTGGAGTACCGAGCCAGCGAGACCGGCAGGGGCGCCGTCAGTAAAGCCTCCAGACTCGTACCTTTGCGGGATGCTGCCTCCATCCGCTCCCAGACCGACCCCTCCCCCACTACCCACTTCCTGACCATTGCTATGTTGGCAGCCCAGTAATAGTTAATAAAGCTCCAGAGAGCCAATCCCCCTTCACCGCGGGCCTGTTCCAGGAGTGTCCTTTTTACGCTCGGGGTTTTACCCGCCCATATAAACCTTGATATACAGTAAGAATTTTTATCAACTACAAACATGAAGACCCCACACAGCTACACTAATCTATGTATAACCCTCAATGAATTCCCCCTTAACTGTTCCAATTCAATAACAAAATCCAAGAAAAACCAGAAACCCCTTTTCAGAGGCGTGGTCCAGCACACGGCACTCTTACTGGTATAAGATTAGTTAGTGATACTCTGTTCCCCTTTTCAAACAGCAGGTTTGAATTCCTTACAGAAAGCAATCATCTCTTTTCAGTTACCAAGTTAAGTCTGGAAACACTTGAAAAATGAAGATAGAGAAAGACACTTCTTTCAACCTGTGCATTTCACAACCAGTCCAAACTCAAAGCGAAAATAAACCCACCAAGCCAAAGCCCAGCTCCACCCACACAATGACATCACCAAAGCCATGTGATAAGACAAAAACATTCCCATGACAGGTGTGTAATGGAGGGTTAAAGGAGGCCAGGATAGATCTTGGAAAACCAAGTGGATAATAGTCAAACTTGATAATGGAAGCAGCAAAGGATATTGGAGAGCAAAACAGTCTATGGAAGACAGGCATGCCAATGAAGGACACACTGTATACAGGAGTCGAGCTGAATTCTGGGGGACAAACTGGATAACGACAGACAAAACCGACAGTGGAAGCCAACCTGGATAATGGAGTTCAAACAGGATAATGGAATTTAAACTGGGAGATGGAGGTAAAATTGGGATAATGGAGTTCACCATAGACAATGAAGGACTCACTCGGTAATGAAGCACATAATGAAATATGGAGCCAAAACTGAATAATGTAGGTAAAAGGGATAGACCAAGACAGAATGGAGGTCAAATTGGAGAATCATGGACAAACTACATTGGTGAGGAAAGGATTGATTATGGAGAGCAAACTGCATAATGGAAAATAAAGTGGATAATGGAGGCAAACTGCAAATGGGGAATGAGCTGGATATTTGGAGGACATAGTGTGTGTGTTCCTCTTGTGGAATGAAAGATACCATGGAAATGATGGCAACAGTGAAAGTGGTGCTAGTGGAGGCTCTGGCCACCCAGCAAGCAACGTTAGAAAAGATGGAAAGGCGGCTAGAGATGGAGGAAGTGACGATCAGAGAGCTGAAGAAGCCCGCTAATGAACAGAGCAATCGATTCGCTGCACTGGAGACAGATGGCAAGGTTGGTAGCGACGTACGTGACACTAAGGGGGGACGATGAATAGGCAACACCCCCAGGTGGGCCCCCCGATTAACCGTAAAGTCTTCACTCTTCTCCAGGTTAAGTTTGTATCATGAAAAGGAACCAAAGCTCCTCAGTAGCTTCATTATTCCTTTCATAGTGGAGACTGGGTCCGTAACATGCAAGAACAGGTCGTCAGCATACAAAGACAATGTATGTTCCCTCCCCCCTGCTCTATTCCCCTGAAGCCCTCAACGCAGTAGCCATGGGTTCAATCGCTAGTGTAAACAGGAGTGGCGACAATGGGCACCCCTGCCTCGTGCTACTATTCAAGAGAAAGTACCAGGGTTCATCGTACTGGTCCATACACTTGCCTTGGGTGATCTATACAATAGTCAAACCCATGAAATAAATTCTTGCCCAAGTCCAAACCATCCTAAGCATCTCAAAGAGGTACTCCCACTCTATTCGGTCCGTATCCATTGTGATAATCACCTCTGGTTCACCAGCTCAGAATGGGGAGAGGACAACATTCAGTGCCCACTGTATATTAGCAGATAATTGTCGCCCCTTGACAAAACCTGTCTGGTCCATTTTAGGACTCAGCACACAACTAAAGTCCACTAAGAATCATTTGATGCTTATCCATTTCTGGGATGGATCACAACAGATTTTGTACAAATGCCACATCATCCCAGTTCAGGGCATAGACATTCACCAGCACCACCAATGGGGCTGGTTTAGCACAGGGCTAAATAGCTGGCTTTTAAAGCAGACCAAGGCAGGCCAGCAGCACGGTTCAATTCCCGTACCAGCCTCCCCGAACAGGCACCAGAATGTGGCGACTAGGGGCTTTTCACAGTAACTTCATTTGAAGCCTACTCGTGACAATCAGCGATTTTCATTTCATTTTCATTTCAATGGCCCTGCGATCGATCCACTGACCACCATGTATCTCTCATTAGTTTTTTAAAAAATTTAAAGTACCCAATTCATTTTTTCGAATTAATGGGCAATTTAGCATGACCAATCCACCTGCCCCTGCACATCTTTTGGGTTGTGGGGGAGAAACCCGCGCAAACACGGGGATAATGGTCAAACTCCACACGGACAGTGACCCAGAGCTGGGATCGAACCCGGGGCCTCAGTGCCGTGAGGCAGCGGGGCTAACCCACTGCGCCACCGTGCTGCCCTGTATCTCACATTAGTGTTCACAACGGTCCGAGTGACCAATAGAGGGACCTGTTCATTGATCAAAATTGTAGCCCCTCGAGCCCTTCTAGCAAAGCCCGAGTGAAACACCTGGCTCACCCACCCTGCCCGCAGTCTGGTCTGATCTCTAATCTGCAAGTGAGTCTCTTGTAAGAACACCACATTAGATTCTTCAGGTGAGTGAAAACTCTCGATCTCTTCACCGGGCCACCCAATCCCCTTACATTCCAGGTGACCAACCAAAGTGAGAGGTCTCCCACCATCCTCCCACCCAATATTCAAAAAAACACAGGTCAAGGACCCACCCAATATGTCTGCCACGCACCCCTTCGGACTAAAACAAATACAGTTCTATAGTCATCATCAGCAAACTAACCTCTCCCCCTTCCCCATTTTCCACCAACGTCCCACCCATATATATATTGAAACCAAACCCAAAATCCAAACCACCTCCTGCAGATTGCGACCCAGATACAAAGCAGGTCGAACCAGCTAAAACTGGTCCAAATGCAGCTTCACCCCCATCTCTCTCCCGTTTACCAGCTGACAGGGCAGTCCTTCTCAGGACAAAAAGAAAAAAATGACGACATTGCCTATCTCGAGGATAAAACATATTTCAGAATGCAGTCCCTTAACAGACTAAACTTCCAACGGGGGTCATAATTCCACCCCACCCCACACACACATTATATATACCTCATGCTGCACAAAGAAAATCCCCCTTTATCCCCACAAACAGAAAAACAGATTTTATCAGCAAATATCAAAACAATCTACAGGATATCACAACACCCATCCCAACCCTCAGAAAACACAGATCTTAACCAATACAGTTAACTGAACCAGAGTCCGTGCTTTACAATGAAGGTGTCGTCCTCCTCTTCTGTCTCGAAATGAAAGTCATACGTGACCCTCAGCTTTACCCGGTTATACTACTCTGAATTGAACACATTTCTTGTATAAAGCAGCTGTAACCTTATTAAAGGCGGCTTCCTCACCAGCTTGGCTCCCACATCTTGATAAATCCTCACAAGGTTACCCTCCTATTTCAACTCGCGGTTTTCTTTGGCCCACTTCAGGATCCTCTCCGCCTCTCTGAAGATGTGAAAGCGAACAATAAGTGCTCGAAGTGGCTCGTTCAGTCGGGGTTTCTGCTGTAGCCTTTGGTGGGTCCCGTCCAGTTCCAGATGGAGCACAGATCTGACCTCGCCTATCATTTTCTGAAACATCTGTGACAGGTATTTAGTGGACTTCGGGCCCTCCACTCCGTCCAACAACCCCACAATTTGGAGGTTCTGCCTCCTTGAATTGTTTTCTAGGTCGTCAAACTTAGTCTTCGATCATTTGTTGAGATCGGCCAGCACCGCCATCTCAGCCTCCAACGACGCAAGCTGCTCATCTTGCATGGTCAGGGCCTTCTTCACCCCCTCAAGCACCTCACCATGTTTCCTTTCTATTTCCTTACTACTTCAGCAGTTTAGTCAAGTTTCTTCAGAATCATAGCATTCACAGTGCAGAAGGAGGCCATTCGGCCCATCAAGTCTGCACCGACTCTTGGAAAGAGCACCGTACTTAAGCCCACGCTTCCACCCTATCCCCATAACCCAGTAACCCCACCTAATCCTTTTGGACACTAAGGGCAATTTAGCATGGCCAATCCACCCTAACCGGCACATCTTTGGACTGTGGGAGGAAACCGGAGCACCCGGAGGAAACCCACGCACACACGGGGAGGACGTGCAGACTCCGCACAGACAGTGACCCAAGCCGGGATTCGAACCTGGGACCCTGGAGCTGTGAAGCAACTGTGCCAACCACTGTAATACCAAGCTGCCCCTAATGGGGACCAGTGCCTCCTCAATCGATTGCAGCAGCCTTTCTGACATGCTCTCCAATGCCTTTAAAAGTGCTTCTTGAACTCCCTTTCAAAGACTTCCAAAGCACATCTGAGAGTAAGGGAGTGGAGCTCATTGGGAAATCACTCACAAAAAGGAATGGCCAACGATGGTATGTCTCATGTCTTGATTGGACAATGGGTCAGAGCATTGAGTTCTCAGTGCTTACCTTCTGTTTCCTTCTATTCGGTTTTTGGCTTTATACTATTATGGAGCCAGTTAAGTTGACGGTGCTCCTTATAACCGTGGGCCAGGATAGACAGTACCATCATCAATATGTGGCTGCACGGATACAGGTGCAGCACCCTGAGGAGGAAGGGGTGGCGGGCCTGCTGACATGCCGGAGGCTGCACCATACAGAGAGGTCGCTCGTAAGTGACAGTACCAGGCATGGGTCTACCAATGACAGATGACTTTCCTGCAGATGACCGAAAACCAACGAAGCTGGAGACTGTGGATGTCCCGAGGGACGATTGACCACCTATGCAGGGTTATGCAGGAGTTGTCACCACATGGGCTGGGAGATCAACCACTATCCATCGCCCTGAAAGTGACAGCCGCTCTGAATTTTTATGTTAGTGGCTCCTTCCGTGCTGCACAGATGACCACTCTGTCCGCTGAACATCAGTTCATGATGGACGTGACCAATGCATTCTTCGCAAGGTCTCATCATTACAATAACTTGACTGGGTCCAGGCAAGCCAAGGCACCAGCCATAGGGTTTGCACATATTGCTGGCTTCGCCCAAGTTCAGGGAGTAATTAGCTACATGCACATAGCTCTGCATTCACCATGCATCATGGTCCCCTATCACTAACTGCAAGGGATTCCACTCCTTTAATGTCCAGATCATGCAGGACAATGCCAAACGCATCCTGCAGGCATGTGCCTGGTTCCTTGGGAACATCCACGGCAGCTACATCCTTGACCACTCCCAGATCCTGACAATATTTGAGGGAGAGCAGCGGCTGGAGATTTGGCTCCTCGCGGACAAGGAATACCCCCTCAGGAGGTGGCTGATGACGCCTGTGCAGAGGCCACAAAGTGCAGCAAAGACGGGTTACAGAGCAGTTCATGCTGCAACTTGTGAGTTGGTAGAGGACAAGATTGGCTCCTCAAGACGCAGTTCACCGGGGTGCCTGGACTGGTTAGCGGGCACCCTGCAGTACAGGCCCCAGAGGGTATCGTGCATCGTAGTGGTGTGCTGCACCCTCCATAACTTGGTGCTGCAACAGAGCAAGGTGCTGGCAGAGGGGGACATGGAGGACTGCTGCTGTTGAGTTTGGTGTTCGATGTCTAGCAAGGAATCTACCAAATGACTTGTCTTGTCCAAACCATGATCTTTATTGAATCACATGTGGTAAGGTAGCGATCTGATACAGAAAAAGTTATCAAGGAGCCAAAGTGGATCCCCATTGGAGGCAGAAGAAAGACCTTGGATGCAGGCCCAATTCGGGTGCAGCACTCAGGACAGCCTTATTGCCTCTTGCTTTGTGGATACGCAAGGCGAGGGTGGACAGTGATTTCACCCCGTTGGGGTGGGCCTTTCTCACCTGTGTGGTGTCAGTGACACAACAGTTCCAACATTGCTCCTTTCATGGGCAGGGTGCGGAACCCCAAGAACCACATGATGCAGGAGGATGATAATGGCATGCAGGAAGGTCTGAGCAATGCTCCTCATATTTACTGAAAAGTTCTGACTCCTCTTTGTCAGAATCCTCCTCGTGACCTGCCACTGAACAGGGTGATGTCAGGGCTATGAAATGCAGATTAATCCTTCTCTGCTAATGCTGCCTCCTCCAAGGCTAGGGATGCAGATGAGGGTCTGAACATATCTCACAAGGTTTTAGCTGATGGTTTCCTTGTGGTGAAATCAGGCTTCCCCAGATGAATGGCCTGGGTGATGGCCTGGGGCTTGGGAGAGGGGCCAGGATTACACCAGCATCATTGCATCGTGATAGTGTGAGGGAAGGACAACCATTCAGTTGATGTCCACATTGGAGGAAATGGAGTATATGTTGTTGTTGGATAGCCAGTCTGGATGTGGAGGCTGGCAGTGTGTGCTGCAATGAAATGAGACGGGAAAGGCACTAGACGTGTGCATAACGTGTTTTTAATACATAAAATGGTGATGAAATCAATACACTATTCTATCGTGCCCAATATCACCTGTAATACCACTGATTATCATTTCTTAACCTTCCTGATCTTACTGTTACATCTAGACATATCCCCAGGATCCACAGTTGTGGTGAAGGCGGCTTGCTGTCTGCCATGCACTATTGGCTGAGACCACCTTTGAATGGTCTTGGCCTGCTTTCAGGCAACACAGGAATGGTATGCCAGCCACCTCGGTGTACGGGACTGAAGGTTTGTTGGATACAGAAAGTGGGGAGTCATGCACCCCCCCCCCCCAGCATCTCCTGAGTGGAAGGCCTTGGGCTATGCACCAGACGATCTTCCTCCCTGTGGGTGCTCAGGGGCCCCTGGGAGCTCCTGGGATCCTCCATGGGATGAAGGGGCAGCTGGAGTGTGATCCTCTGGCAGCGGCACTCATAGATGCCCACAAGTACTTGCACCATGCAATTGATGCCGTGCGCAATTCAGTTGATGCCCTCAACATCACATTCCATGGAGTGATTGTCATGCACCAAGGTCTCCAGTGCAGAAGCCACTCTCATCACAGTGTTGGTCTGATTACCTTGGAGTGCCGGCATCATCTCCTCGGATATAAGGCAATGGGACTTCTCCAGTCGGCCTTACTCTTCGAGGAGACATGTTGACATTCCTTCCTGATATTCACTATTCTGCCTTTGTTGGATACATGGGACATACTTGCCTCCGCCTACTGTGCATCAACGGTGATGTGCTCACCAAAGAGTGACCCAGAAGCCTGTATACTAACTTGGCTCACCGAGGTGTGAGTATCTGCATTAGTGGAGGGTGCAGGTGAAAGCTGTGACACGTCATCCATGCTGAGTCCTGATGTCTCTTCCCCAAAGCTAATCGGATCTGTTGTCTCCAGAGCCGAGGATGGGCCAGGATGACCGACTGATTGACCTGCAAGTGGAGCAAGGTGACATAAGTGAATGGCAGGGCCACACGGCCAGGAGAGGAGAGACAGAACTCATGTGAGGCCTGTGCCTTTGCTGAATATGTTGAGTGTTCTCACTTTCATCTTTCGCCTCCAGCTGCCCTCAGCCCAAGTGCAGTCCTGCGGCTCACCAGCCAACATTTTTTTATTCGTTCATGGCATGGGGGCGTCGCTGGCTGGGCCAGCATTTATTGCCCATCTCTGAGATCAATTAATAGTCAACCACATTGCTCAAGATCTGGAGTCACATGTAGGTCAGATCAGGTAAGGACGACAGATTTCCTTCTCAAAAGGACATCAGTGAATCAGATGTGTTCTCTCTCCGAAAGGGATGAAGAATGTTGGCTTGGGCCAGTTGTGCCCGCTCCCCTCATTTCTGCTCAAGACTGTCCTGCAAGAAGACAGATGTAAGTAGGATGTGTGCCGTGTCAGATTGTGACGATGCCTGGCGTGTTTGCTTAGTGAGGGGGGGGGGATGTGATGAAGAGAGGAGTCACAGGGAGGGATAATAAGGGGTATGGGAGGTTGACGCCAAGAGTTGGCCGAGACTGAGGTCCCAGTGGAAGTGAGGGGTGAGTGGTGCCAAATGAGAAGTGACTTACCCTGGTGGCACGAAGGAGGTCATCAATTTTCTTCCTGCACTGGATTGGCCTGCGACTGTGCAGAGAGCTGACACTCACTAGCGCCGCCCATGTAGTGTTGGTAACTTTGCTGGAGGCTCTACTACCAGTTAGAGAGCTCCCTCCAAAAACCTTAGGGCTGTTTTCCTGGCAGTCATCGATCCGAATTAGCACGGAACAGGTGCTGAGGGGGCAGGGGAGGCGTTTCAATGGTGTCCCCTGAATGATGAGCTCAAGTGCTGATGGTGCGAG
Source organism: Scyliorhinus canicula (assembly GCF_902713615.1). Classification (NCBI taxonomy): domain Eukaryota; kingdom Metazoa; phylum Chordata; class Chondrichthyes; order Carcharhiniformes; family Scyliorhinidae; genus Scyliorhinus; species Scyliorhinus canicula. Next base: position 13,591,222 of record NC_052174.1, read on the forward strand.
CCAATCAGAGGCAGGATGCCTCGGATGTGGCGTGAAACTTGTGGGAAAATTTTCTTTTTTCTAAAGTTCCTGAAGGTATGGCGGGATTTCTCACCAACAACGCCAGCAGGCTACTCTCTGGTTATTTTGCCAAAAACGGCACTTAATCAAAATAACAGCAGCATGGTGGCACAATGGTTAGCACTGCAGCCTCGCAGCGCCAGGGTCCCAGGTTCGATTCCCGGCTTGGGTGACTGTCTGTGTGGAGTCTGCACGTTCTCCCAGTGTGTGCGTGGGTTTCCTCCGGGTGCTCCGGTTTCCTCCCACAGTCCAAAGATGTGCAGGTTGTGTGGGTTGACCGTGAAAAATTGCCCTTAGTGTCCAAAAAGTTTGGGTGGGGTGCCGGCTTGTGCTCTTTCAAAGGGTTGGTGCACAGTCGATGGGCCGAAGGTCCTCCTTCTGCACTGGAGGGATTCTATGATTCTATGACTTTATTATAAAACTCTTAAACTCACAATTGCAGATCCTGGCCAAATTGAATCAAAAGTTCATCAATAGGTTTAAGGAAATACCTGTTACGCTGGTAATTAGCTCAGTTGTAGGCGTCGTAGTGATAAATTCAGTGGTAGACCAAACAGGTGTGGACGTAGCAGAGGTGGACTGGCTGGTGGTGGGAGTGGTGGTGGTGGGAGTCGTGGTGGGAGTGGTGGTGGTGGGCGTGGTGGTCGTGGAGGCAGGAGTGGAGGTGGAGGAGGCGGGAGTGGTAGAGGTGGGAGTGGAGGTGGAGGAGGCGGGAGTGGAGGTGGAGGAGGCGGGAGTGGTAGAGGTGGGAGTGGAGGTGGAGGAGGCGGGAGTGGAGGTGGAGGAGGCGAGAATGGAGGTGGAGGAGGCGGGAGTGGAGGTGGAGGAGGCGAGAGTGGAGGTGGAGGAGGCGAGAGTGGAGGTGGAGGAGCCGGGAGTGGAGGTGGAGGAGGCAAGAGTGGAGTTGTAGGAGGCAGGAGTGGAGGTGGAGGAGGTGGGAGTGGAGGAGGCGAGAGTGGAGGTGGTGGAGGCGAGTGTGGAGGTGATGGAGGTGGCAGTGGAGGTTGTGGAGGCAGGAGTGGAGGTGGAGGATGCGAGAGTTGAGGTAGTGGAGGCAAGCATGGAGGTGATGGAGGTGGGAGTGTAGGTGGAGGAGGCGGGAGTGGTAGAGGCGGGAGTGGAGAAGGTGGGAGTGGAGCATAGAACAGCACAGCACAAGGAGGTGGGAGTGGAGATGGTGGAGGCGGGAGTGGAGTTGGTGGAGGCGGGAGTGGAGGTGGAGGAGGTGAGAGTGGAGGTGATGGAGGTGGGAGTGGAGGTGGTGGAGGCGAGAGTGGAGGTGAAGGAGGCGGGAGTGGTAGAGGTGGGAGTGGTAGAGGTGGGAGTGGAGGTGGAGGAGGCGAGAGTGGAGGTGGAGGAGGCGAGAGTGGTAGAGGTGGGAGTGGAGGTGGAGGAGGCGAGAGTGGAGGTGGAGGAGGCGGCAGTGGTAGAGGTGGGAGTGGAGGTGGAGGAGGCGAGAGTGGAGGTGGAGGAGGCGAGAGTGGAGGTGGAGGAGGCGGGAGTGGAGGTGGAGGAGGTGGGAGTGGAGGTGGAGGAGGCGAGAGTGGAGGTGATGGAGGTGGGAGTGGAGGTGGAGGAGGCTAGAGTGGAGGTGGAATAGGCGAGAGTGGAGGTGGAGGAGGTGGGAGTGGAGGTGGAGGAGGCGAGAATGGAGTTCATCAATAGGTTTAAGGAAATACCTGTTTCCTTGGTAATTAGCTCAGGTGTAGGCATCGTAGTGATAAATTCAGAGTTGGACTGGCTGGTGGTGGGAGTGGTGGTGGTGGGAGTCGTGGTGGGAGTGGGGTTGGAAGAGGCGAGAGTGGAGGTGGAGGAGGCGAGAGTGGAGGTGGGATAGGCGAGAGTGGAGGTGGAGGAGGTGGGAGTGGAGGTGGAGGAGGCGGGAGTGGAGGTGGAGGAGGCGAGAGTGGAGGTGGAGTAGGCGAGAGTGGAGGTGGAGGAGGTGGGAGTGGAGGTGGAGGAGGCGAGAGTGGAGGTGGAGGAGGCAGGAGTGGAGGTGGAGGAGGTGGGAGTGGAGGTGGAGGAGGCGAGAGTGGAGGTGGAGGAGGCGGGAGTGGAGGTGGAGAAGGCGAGAGTGGAGGTGGAGGAGGCGAGAGTGGAGGTGGAATAGGCGAGAGTGGAGGTGGAGGAGGTGGGAGTGGAGGTGGAGGAGGCGAGAGTGGAGGTGGAGGAGGCAGGAGTGGAGGTGGAGAAGGCGGGGGTGGTAGAGGTGGGAGTGGAGGTGGAGGAGGCGAGAGTGGAGGTGGAATAGGTGAGAGTGGAGGTGGAGGAGGTGGAAGTGGAGGTGGAGGAGGCGAGAGTGGAGGTGGAGGAGGCAGAAGTGGAGGTGGAGGAGGCGGGAGTGGAGGTGGAGGAGGCGAGAGTGGAGGTGGAGGAGGCGGGAGTGGAGGTGGAGAAGGCGAGAGGGGAGGTGGAGGAGGCAGAAGTAGAGGTGGAGGAGGCGGGAGTGGTAGAGGCGGGAGTGGAGGTGGTGGAGGCGAGAGTGGAGGTAGTGGTGGCGAGCGTGGAGGTGATGGAGATGGGAGTGGAGGTGGAGGAGGCGGGAGTGGTTGAGGCGGGAGTGGAGGAGGTGGGAGTGGAGGTGGAGGAGGCGGGAGTGGAGGTGGAGGAGGCGAGAGTGGAGGTAGTGGTGGCGAGCGTGGAGGTGATGGAGATGGGAGTGGAGGTGGAGGAGGCGGGAGTGGTTGAGGCGGGAGTGGAGGAGGTGGGAGTGGAGGTGGAGGAGGTGGGAGTGGAGGTGGAGGAGGCGAGAGTGGAGGTGGAGGAGGCGGGAGTGGAGGTGGAATAGGCGAGAGTGAAGTTGGAGGAGGTGGGAGTGGAGGTGAAGGCGAGAGTGGAGGTGGAGGAGGCGAGAGTGGTAGAGGCGGGAGTGGAGGTGGTGGAGGCGGGAGTGGAGGTGGAGGAGGTGGGAGTGGAGGTGGAGGAGGCGAGAGTGGTAGAGGCGGGAGTGGAGGTGGTGAAGGAGAGAGTGGACGTAGTGGTGGCGATTGTGGAGGTGATGGAGGTGGGAGTGGAGGCGGGAGTGGTTGAGGCGGGAGTGGAGGAGGTGGGAGTGGAGGAAGTGGGAGTGGAGGTGGAGGAGGCGAGAGTGGACGTGGAATAGGTGAGAGTGGAGGTGGAGGAGGTGGGAGTGGAGGTGGAGGAGGCGCGCGTGGAGGTGGAGAAGGCAGGAGTAGAGGTGGAGGAGGCGGGAGTGGTAGAGGCGGGAGTGGAGGTGGTGGAGGCAAGAGTGGAGGTAGTGGTGGGGAGTGTGGAGGTGATGGAGGTGGGAGTGGAGGTGGAGGGAGGTGGGAGTGGTTGAGGCGGGGGTGGAGGAGGTGGGAAGTGGATGTGGGAGGAGCGAGAGGGGAGGGTGGAGGAGGCGAGTAGAGTGGATGTGGAGGAGGCGAGATTGGGGTGGATGGAATAGGCGAGAGGGAGTTTGGAGGAGGTGGGAGTGCGAGGTGGAGGAGGCGAGAGAGAGTGGAGGTGAGGACCGGCAGAGTGGGGTGGAGGAGGTGGGGAGTGGAGGTGGAGGAGGCGAGAGTGGAGGTGGAGGAGGCAGGAGTGGAGGTGGAGGAGGTGGGAGTGGAGGTGGAGGAGGTGGGAGTGGAGGTGGAGAAGGCGAGAGTGGAGGTGGAATAGGTGAGAGTGGAGGTGGAGGAGGCGAGAGTGGAGGTGGAGGAGGCAGGAGTGGAGGTGGAGGAGGTGGGAGTGGAGGTGGAGGAGGCGAGAGTGGAGGTGGAGGAGGCAGGAGTGGAGGTGGAGGAGGTGGGAGTGGAGGTGGAGGAGGCGGGAGAGTGGAGGTGGAGGAGGTGGGAGTGGAGGTGGAGGAGGTGGGATTGGAGGTGGAGGAGGCAGGAGTGGAGGTGGAGGAGGTGGGAGTGGAGGTGGAGGAGGCGAGAGTGGTGGTGGAGGAGGCGGGAGTGGAGGTGGAGAAGGCAGGAGTAGAGGTGGAGGAGGCGGGAGTGGTAGAGGCGGGAGTGGAGGTGGTGGAGGCGAGAGTGGAGGTGATGGAGGTGTGAGTGGAGGTGGAGGCGGGAGTGGTTGAGGCGGGAGTGGAGGAGGTGGGAATGGAGGTGGAGGAGGCGAGAGTGGAGGTGGAGAAGGCGAGAGTGGAGGTGGAGGAGGCGAGAGTGGAGGTGGAGGAGGCGGGAGTGGAGGTGGAGGAGGTGGGAGTGGAGGTGGAGGAGGCAGGAGTGGAGGTGGAGAAGGCAGTAGTAGAGGTGGAGGAGGTGGGAGTGGTAGAGGCGGGAGTGGAGGTGGTGAAGGCGAGAGTGGAGGTAGTGGTGGCGAGTGTGGAGGTGATGGAGGTGGGAGTGGAGATGGAGGAGGCGGGAGTTGTTGAGGCGGGAGTGGAGGAGGTGGGAGTGGAGGAGGAGGAAGTGGGAGTGGAGGTGGAGGAGGCGAGAGTGGTGGTGGAGGAGGCGGGAGTGGAGGTGGAGAAGGCAGTAGTAGAGGTGGAGGAGGCGGGAGTGGAGGTGGAGGAGGCGAGAGTGGAGGTAGTGGTGGCGAGTGTGGAGGTGATGGAGGTGGAAATGGAGGTGGAGGAGGCAGGAGTGGAGGTGGAGGAGGCAGGAGTGGAGGTGGAGGAGGTGGGAGTGGAGGTGGAGGAGGCGAGAGTGGTGGTGGAGGAGGCGGGAGTGGAGGTGGAGGAGGCGAGAGTGGAGGTAGTGGTGGCGAGTGTGGAGGTGATGGAGGTGGGAATGGAGGTGGAGGAGGCAGGAGTGGAGGTGGAGGAGGTGGGAGTGGAGGTGGAGGAGGCGAGAGTGGAGGTGGAGGAGGTGGGAGTAGAGGTGGAGGAGGCGGGAGTGGTAGAGGCGGGAGTGGAGGTGGAGAAGGCGAGAGTGGAGGTAGTGGTGGCGATTGTGGAGGTGATGGAGGTGGGAGTGGAGGCGGGGAGTGGTTGAGGCGGGAGTGGAGGAGGTGGGAGTGGAGGAAGTGGGAGTGGAGGTGGAGGAGGCGAGAGTGGTAGAGGCAGGAGTGGAGGTGGTGGGAGTGGAGGTGGAGGAGGTGGGAGTGGAGGTGGAGGAGGCGAGAGTGGAGGTAGTGGTGGCGAGTGTGGAGGTGATGGAGATGGGAGTGGAGGTGGAGGAGGCGGGGAGTGGTTGAGGCGGGAGTGGAGGAGGTGGGAGTGGAGGTGGAGGAGGTGGGAGTGGAGGTGGAGGAGGCGAGAGTGGAGGTGGAGGAGGCGGGAGTGGAGGTGGAATAGGCGAGAGTGGAGGTGGAGGAGGTGGGAGTGGAGGTGAAGGCGAGAGTGGAGGTGGAGGAGGCGAGAGTGGTAGAGGCGGGAGTGGAGGTGGCGGAGGCGGGAGTGGAGGTGGAATAGGTGAGAGTGGAGGTGGAGGAGGTGGGAGTGGTGGTGGAGGAGGCGTGAGTGGAGGTGGAGGAGGCAGGAGTGGAGGTGGAGGAGGCGGGAGTGGTGGTGGAGAAGTCAGGAGTAGAGGTGGAGGAGGCAGGAGTAGAGGTGGAGGAGGCAGGAGTAGAGGTGGAGGAGGCGGGAGTGGTAGAGGCGGGAGTGGAGGTAGTGGTGGCGAGTGTGGAGGTGATGGAGGTGGGAGTGGAGGTGGAGGAGGCGGGAGTGGTTGAGGCGGGGAGTGGAGGAGGTGGGAATGGAGGTGGAGGAGGTGGGAGTGGAGGTGGAGAAGGCGAGAGTGGAGGTGGAGGAGGCGGGAGTGGAGGTGGAATAGGCGAGAGTGGAGGTGGAGGAGGTGGGAGTGGAGGTGAAGGCGAGAGTGGAGGTGGAGGAGGCGAGAGTGGTAGAGGCGGGAGTGGAGGTGGCGGAGGCGGGAGTGGAGGTGGAATAGGTGAGAGTGGAGGTGGAGGAGGTGGGAGTGGTGGTGGAGGAGGCGTGAGTGGAGGTGGAGGAGGCAGGAGTGGAGGTGGAGGAGGTGGGAGTGGAGGTGGAGGAGGCGGAGAGTGGAGGTGGAGGAGGCGGGAGTGGAGGTGGAATAGGCGAGAGTGGAGGTGGAGGAGGCGAGAGTGGAGGTGGAGGAGGCGGGAGTGGAGGTCGAGGAGGCGAGAGTGGAGGTGGAGGAGGCGAGAGTGGTGGTGGAGGAGGCGGGAGTGGAGGTGGAGAAGGCAGGAGTGGAGGTGGAGGAGGCGGGAGTGGTAGAGGCGGGAGTGGAGGAGGTGGGAGTGGAGGTGGAGGAGGCGAGAGTGGAGGTGGAGGAGGCGAGAGGGAGGTGGAGGAGGCAGGAGTGGAGGTGGAGGAGGTGGGAGTGGAGGTGGAGGAGGGGGAGTGGAGGTGGAGGAGGTGGGAGTGGAGGTGGGAGGAGGTGGGAGTGGAGGTGGAGGAGGCAGGAGTGGAGGTGGAGGAGGTGGGAGTGGAGGTGGAGGAGGCGAGAGTGGTGGTGGGGAGGCGGGAGTGGAGGTGGAGGAGGCGGGAGTGGTAGAGGCGGGAGTGGGATGTGGAGGTGGTGAGGCGAGAGTGGATGGTGATGGTCACGGTGTGAGTGGAGGTGGAGGCGGGGATGGTGGTTGAGGGCGGGAGTGGAGGAGGTGGGAATGGAGGTGGGGAGGCGAGGAAGTGGAGGTGGAGAAGGCGAGAGTGGAGGGTGGAGGAGGCGAGGAGTGGAGGTGGAGGAGGCGGGAGTGGAGGTGGAGGAGGTGGGAGTGGAGGTGGAGGAGGCAGGAGTGGAGGTGGAGAAGGCAGTAGTAGAGGTGGAGGAGGTGGGGAGTGGTAGAGGCGGGAGTGGAGGTGGTGAAGGCGAGAGTGGAGGTAGTGGTGGCGAGTGTGGAGGTGATGGAGGTGGGAGTGGAGATGGAGGAGGCGGGAGTTGTTGAGGCGGGAGTGGAGGAGGTGGGAGTGGAGGAGGAGGAAGTGGGAGTGGAGGTGGAGGAGGCGAGAGTGGTGGTGGAGGGGAGGGAGGAGTGGAGGTGGAGAAGGCAGTAGTAGAGGTGGAGGAGGCGGGAGTGGAGGTGGAGGAGGCGAGAGTGGAGGTAGTGGTGGCGAGTGTGGAGGTGATGGAGGTGGGAATGGAGGTGGAGGAGGCAGGAGTGGAGGTGGAGGAGGTGGGGAGTGGAGGTGGAGGAGGCGAGAGTGGAGGTGGAGGAGGTGGGAGTAGAGGTGGAGGAGGCGGGAGTGGTAGAGGCGGGAGTGGAGGTGGGAGAAGGCGAGAGTGGAGGTAGTGGTGGCGATTGTGGAGGTGATGGAGGTGGGAGTGGAGGCGGAGTGGTTGAGGCGGGAGTGGAGGAGGTGGGAGTGGAGGGAAGTGGGAGTGGAGGTGGAGGAGGCGAGAGTGGTAGAGGCAGGAGTGGAGGTGGTGGGAGTGGAGGTGGAGGAGGTGGGAGTGGAGGTGGAGGAGGCGAGAGTGGAGGTAGTGGTGGCGAGTGTGGAGGTGATGGAGATGGGAGTGGAGGTGGAGGAGGCGGGAGTGGTTGAGGCGGGAGTGGAGGAGGTGGGAGTGGAGGTGGAGGAGGTGGGAGTGGAGGTGGAGGAGGCGAGAGTGGAGGTGGAGGAGGCGGGAGTGGAGGTGGAATAGGCGAGAGTGGAGGTGGAGGAGGTGGGAGTGGAGGTGAAGGCGAGAGTGGAGGTGGAGGAGGCGAGAGTGGTAGAGGCGGGAGTGGAGGTGGCGGAGGCGGGAGTGGAGGTGGAATAGGTGAGAGTGGAGGTGGAGGAGGTGGGAGTGGTGGTGGAGGAGGCGTGAGTGGAGGTGGAGGAGGCAGGAGTGGAGGTGGAGGAGGCGGGAGTGGTGGTGGAGAAGTCAGGAGTAGAGGTGGAGGAGGCAGGAGTAGAGGTGGAGGAGGCAGGAGTAGAGGTGGAGGAGGCGGGAGTGGTAGAGGCGGGAGTGGAGGTAGTGGTGGCGAGTGTGGAGGTGATGGAGGTGGGAGTGGAGGTGGAGGAGGCGGGAGTGGTTGAGGCGGGAGTGGAGGAGGTGGGAATGGAGGTGGAGGAGGTGGGAGTGGAGGTGGAGAAGGCGAGAGTGGAGGTGGAGGAGGCGGGAGTGGAGGTGGAATAGGCGAGAGTGGAGGTGGAGGAGGTGGGAGTGGAGGTGAAGGCGAGAGTGGAGGTGGAGGAGGCGAGAGTGGTAGAGGCGGGAGTGGAGGTGGCGGAGGCGGGAGTGGAGGTGGAATAGGTGAGAGTGGAGGTGGAGGAGGTGGGAGTGGTGGTGGAGGAGGCGTGAGTGGAGGTGGAGGAGGCAGGAGTGGAGGTGGAGGAGGTGGGAGTGGAGGTGGAGGAGGCGAGAGTGGAGGTGGAGGAGGCGGGAGTGGAGGTGGAATAGGCGAGAGTGGAGGTGGAGGAGGCGAGAGTGGAGGTGGAGGAGGCGGGAGTGGAGGTCGAGGAGGCGAGAGTGGAGGTGGAGGAGGCGGGAGTGGAGGTGGAGAAGTCAGGAGTAGAGGTGGAGGAGGCAGGAGTAGAGGTGGAGGAGGCGGGAGTGGTAGAGGCGGGAGTGGAGGTAGTGGTGGCGAGTGTGGAGGTGATGGAGGTGGGAGTGGAGGTGGAGGAGGCGGGAGTGGTTGAGGCGGGAGTGGAGGAGGTGGGAATGGAGGTGGAGGAGGTGGGAGTGGAGGTGGAGAAGGCGAGAGTGGAGGTGGAGGAGGCGAGAGTGGAGGTGGAGGAGGCAGGAGTGGAGGAGGTGGGAGTGGAGGTGGAGGAGGCGAGAGTGGTGGAGGAGGAGGCGGGAGTGGAGGTGGAGAAGGCAGGAGTGGAGGTGGAGGAGGCGGGAGTGGAGGAGGTGGGAGTGGAGGTGGAGGAGGCGAGAGTGGAGGTGGAGGAGGCAGGAGTGGAGGAGGTGGGAGTGGAGGTGGAGGAGGCGGGAGTGGAGGTGGTGAAGGCGAGAGTGGAGGTGGAGGAGGCGGGGAGTGGAGGTGGTGAAGGCGAGAGTAGAGGTGGAGGAGGCGGGAGTGGTAGAGGCGGGAGTGGAGGTGGTGGAGGCGAGAGTGGAGGTAGTGGTGGCGAGTGTGGAGGTGATGGAGGTGGGAGTGGAGGCGGGGAGTGGTTGAGGCGGGAGTGGAGGAGGTGGGAGTGGAGGTGGTGGAGGCAAGAGTGGAGGTAGTGGTGGCGAGTGTGGAGGTGATGGAGGTGGGAGTGGAGGTGGAGGAGGCGGGAGTGGAGGTGGAGGAGGCGAGAGTGGAGGTGGAATAGGCGAGAGTGGAGGTGGAGGAGGTGGGAGTGGAGGTGGAGGAGGCGAGTGTGGAGGTGGAGGAGGTGGGAGTGGAGGTGGTGGAGGCAGGAGTAGAGGTGGAGGAGGCGGGAGTGGTAGAGGCGGGAGAGGAGGTGGTGGAGGCGAGAGTGGAGGTAGTGGTGGCGAGTGTGGTGATGGAGGTGGAGGTGGAGGAGGCAGGAGTGGTTGAGGCGGGAGTGGAGGAGGTGGTAGTGGAGGTGGAGGAGGCGGGAGTGGAGGTGGAGGAGGCGGGAGTGGTTGAGGCGGGAGTGGAGGAGGTGGGAGTGGAGGTGGAGGAGGTGGGAGTGGAGGTGGAGAAGGCGAGAGTGGAGGTGGAGGAGGCGAGAGTGGAGGTGGAATAGGCGAGAGTGGAGGTGTAGGAGGTGGGAGTGGAGGTGGAGGAGGCGAGAGTGGAGGTGAAGGAGGTGGGAGTGGAGGTGGAGGAGGTGGGAGTGGAGGTGGAGGAGGCGAGAGTGGAGGTAGTGGTGGCGAGTGTGGTGATGGAGGTGGAGGTGGAGGAGGCAGGAGTGGTTGAGGCGGGAGTGGAGGAGGTGGTAGTGGAGGTGGAGGAGGTGGGAGTGGAGGTGGAGGAGGCGGGAGTGGAGGTGGAGGAGGCGGGAGTGGTTGAGGCGGGAGTGGAGGAGGTGGGAGTGGAGGTGGAGGAGGTGGGAGTGGAGGTGGAGAAGGCGAGAGTGGAGGTGGAGGAGGCGAGAGTGGAGGTGGAATAGGCGAGAGTGGAGGTGGAGGAGGCGAGAGTGGAGGTGGAGGAGGTGGGAGTGGAGGTGGAGGAGGCGAGAGTGGAGGTGGAGGAGGTGGGAGTGGAGGTGATGGAGCTGGGAGTGGAGGTGGTGGAGGCAGGAGTAGAGGTGGAGGAGGCGGGAGTGGTAGAGGCGGGAGTGGAGGTGGTGGAGGCGAGAGTGGAGGTAGTGGTGGCGAGTGTGGAGGTGATGGAGATGGGAGTGGAGGCGGGAGTGGTTGAGGCGGGAGTGGAGGAGGTGGGAGTGGAGGAAGTGGGAGTGGAGGTGGAGGAGGCGAGAGTGGACGTGGAGGAGGCGGGGAGTGGTGGTGGAGGAGGCAGGAGTGGAGGTGGAGGAGGTGGGAGTGGAGGTGGAGGAGGCGAGAGTGGAGGTGGAGGAGGCGAGTGTGGAGGTGATGGAGCTGGGAGTGGAGGTGGTGGAGGCAGGAGTAGAGGTGGAGGAGGCGGGAGTGGTAGTGGCGGGAGTGGAGGTGGTGGAGGCAAGAGTGGAGGTAGTGGTGGCGAGTGTGGAGGTGATGGAGGTGGGAGTGGAGGTGGAGGAGGCGGGAGTGGAGGTGGAATAGGCGAGAGTGGAGGTGGAGGAGGTGGGAGTGGAGGTGGAGAAGGCAGGAGTAGAGGTGGAGGAGGCGTGAGTGAAGGTAGTGGTGGCGAGTGTGGTGATGGAGGTGGAGGTGGAGGAGGCAGGAGTGGTTGAGGCGGGAGTGGAGGAGGTGGGAGTGGAGGTGGAGGAGGTGGGAGTGGAGGAGGAGGAGGCGAGAGTGGAGGTGGAGGAGGCGAGTGTGGAGGTGATGGAGCTGGGAGTGGAGGTGGTGGAGGCAGGAGTAGAGGTGGAGGAGGCGGGAGTGGTAGAGGCGAGAGTGGAGGTGGAGGAGGCGAGAGTGGAGGTGGAGGAGGCGAGAGTGGAGGTGGAGGAGGCGAGAGTGGAGGTGGAGGAGGTGGGAGTGGAGGTGGAGGAGGCGAGAGTGGAGGTGGAGGAGGTGGAAGTGGAGGTGGAGGAGGCAGAAGTGGAGGTGGAGGAGGTGGGAGTGGAGGTGGAGGAGGCGAGAGTGGAGGTAGAGGAGGCGGGAGTGGAGGTGGAGGAGGCGGGAGTGGAGGTGGAGGACGCGAGAGTGGAGGTGGAATATGTGAGAGTGGAGGTGGAGGAGGTGGGAGTGGAGGTGGAGGAGGCGAGCGTGGAGGTGGAGGAGGTGGGAGTGGAGGTGATCGAGGTGGGAGTGGAGGTGGAGGAGGCGGGAGTGGAGGTGGAGGAGGCGAGAGTGGAGGTGGAGGAAGTGTGATTGGAGGTGGAATAGGCGAGAGTGGAGGTGGAGGAGGTGGGAGTGGAGGTGGAGGAGGCGCGTGTGGAGGTTGAGGAGGCGAGAGTGGAGGTGGAGGAGGCAGGAGTGGAGGTGGAATAGGCGAGAGTGGAGGTGGAGGAGGTGGGAGTGGAGGTGGAGGAGGCGAGAGTGGAGGTGGAGGAGGCAGGAGTGGAGGTGGAGGAGGTGGGAGTGGAGGTGGAGGTGGAGGAGGCGAGAGTGGAGGGGGAGGCGGGAGTGGAGGTGGAGAAGGCAGGAGTGGAGGTGGAGGAGGTGGGAGTGGAGGTAGTGGTGGCGAGTGTGGAGGTGATGGAGGTGGGAGTGGAGGTGGAGGAGGCGGGAGTGGTTGAGGCGGGAGTGGAGGAGGTGGGAGTGGAGGTGGAGGAGGCGAGAGTGGAGGTGGAGGAGGCGGGAGTGGAGGTGGAGGAAGCGAGAGTGGAGGTGGAGGAAGCGAGAGTGGAGGTGGAGGAAGCGAGAGTGGAGGTGGAGGAGGCGCCAGCGGTAGAGGTGGGAGTGGAGGTGGAGGAGGCGCCAGCGGTAGAGGTGGGAGTGGAGGTGGAGGAGGCGAGAGTGGAGGTGGAGGAGGCGCCAGCGGTAGAGGTGGGAGTGGAGGTGGAGGAGGCGCCAGCGGTAGAGGTGGGAGTGGAGGTGGAGGAGGCGAGAGTGGAGGTGGAATAGGCGAGAGTGGAGGTGGAGGAGGTGGGAGTGGAGGTGGAGGAGGCAGGAGTGGAGGTGGAGGAGGTGGGAGTGGAGGTGGAGGAGGCGAGAGTGGAGGTGGAGGTGGCAGGAGTGGAGGTGGAGGAGGCGGGAGTGGAGGTGGAATATGCGAGAGTGGAGGTGGAGGAGGTGGGAGTGGAGGCGGAGGAGGCGTGAGTGGAGGTGGAGGAGGCGGGAGTGGAAGTGGAGGAGGTGGGAGTGGAGGAGGCGAGAGTGGAGGTGGAGGAGGCGAGTGCGGAGGTGATGGAGCTGGGAGTGGAGGTGGTGGAGGCAGGAGTAGAGGTGGAGGAGGCGGGAGTGGTAGAGGCGGGAGTGGAGGTGGTGGAGGCGAGAGTGGAGGTAGTGGTGGCGAGTGTGAAGGTGATGGAGATGGGAGTGGAGGTGGAGGAGGCGGGTGTTGTTGAAGCGGCAGTGGAGTAGGTGGGAGTGGAACATAGAACAGTACAGCAAAAGGTGGTGGGAGTGGAGCTGGAGGAGGCGTGAGTGGAGGTGATGGAGGTGGGAGTGGAGGTGGTGGAGGTGGAGTGGTTACGTGCTGAGCCAGATTTCCAGATTCCTATCGTGTCCGATGAGGTCCCTTCGTTGGTTTCTGGGGTCGGGAATGAGATGTGACTTGTGGTTCTTGTCATCCTTGTTGGGTTTTCAGGCGTGCCTGTATATATAAAGAGAGATCATTTCCCTTTTAATGCAGAATTGAAACAATTGTTATCCCATTCACCTTCCTGTATGATACACACCAGCTTTTTGTGAGGATAACGTGTGAGAGGGTGGTCTAAATATTAGACATGTATCGATGGCAAAGGACACAATAACCCCTTCAGACAAAGGTGTTTAACTATACTCAAATTCCAGTGCAACAAATTTACAATACACCACAAAGTACGTTTTCTTGGACCAAAATAACAAAGAATTAATCAAATATAAAACAAACACTTCACCATCTGGATTTGCAGGCATGAGCTACAGTCTCAGTTACAAGTGTAAAAGCACAGTCGTTTCCTCCCAACTTCCTTCATTTCTCATCCTGACCAGGTATCCATTTATCTTTTCCACAGCGACTGCTTGCATGGAGTATTTGCCTGAGGACAGCAGCTATTCCGCCACCTCTTCCAGCACCACCTTTTTTTGCAGCCCAGATCCCACTTGTGCACCTCGTTGATCCACAGAGTCAGGACCTGGACATTATATCTTAAACTCTTGCTGATGATGCATTTGACCCCATTGACCTTTTCTCGTTTTGCCCCGATGTATATGCGCTTGTGTCGATTCCACCATTTTTTTCTGCAGCTCTCCGGCTGTTTTCATATCCCCCAAATCTCTCGCCAAACCTCTCACTCAGACATTCCCATCAACATTTTTTGAATATTTGCATGTATCCTGACCATTCATAGGTCAAATATCCGGTTGAGGGTGGGCACAGGTTTTTAAATGTGCACCAGGATGCCAGTGACGGGGCTGTCCATCACACTCTGCAAAGATGTGGAGATGCCGGCGTTGGATTGGGGTGAGTACAGTAAGAAGTCTTACACACCAGGTTAAAGTCCAACAGGTTTGTTTCAAACACGAGCTTTCGGAGCACTGCTCCTTCCGGCTTCACCTGAGGAAGGAGCAGTGCTCCGAAAGCCAGTGTTTGAAACAAACATGTTGGACTTTAACCTGGTGTGTAAGACTTCTTACTACACTCTGCAAAGGGATGGGCTGTACTTACATTAACCCCTTGTGTATCTACAGTGATGCATATCACCACATCCCTCCTTTTTTCGTGTTACGTATTTTCTGTACACTTAAAGAAAATTGAAAAAAAAACAGGTAGATAAGCGATGTTCTGTACAAGTGGCGGCAAGGTAGCATGGTGGTTAGCATAAATGCTTCACAGCTCCAGGGTCCCAGGTTCGATTCCCGGCTGGGTCACTGTCTGTGTGGAGTCTGCACGTCCTCCCCCTGTGTGCGTGGGTTTCCTCCGGGTGCTCCGGTTTCCTCCCACAGTCCAAAGATGTGCGGGTTAGGTGGATTGGCCGTGCTAAATTGCCCGTAGTGTCCTAATAAAAGTAAGGTTAAGGGGGGGGGGGTTGTTGGGTTACGGGTATAGGGTGGATACGTGGGTTTGAGTAGGGTGATCATGGCTCGGCACAACATCGAGGGCCGAAGGGCCTGTTCTGTGCTGTACTGTTCTATGTTCTATGTTCTAAGTTATGAGAACAGTCATTAAACAATAAGTCCAACTCATATGTATGAGTCCAAAACCCATCAATTATCATGGTCGAATGTCTTTCTTGTTGGGTTGGTGAGTTGGTGATTTTGATGGTGGCATGTCCTTGTGAACGCCATCAGTGTCCCTGTGCATAAGGAACCAAGAAGTGGTCAAATCACTTAGTTGTCTGATTTGGAGTCTTTTTTACTTCCGATGCTTGTGATAGCAATGTTGGATGGCATCTGTCCTGAAAGCCATGTTGCCTGTTGGTAGTGCAGCACACATGAATTGGGAAGATGCATCGTCCTGCCTGTCATTGTACTGAGCTGAGCAGTAACAGTGTCCCTCATGGGCAGAGTTGTACCATGTCGTACCAGTCGAAGTTCCATTGGTGTAGTTTTTGTCGTGCTTGCTGTCGACGATGTTTCCGTTGGTACGCGTCGTGTCGTTGTCTTTGATATGGTTTTCATAGGTTGTGATGTTGTGTAGGATGGTTCTGTTGTTGTGTTCACTGCGCTCAAGGACCACACTCTGTGGATAATACGAGTCCTTCACACAGTTACTCGTGTCAGCGTGTGTCGCATCTGCTGTTGTTTTGAGCGTGCCGTCACTGAGTTCGCGGCGCTCCCCGTCTGGAATCAAGTCCGGCTTACATGAATCAGCTTTGGCGTTTGGTTGCTCCCCATCTGGAGTCTGGTCTGTTTCACTTGAGTCAGTTTTGGTTTGTCGATGCTCCCCATCTGGAGTCATTGTAGGTTCACTGGAGTCAGCTGAGGTTCCTTGATGCTCCGCGCAGGAGTCAAAACATTCAGGAATGCATTTGCTTGTGGAGAGGCTCGAGTGAATGAGGTGTGAAGTAACGTGGTGTCACCGGAGTCACCAGTGGTCTCACTGTGATCGTCGAGTGCCTCTGTACACACTAGCTGAGGTCTGCCACATTGCACATCTTGTATGGGAAGTGGGATACTGCCGTCACTTGGCTCACATACAGTGGATAGAGCCTCAGTAGCTTCTTGTTGTTCACTTAAGCTGGGTAGACAGTCAGAGTCTTCTTCTTGTGGCTCAAACAATGTGAGTGGACTGTTATAGTTGCTTTGTTCTTCACTGGAGCATGATCGACTGTCATAGTCTTCTTGCTGTTCACTGGAGCATGATAGACTGTCATAGTCTTCTTGCTGTTCACTGGAGCATGGCAGACTGTCATAGTCTTTCTGTTGTTCACTTGAGCGTGGCAGACTTGCATCGTCTGCTGCTGGTTACTCAGAGGAGGTTGCTAGACCCTCATGGTCTTGTTCATGCAAGGACTGCGCTTTGGAGTCTTGCGTTTCTTCTATGGTGGAGGCTGTCCACGAGCTCGCTGCAGAGGCTTGTGACACTGGAGTCACGTTCTGTGTGGAGTCGTGCAGTTGTCTCGCTGTGGAGTCTTTTATTGCTTCCTGTGTAGAGGCTGGGACCCTTTGTGGTGCATGGAACACTCTCGCTGTGGAGTCTTTTATTGCTTCCTGTGTAGAGGCTGGGACCCTTTGTGGTGCATGGACCACTCTCAGTGTGGAGTCGGGAACACTTAGCGGTGTGTGGACCACTCTCTGTGTGGCAGCAGGCCGCTCTCTGTGGGCTTGTACCGCTCTCTGTCTCTCGGTGTCAGGCCACAGCATAATCCTGCACTCACGAGTCGGGATGTCACATGTGTTGGGCTGAAGATCCTCAAATTTGAAGAACGCATCCGCGTCTGTGTCGGATTCAGTACGGGAGTCGCCATTTCTAATGAAAAAACCTTTGTCTGAATCGGAGTCTTCTAGGACCATATCATCACTGTTTGTGTCGGAGCTGGCATTGGGCTTGTGATATCCAGAGAAGAAATAAAGGTCGGTGTTGTCGTATTCAAGGACTGAATCATCTCTTTGGGCGGTGCTAACTGCTTGTTACAGGGTCCTGCGGAGGTTACTTTCAGTTCCTGGTTGAATTTCAGGCATTGTGCTGTCATTCCAGGTGAAGGAATCTTGTTTTACGGCTTTAAGAAATGTTTTCATGGTTTTGGGACATTTCCCCTTTAAGTGGGCCTGGTCTGGGGCCTGTGACATCATGATGCATGAGACGTAGGTCGTAGAAAGTGACTGAGCATGCTCAGATCGCTGTTCGTTTACTTGGGGCCTTTTTCTCCACTGCGCATGTGCAGCACCTTTACCAAGGTGGCTGCAATTCAAAACTGCAGATTTCTTCTGCAAGCCTACTTTGTGGTGAGTTTTGCTGCTTCTTTAACTGTTTTTTTGTATTCTCCTTGAAGAATTCTTAGAATTTCTTTCAGGACTGCCTGGAAATCGCTCTTGTTTTGCCCCTTTGAGTATTTGAAGGTCTGGAAGATTTCAGCTGTTTCTGTACACGCGATGGGAAGTAGAAGCTTTATTTTCTCTGCATCAGCCACGTCTTCTAGGTCGGACACTACCAGGTAGATCTCGAATCTCTGCCTGAACCAATGCCAGTTTTCACTGAGATTGCCTTGGTACCTGAGCTGCTGCGGAACCGGAATCCCAAACATCGTCTTGCCTGGCTGTTGTTGCTGGTTGTCACTGTTTGCTGAGTTGTAACTATATGGATTGAAACAGCTACTCCTGCGTAACATGTCTTGTTATGCTCTTGGTGTCGCATAAGCGGCTTCCTTGATGTGCACTCTGACAAAGGAAGGTTCAGACATGGAGATAGCTTTAACACGTTTATTAAACTATTTACAATTCTCCTACTCGGGTTCACCACTACTGTTAATCCTTCTATAGCTACTCAGACTGACGGACCAGTCTGCTACAATCCACGTGGTGGGTGTGATGTTGAATCAACCCTGTGTCTGTACTTACTCAGTGTCTCCACTGGAAAGAGTAAGATCATGTGTGCTGTGTCCTTTATACATGGGTTGGTGTAAAGCCCTCCTGTGGTAGTGTCACCTCTGTGTGTATCATGAATGCCCATTGGTCGTGTCCTATCTTACTGACCTATTGTTTGAGTGTCTGTGTGTCATGTCTCTGGTGCTCCCTCTAGTGTCTATCTAGTCTACGTGTACTTACATTAACCCCTTGTGTATCTACAGTGATGCATATCACCACAACTAGCTTTCGGAGCACTGCTCCTTCAGGCTTCACCTGAGGAAGGAGCAGTGTTCCAAAAGCTAGTGTTTGAAACAAACATGTTGGACTTTAACCTGGTGTGTAAGACTTCTTACTACACTCTCCAAAGGGATGGGCTGAAATTAATTGCTGTAAGAATGCATCCGTGGAATCTTGGTCAGTAACTTAACCACACCTGTTGATCGTAATGCAGGCATCGCTCAGGGGCTGGTTTAGCACAGGGCGAAAGAGTTGGTTTTATAGCAGACCAAGGCAGGCCAGCATCATGGTTCAACTCCCGTACCAGCCTCGCCGAACAGACGCCGGAATGTGGCGACTAGGGGCTTTTCACAGTAACTTCATTTGAAGCTTACTTGTGACAATAAGCGATTTTCATTTCATTTCATATAATGCATGATGCCTGCACTAATATGATTTATTCATGTAGCCAGTGCTCCCTAATGGCGGGGTCCTGAAATTGAAGAGGGTGACCTGCCAGGTACTCAGTAAGCTCAGGTTGTACTTTCATTGATATACAGCCGTTCATGAGCCTTTCAAACCCCAAGGCACTTAGCTCACTGGGCTAAATCGCTGGCTTTTAAAGCAGACCAAGCAGGCCAGCAGAACGGTTTGATTCCCGTACCAGCCTCCCCGGACAGGCGCCGGAATGTGGCGACTAGGGGCTTTTCACAGTAACTTCATTGAAGCCTACTCGTGACAATAAGCAATTTTCATTTTCATTTTTCAGTGAATGAGATAGTTTTGAAGTGTGGTAACTAATGTAGTACAGGAAATGCAGTCATTTAGTGCCCAGCAAAACTTTGTAAACATTAATTAAAGTTTGATGGGATCCTCAGTGTTAACTAAAGGATAAATATTGGCCAGGAGACTGTTCAAAACTCTCATTCTCTTGGACAACTTAGCTTTGCAAGCTGCGAGCTCCATCAATCAGGAGCAGATAAATAGAAGGCGAAGTTCAGGCCTTCTTACCTTTGGAAGCCGAGAGGAACTGACTGAGTTTGAAACAATAATCTTAACACTGACTTCACAGGAAAATGGTAAATTGATTGCTTGATGAGTAACTGTAACAAGGGACTATCTGTAAATTGTTGGAAATTAAAAAAAGGGAAGATTTTTTTTAGTAAAGGCAGCTACTTTGCATTGTAAAAATGAGGTGTCAACCCGGTGAAGCTACAACACATGACTACTTGTGCGCCAAACAGCATAAGCAGCAAGTAATGGACTAAGCAGTAAGCAATTCCACAACCAACACATCAGATCGAAGCTCTGCAGTCCTGCCACATCCAGCCGCGAATCGTGGTGGACAATTAGACAGCTCACTGGAGGAGGAGGCTCCACAAATATCCCCATCCTCAATGATGGAGGAACCCAGGACATATGTGCAAAAGGCAAGGCTGAGACATTTGCAACAATCTTCAGCCAGATGGGCCGAGTGGATGATCTATCTCGGTCTCCTCCAGAAGGCCCCAGCATCACAGATGTCAGTCTTCAGCAAAAATGATTCATTCCACGTGATATCAATAAATGGATGAAGGCACTGGATACTGCAAAGGCTATTGGTCCTGATAATATTCCAGCTTGTGCTCCAGAATTTGCCGCTCCCCTAGCCAAGCTGTCCCAGTACAGCTACAACACTGGCATCTACCCAGCAATGTGGGAAATTGCCCAGGCCTGTCCTGTACACAAGAAACAGGACAAACCCAACCCAGCCAATTACCGCCCTATCAGTCTACTCTCCATCATCAGCAAAATGATGGAAGGAATCATCAACAGCGCTATCAAGCGGCACTTACTCAGCAATAACCTACTCATGGACGGTCAGTTTGGGTTCCGCCAGAGTCATTCAGCTCCTGACCTCATTACAGCCTTGGTTCAAACATAGACAAAAGAGCTGAAGACAGAGGTGAGGTAGTTGTGGTGGTTGGAGGTCAATCATCTCAGCTACAGGACATCATGCATGTTATGGGCCAGGGTTTAGAGAACCCCAAAGTGTATCATGGAGTTCATCTGACCCACAACTTTTAATAGATTGTGGTATGGGGAGCACACGGCCCACTCTACAGGTGTGGTACAGCAGAAATGGAAAAGTATTTTTTTAAGCAAAACAAAACAATGTTTATTCTATGAACTGAGGTTAACCTTTTTAAAACATACAGTGAACAACTTAGCAACCAGTAATTCAAACACAACCCCAAAAGAATACAACACTAAGTAATCCTTACTTTCCTTTTAACACCCATAAGACTTAAACAAACCTTTTAACAGAAGCATATCAGGTTTAAATTCACTACTGAGAACAGCAATCAATTTACCATTTTCCTGTGAATTCACCAAATGATCAAGAGACAGTCTTTGCATGGCAGAGGGAACAACACTACACCTACTGTGGCTGACTGCAGCTCCAACACTGAAACAAAACCAAAAAAACAGACACACCCAAGCTTTTCTCAAAGTGAAAGTAAAAAGCAGAGCCAGAGCTCAGCTCCACCCACACTCTGACATCACAGCAGTAACTTTAGCAGACTACCATTTCTAAAAGTGGCATTCTCATGACAGTGCAGGAGTTCCTCAGGGGAGTGCCCTCGGCCCCAACCATCTTCAGCTCCTTCATCAGTGACCTGCCTTCCATCATAAGGTCAGAATTGGGGATGTTTGCAGATGTCTGCACAATGTTCATCACCATTCACGACTCCTCAGATAATGAAGCAGTCCATGTCCAAATTCAGCAAGGCCTGGACAATATCCAGACTCGGGGCTGACAAGCAGCAAGTTACATTCGTGCCACACAAGTGTCAGGCAAAGAACATCCCCTACAAGAGAGGATCTAACCATTGTCTCTTGGCATTCAATAATAATAATCTTTATTGTCTGAAGTCGGCTTACATTAACACTGAGGTTACTGTGAAAAGCCCCTAGTTGCCACATTCGGGTACACAGCGGGAGAATTTGGAATGTCCAATTCACCCAACAAACACATCTTTCGGAACTGGTGGGAGGAAACTGGAGCAGCCGGAGGAAACCCACGCAGACACGGGGAGAATGTGCAGACTCTGCACAGTGACCCAAGCCGGGAATCGAACCCGGGACCCTGGCGCTGTGAAGCAACAGTGCCAACCACTGTGCAATCATGCCCATAATGGTATTACCATCGCTAAAATCCCCACAATCAACATCCTGGGGGTTACCATTGATCAGAAACTGATCTGGACTAGCCATATTAATACTGTGGCTACCGGCAGCACCTTCGAAACCCACGACCACGACCATCTAAACGGGCAAGAGCAGCAGATACCTGGGAACCCCACCACCTGAAGGTTTCCCTCCAAGTCACTCACCACCCCGACTGGGAAATATATCGGCCGCTCCTTCACTGTCGCTGGGTCAAAACCCTGGAACTCCCTTCCTAACAGCACAGTGTATGTACCTACACCTCAAGGACTACAGTGGCTCAAGAAGGCAGCTCTCCCATCACCTTCTGAAGGGCAACGAGGGATGGGCAATAAATGCTGGCATAACCAGCTATGCCCACATCCCTTAAATGAATTTAAATAAACTTAAATTTAATTAAGTGACACATGCAGAAGGAAAGTATCGGCATGGCAGGACAGCTCAGCCACGTCGAAGATGTGTATCACCCTGGATGCTTCCTGTAGCCGAGATGATTCCATGTGTAGGAAATGTGAATTTGGGGCTTTGGAACTCAAACTATTTGGCATTGCAAGAGTTAAGGTGGGATTGGGGAAATAGTATTGTCCATTTTATCATGTAGAGAGTCATATAGCGAGAGCCTGGTAGAAGCCAACAAGATAACAACTAGTTGGGTCTACATCTTGGAGATATGTATATAGTTCTATATTATCTATAAACACGTAATACTCAACCATATAAGCCTCTAAACCACTTTGTGAGATGTACGAACAATCCTTCCAACATGGAGACTGTCATATCCCACATGGGATATTGTGTGGGAATGCTTATCTTCCTTGTGGTTCTTGTGGAATAGGACCTGCACTGCTGAGGAGCAGGGGAACTCCAGTCAGCTATATATAAAAGGTCAGCCAGTAAGGCACTGACCATAGGTGGATCCGGTAGGGATCTACTGGGAGTTGTACATAACTTCCCTGTAAATAAATCTAAGTTCTATAATCTTATTCGGTGTGGACTTCCCGTTTTCTTAGTAAATTGCTGATGAGGAGTAAACTGGTCTGCCATCGACGCTACAACCTACTTGACTGAGCCACCTCCCCGATTTCCTGGACCCAGGTTGGAAACGATTGTTTTGCCATGCCTTGATTGGATGCATTTGACGCCGGTGTGGAATAATGGAACCAGTATGCAGGAAGGATGTGTTACTTCTTCCATGCCAACAACATCACAGAGAATGAGCGCCAGACGGTCATTCTGTTCATGGCCTGCAGGGCATATACGTCCAGAGTGATCAGGAATCTTATATACCCGGCAGCAATAGATATACACTCGTTCGACCAACTTGTGGTGTGACGTTTCAACTTGATCCCATCAGTGATTGTTCAAAGTTATTGTTTAAATACGGTGGAGAGTTCCCCAGTGAGTCCATCACCGAGTTCATATTGTGGCTACTGAAGTTGCTGAGTTTTGTGAGTGTGGAACCACTTTATCTGATATGCTCTGTGATCTTTGGTCTGCAGTATAAATAATACAGAGATATAGAAAAACATTTGGGTGAAACCTCCCTGACTTTTCTTCTTTAAAAGATATATTTTTCTAAATTTTAAGTATCCAATTCATTTTTTTTCCAATTAAGGGGCAATTTAGCGTGGTCAATCCACCTACCCGGCACATCTTTGGGATGTGGATGTGAGAGACACGGGGAGAATGTACAAAGTCCACATGGATAGTGACCCGGGGCTGGGATCGAACCCGGGTCCTCAGCTCCTTGAAACAGCAGTGCTAACCACTGCGCCGCCATCGCACCCTCCTCCCTGACTTTTCAGCAGGCGCTACAGACCTCTGGCCCAAGAGATTGCGGAACGCAGTTCCCAAGAAGTACAAGGGATGGAGGTGAACATTTTGGGGCACCCCCTGGTCTAGACTGACCGCTGCACTGACTCCAGCCTCTGGGAGAAGGGCCTGCAGTCGAGACGTGGGGTATCCCCAGACTCGGCTTAAGGAGATTCCACCCTGTGTACGACTGTGTGGGCGCTGGTACAGATGTAACTGTAGGCAGCAGGAGGGCCAGTGCTCCAGGTGCCTCTGTTGAGATAGGCGTCAGCCCTAGGGCCGGGCCTTACATCTGGATGATTCAGAAGAGGCAGAGGATGAAGCTGAGGTGCAGTTAAACTGTTTGGCAGTGCCCCGTGTGACTCCTCTTCAAATTCTGATGTAGGTGAATGGCCATGTGCTCCAGATGGAATTGGATATGGTAGTTGCCATTTCTGTGGTGGTGCAGAGCACCTTTGATCTTATTAACCGGGGTGTGCAGACTGTGACTTTGGCTGACACTGCGACTCATTTGGCCCCTCCATGTCATTCACCACCCTGACGTGGAATCATATCGCCGGGGTAAAATCCTGGAACACCCTCCCTAACAGCACTGTGGGTGTACCTACACTTCAATGAGCAACATGGTAGCATTGTGGATAGCTTAATTGCTTCACAGCTCCAGGGTCCCAAGTTCGATTCCGGCTTGGGTCGCTGTCTGTGCGGAGTCTGCACATCCTCCCTTTGTGTGCGTGGGTTTCCTCCGGGTGCTCCGGTTTCCTCCCACAGTCCAAAGATGTACAGGTTAGGTGGATTGGCCGTGATAAATTGCACTTAGTGTCCAAACTTGCCCTTATTGTTGGGTGGGGTTACTGGGTTGTGGGGATAGGGTGGAGGTGTTGACCTTGGGTAGGGTGCTCTTTCCAAGAGCCGGTGCAGACTCGATGGGCCGAATGGCCTCCTTCTGCACTGTAAATTCTGTGATAATTCTATGACTCCAGCAGTTCAAGAAGGCAACTCATCGCCACCTTCTGAAGGGAAACTAGAGATGGGCAATAAATGCTGGCCTAACCAGCGATGGCCACATCCCATAAATGAATTTTTAAAAAAGTCCTCACAGAAATACGTCATGATCAATGCCACAAGGGTCTCTATGAGTACACACGACTCCCATTCGGAGTATCCTCAGCGTGTGCAGTCTTTCAGCGCGTATTGGAGATCATCCTGAATGGGTTGCTGCGCGTTGTGGTCTACTTAAACGATGTGTTCGTCATGGGGACCACAGATGAGAAGCATTTGCAGAACGTCGAATCAGTGTTACAGCGCTTTTCTGAGTCCACCTGCACTGGGTGAAGTGTGTGTTTCATGCAAAATAAGTTGTCTACTTGGGATATTGGGTGGACCGAGAGAGCCTTCACCCAGTTGCTGAGAAAGTATGAACCATTCAACTGGTCCCCGTCCTGCTCTATTCGTGGATTGGGCAGTTATTATGGCAGATTCATTTCGAAATTGGCGACTATCCTGGCCATCTCTCCCTTCATTTGCTCCTCAAGATGCACCAGCCTTCGGTGTTGTCATGTGAGAGTACCTTTAAGAAATGGGTTTTTATAAATGGGTGTGTATATAAATAACTGCAGTGAGAGTACCTTTAAGAAATAGGTGTTTATTACTGCAGTGATGTCAGAGAGTGGGTGGAGCTGGGTGTCTGTCTGCTTTTTACTTTCACTTTAGGCTTTTGCTGCAGGGTGGGTTTGGTTTCATTTTAGTTTTGGAGAAGTTGCAATCACAGCAGGATGTGTGTGAATCTCTGCAAGCTTATGCATGTTCATTTGCTGATTTCAACGTGATAACTTTTCTCAGTCGTGAAGTTAAGCCTGATGTCTTTCTGTTTTGAAGGTTTTTTTAAAGTCTAATGATGTTAAAAGGACAGCTTAACCATTACTTAATGCTGTATTCTTTGGGGGTTGTATTTGAATTGATGGTTGCTAAGATGTTCACTGTATGTTTTAAAAAGGTTAACTTGAGTTCATAGAATAAACATTGTTTTGCAATGTGGAGCAAGGCCGAGGATGAGGCGAGGGTGGGAATCGCGCCACGCCGGTCGGCGGGCCCCCGGCATGATTCCCCGCGATGGGCCGAAGTCCCGCCACTGACAGGCCTTTCCCGCCGGCGTGGTTTAAACCACCTCTGGTACCGGCGGGATTGGCGGCGCTGGCGAGCTCCGGGGTCCTGGGGGGGCGAGGGGCGCATGCGTGGACTTCCGCCGGCAGGCGAAGGCCTTTCGGCCCCAGCTGGCGGGGCGCCAAAGGCCATTTGCGCCGGCCAGCGGAGCGGGAACCACTCCGGCGCGGGCCTTGCCCCTAAAGGTGCGGAGAATTCCGCACCTTTTGGGGAGGCCCGATGCTGGAGTGGTTCTCGCCACTCCGTCCCGCCAGGACGCCCCGCCGGGTAGGGGGGAATCCCGGCCCATATCTTCATCATCACGGTTCGCAAACTGTTCCCTGATGACAAGATGGTCCCACGAATTGCTTCTGCATGGATTCAGCACTTGGCCTTGTTATGAGCTACTTCTGAGCACCGCCCAGGGACCCAGATTGTGCATGCCATTGCATTGGGCCATCTTCCTCTGCAGACCGAGTTCACAACTCCTACTTCAGTGGACAAGTTGATCGTTGTCCTGAATTTTATGGACTCCTTGCCCATCACTGCATCATATGTTCACTTTGGACACTCCTGGGTGCCCGTTGTGAAGATCTTTTAATGATTAACTGGTTCTTCGTTGGACACAAATGGACCCTGTCCTTCTCAAGGTACAGCATCTGGTGGCGTTCCTGCCGCAAATGACATTCCCCTTCGAGGTATACACCACCTGATCCGGGGCCTCGGGGACATGGTGTTCCATTGGAGTCGAAGAGGGTCCGACATACCCCACCTGCTCCTTTTTCTCCTCCTGTTTGGCCGTTGAGGGTGCCTTTGGACTTTGGGAAGGAGGAATATCAGATCCTGCACGGGATTTACGGGGTGGGAATGATTATCTTCTCTGTGGTTCTCGTGGAGTACGAGCTCCCCCACTCTGGGGCGGGGGAACTCCAGTTAGCTATGTATAAAAGGTTGGCTAGTAAGGCACTGACCATTGAGAGACCCGGTAGGGATCTACCAGGAGTTGTTTATAAGTTAACCGTAAATAAACCTTTTACTCAGTGTGGAGTCTCCATGTCCTTACTAAAGTGACAGCTGGGGAAGGATCCCAAGGAATGGAAAAGTAAAGAAACTGCAGCATGACCTGTGCGAAATGTGCCTTATTTGAAGACACATCTGGAAGTCACTGGAAGTACAGACATTGCTGACGAGCAGTAGAAAAATCCACCGTGCAGCTGAAAAGGTTTCCACAAACAGCATGTGGAGGTCCATCACCAAACCTGATCAAAGGACCCAGCCAGATCACAAAATAGTGAGCAAATTAATAAAAAAACAGTCTGAATTATCTTTTAAAATCAGCAGCAATTAGGGAGTACTAGCGCACCAATCATTTTAAAGAGTGGCTTAAAGAACCCAGCAGCCTGGGTTCACAGTTGGTGCAATAATACAGAGTGACCAAGTGTGAAAGGACCTTTCATCACCAAACAATCGGACACCAAGAGTACTCTTAAATCCCCAGACTAACCGCCCATCAACCTCACTGCCAAGTAGGATGGGAAAGGAAGACTAACCACCCATCAACCTCACTGCCAAGTAGGATGGGAAAGAATCAGCTGCCCAGCCGAAAAGCCAGTAAAGCTGAGGGGAAGGAAACATCAGCCTCGGAATACTTTGCGGTTGTGGGGCGAAATTCTCCGACCCCCAGCAGGGTCGGAGAATCGCCTGGGGCCGCCGAAAATCCGGCTCCTGCCGTGGCAGAGAATCTCCGCCCGGGAAGTGGCGGCGGCAGGAATCACGCCACTCTGACCGGCGAGGCCCCTGCGGTGATTCTCCGGCCCGCATGGGCCGAAGTCCCGCCGCTGGGAGGCCTCTCCCGCCGCCGAGGTTTGAACCACCTCTGTAACGGCGGGATCAGTGGCGCGAGCGGGCCCCCGGGGTCCTGGGGGGGGGGGGGGGGGGCGGGGGGGCGATCGGACCCCGGGGGGTGCTTCCACGGTGGCCAGGCCCGCGATCGGGGCCCCGCGCTCAGACTCCGGGCCAGTGCCCTGGGTGCACTATTTCTCTTCCGCGGCCGCCACGGCCTCAACCATGGCGAAAGCGAAAGAGAAACCCACATCGCGCATGCGCCGGTGGTGACGTCAACGGCCTTTTGGCCAGCCCCGCTGCCGGGGGCGCTGGTTTTTTGCGCCAGTCTTGTGAGATGCCAACCGCTCCGGCGCGGGGCTGGCCCCCAAAGCTGGGGAGAATTCCCCACCTTTGGGGAGGTCCGACCCCTGAGTGGTTGGCGCCACTCCCCTACGCCGGGACTCTCCGTCATGCCGGGTAGGGGAGAATCCCGCCTGTGATCTCCAACTACGCACCACATTATGCGGATGTGAGATTGAAGACGGGCCAGGCCCAACACCCCCCATGGAGGCTGCTGCAGCGCTCCTCGCTGATAAGGAATTCTGCACAAAGATATCCCAAGCCATCGACGGTTATGTAACTTGCAACCAGAATGGGCAGGTTTCACCCTCAACATTCTGGGAATGCTCAAATGCTGCGATGCTCAGAACTTCTATAACTTGTCTGTGTTTCAGCGGCACAGAAATCCTTTGCCCACAAACTGTGTGAAGAATTCCAGCCTCAGAATTCAACTTTGTAGCAGGCCTTTCATTTCGTCCCCTGAATTACATATTTTGTCTGCAAAATGTTCTTTCTTGTGTGCAGTTCACGCAGGAAACGTTGGGCACAGATTAATTGCGGATCGTGATCTTCGTGGACATTGTCAGGGGACTGGTTCAGTAGGCAGTTAATGAATTTCCCGGTTACTATCTCGGAGTATTGGAAACACAATCCTTACTGATAAGGGGAAACTAATGATTCTGAATGAGCCGAAAGTGTCCCAGAAATCGCTCAACAGTTTGGTGCGTCAACTTTATCTGGTGTATCTGACCAAATAGCTAGACGAACCTGAGGCTTACTAACATCGAGGGAAACCTTCCTGCATTCTCGCTGCAAGCGTCGTGAGTGCATTCCTGGAACCATACACATTTTGAGGCATCTGCCCAATGAGTGGAGAATTGACACAACCTAAAGCTGTCCCATTCCCTGTATGCCGTGCCCGGGAATTGAGTGCATCCCAGCCACAATGGAGAGAAAAATCTATCGCAGTTTTCTGAAATATGAATTCAAAATTCACGTAAAATATCACTGAGGAGTATATCACATTGAAACTCACCTGTAGCAAAAATCAGGCAGCATAAATATATGATAGTCCTCAATTTGTACATTGTAGTTCTTTTAAAATCCCAGTCAAAACAAAACTTGTAAGGGACAAAAATAAATGAGTTGAAATCGTTGAAGTTGGAACATCAGCTGTTTCTCACAGGTATCTTCATGTAAAGTTAAACCCAATTCAAACGGCAGACCAGCCATCTATCAGAGTCTAGCGGAGAAAGTGTTGGGGGCAGTTAAACTGTGGAACTCTAAGACTTTTCAGCAGTGACCTTTGAAAACTTAGATATATAAATACATTTACCAAGCCCATATATTATCTGAGAATTTAGTGCCAATAAACAGACTGAGATAGAGAATAGAACAATCTTTGAACTTTAAAAGCTTTCAGTTTCTTTGCAATCAGTGGTTCCTTTGCAGTTGCTTCAAGTGCCTTGAGGAAGTAGTTATTCTGAGAATGACTCTGTGCACATACAACTAGAATCTTAGAGTATTTCAATGTTATTTTAGTCATCATTTTGATCTGTTCATGTTATGAAATATAATTCAATTGTAACACTTCCTCTCACAGGAATGCCTGTGTTTTGAATCAACGAACCACTTGGAGTTGCATTCAAGGGGTATGTTTTTGAGAAATTTTGACATGACTTGCAAGAATTTTGACCATCTGGAACATATACTGAGTATGTTCAGTTCACAATCACACAATGGATGGAAAATTATAGACACCCAGTCCTCAAATTCATGATATGTGGCCATATTCTGACTTTAAAGTTAACCCAAATAAACGTTCAATCTTAGCTGTTGTTCAGTGGATAGTGCTCTTTCCTTGGGCTGAATATCAAATTCTGCTCCTTCGAGACATGGAACACGTAATCTAGTCCATCAGACCCACTGCAGTAAATCATGCTGCTGCACTGAAAGTGTCAGAACCTAAGAGCACAGACTGGATTCTCTGCAGCATGTTGCTTACCTGACTACCCTGAACTCTCCCCCACTATGATTTGATTTATTTGATAGAGATTTATTGTCACGTGTACCGAGTTACAGTGAATAGTATTGTTCTGTGTTCAGTCCAGGCAGATCGTTCTATACATGAAAAATATAGGATGTACTACAAATAGACAATGTAAATACAAAGTCATTAGGTGAAACATACAGGCCAGGATTCTCCGAGCCTCCGTGCCGCAATCGCCCTTAGCAGGGATGTGGAGAATGGGGCGTCAGACCCACGATTGGAGAATCACCGCCAACTGCACGTGCGCAGTCGCGCGCCACTGGTCGGGGGCCACTGCGGCGATTCTCCACCGACAACTGGCTGAGTTCCCGCCAGCGTGGTTCACTCATGGTTCCACCCGGTGGGAGCTCAGAGTGGCGGCTGTGGACTCAGTCCATGGCTGCCCTGGTGGGGTCAGGGGGGATCCGTCACCCGGGGGGAGGCCCTCAGGACGGCCAGGCTCGCGATCGGGAGCCACTGACTGGCAGGCGCGCGCGATCTGGGGGGGGGGGTGGCCTATATTGTTGGGGCCGGCTCATCGTGCGGGTCTGCCATGTTGCGCGGGACCCGAGGCTGGGAGTGCAGGGCCCTGTATTGGCAGCCGGAGCTGCAAGGACTACTCCGGGGCCCTGCTGGCCCCCTTCAAAACGGAGAATCACTCTGGACTTTCTCCAGGAAATTCCAGGGTGATTTGCGCCCATTTTCTCGTGGACGTGGGGACATAGCCCCATCATCAGAGAATTCCGCCCAAGGAGTATGGTGCTACAGCACAATAGAGAAGTTGCATCGAGAGATCAGTTCAGTCCATAAGAGGGTCACTCAGGAGTCTGATAAGAGTGGGAAAGAAGCTGTTTTTGAATCTGTTAGTGCGTTCTCTCAGGGTTTTGTATCTTCTGCCCAATGGAAGAGGTTGGAAGAGACAATAACACAGGTGGGAAGGGTCTTTGGTTATGTTACCCGCTTTCCCAAGGCAGCGGAGGGTGTAGACATTGATACATATACATAGATACATCGAAGATAGGAGCAGGAGGAGGCCTTTTGGCCCTTGGAGCCTGCTCTGCCATTTACCCTGATCATGGCTGATCATGCAGCTCAATAGACTAATCCTGCCTTCTCCCCATAACCTTTGATCCCATTCACCCCAAGTGCTATATCTAACCACCTCTTGAATATATTCAATGTTTTAGCATCAACTACTTCCTGTGGTAATGAATTCCACAGGCTCGCCACTCTTTGGGTGAAGAAATGTCTCCTCATCTCTGTCCGAAATGGTTTACCCTGAATCCTCAGACTGTGACCCCTGGTTCATACCCACTGGACATACCCACTATCGGGGACATCTTCCCTGCATCTACCCTGTCTAGTCCTGTTAGAATTTTATAAGTCTCTATGAGATCCCCCCCTCATTATTCTGAACTCCAGCGAAACAATCCTAACCTAGTCAGTCTCTCCTCTTGTGACAGTTCCGCCATCCTTGAAATCAGTCTGAGTCAATGGATGGGAGGCGGGTTTGTGTGATGGACTGGGCTGTGTTCATGACTCGCTGTAGTTTCTTACGGTCTTGAGCCGAGCAGTTGCCATACCAGGCTGTGATGCAGCCAGTAAGGATGCTTTCTATGGTGCATCTGTAAAAACTGGTGAGACCCAATGTGGACATGCTGAATTTTCTGACAAAGTATAGGCGCTGTTGTGATTTCTAGGTAGTTGCGTTGATGTGGGTGGACCAGGACAGATTGTTGGTGATGTGCACACCAAGGAATTTGAAACTGCTAACCAGCTCCACCTCGGCCCCATTGATGCTGATTGGGGTGTGTACTGTACTTTGCTTCCTGAAATCAATGACCAGGTCCCTCAATGGCATTGAGGGATAGATTGTTGTCATTACACCACTCCACTAGCTTCTCTATCTCCTTCCTGCACTCTGACTCATCGTTGTTTGAGATCTGACCCACTCGGTTGTATCATCAGTAAACATGGAGTTGGAGCCAGATTTTGCCATGCAGGTAAATCGTGTAAAGGGAGTATAGTAGGGGACTAAGTACGCAGCCTTGCGGGGCCCCGGTATTGAGGACAATTGTGGAGGAGGTGCTGTTGTTCATTCTTACTGATTGTGATCTCTGGGTCAGGAAGTAGAGGATCCAGTGCAGCGGGAGGAGCCAAGTCCTCGGTTTTGGAGCTTTGATATGAGCTTGGCTGGGATTACGTTGTTGAAGGCAGAGCTGTAGTCAATAAATAGGAGTCTGACGCAGGAGTCGTTGTTGTCGAGATGGTCCAAGGATGAGTGGAGGGCTAGGGAGATGAAAATGAAACAAAATGAAAATCCCTTGTCACAAGTAGGCTTCAAATGAAGTTACTGTGAAAAGCCCCTAGTCGCCTCATTCCGGCGCCTGTTCAGGGAGGCTGGTACGGGAATTGAACCCGTGCTTCTGGCCTTGGCCTGCTTTATAAACCAGCCAATTAGCCCACTGTGCTAGATGGCGTCTGCTGCTTACCAGTTGTGGTGCTACACGAATTGCAATAGATCAAGACATCATGCTCTGTAAAAAAAAGCTGCATTTTTAACATAAATATGATAATATTTAGACAGATTGTGTATCCGATAACAAGTGCATGAGATTGAGACAGTTTTTGTGATAATTGTTTCAAGATGTAACTGAAATTCCCCAGAATCTATTGTGAAAGGTGTGATAACAGGACACTGAGGACATTTCAATGGATTTAGACAGTCAGCATGGATTTTCAGAAGTAAAATTACGTTTGACAAAACTGCTGGAGTTTATAACTGTGGTGTATTTGGATTTTTGAAAGATTTTGGTAAAGTTCCACATATGTGCAAAATTAAAGCACATGGGATTGGGGGTAATGTATTGGCATAGATTGAGAATCGATCAGCAGACAGGAAACAGGGTGGGATTTTCCTGCAAATCGGCAAACGGCGATGGCAGGTGGGAAAAGTGGCATTGAGGTCGCTGACGTCGATGACGGGTTTCCCCACCATATATTACAAAACTTAGTGTCAAACATTTTGGCATGGGTTCCACGCCATTTCACCGGCGGGGTAGCCTCTGATTTTCTCACCCTGCCATCACCTCAGCGCTGTAATCATTGGAGCGCCACATTTAAAGGTCACCCCAATGCACAGCAGCAACACTTCAGTTAGTGGTGACTCCTTACCCACCCACCACACTGTCCCAAGCTTTCTTTCCCTCTTTGTGGCCTTTCTAAGAGGCCTGTTGCCCAGCAGTAGAAGGCATCCTATGAAATGGTGCTTTTCACACTTGACAGTCTTCATCCTCCCTGTACCCCCTGAGTCTCCAATTCCACCCCCTCCCCCCCCGCCGCACCCCTTCTCCCAGCCTCTGCCAAATCTTCCCCCAGTATTCCCCTAAGTCAACACCTTGATACCCCCGGGTCACACTCCCCAGTCTCCCCCAGGCCAACCCCCGCGTTTACCCCCCAGTTCCCCCTGAGTCTGAGCCAATCCCCTGTTGCCCCCCCTCTGGTCTTCCCGAGTCAGTCCCCATGTTAACCCCTCGGTATCCCCTGAGTCAATTCCTGGTCTCCATCGACTAAGACCCCCTCCCAGGACCCTGGTCTCCGGTCTCCTCTGACTCGGTCCCGGTACGCTGGAGTCAACCCCACCTCCCTCAATTGTTATACCAGTGTCCCTTGAGTATTATCCTGGTCTCTACTGATGAGTTCCTCACTATCCTGGAGTCTACCCTGAGCCAACCCGTTCTTCCTAGAATGTTACCCTAATCTCACTCAAGTGTTACGCTGGTTTCCCTCAAGTGTTGCTCCAGTCGACCCAAGTCAAAGGCTGGTCAATTCCTCGTCAAGCCTGGTGATGCCCGAGTCAGAGTTGATAACTGTCAAGCCTGGTCACCCCTCCGATTAAGCCCCAATTGCCCCTAGTCAATGTCAGTCTGGTGACCTCCGGTTCAACCCTGTTGGCACCTTGGGTAAGGGTTGCTCACCCTGAATAATGCCTGGTGACCCCCCTCCCCATGTCAGAGCGGTACCCCTGGGGCAACCCCCCTAATACACGGAGCCCCTCTGCGAGCGCAGTGGGCATCTCCGAGCTCCCCTCAGATGTGTGCTTGCCAGGTGCAAACCTTTGAAACCAGTCCTGATTGGCACTGTTAACACAGCCGCCATGGATGGATTTTCCGATGGTGGGGGAGGCTATGATTCTGCCATGTGGGCTAATAATGCAAATATATTACAATGATATTCCTGAGGTTGAATGGCAGGAATCGTTGCCTACCACTGACAGGGGAAGGGGAAATCCTGGCAAGCTTTCACACCAATGTCCGTACAATGTAAATGGGAGCGGAAATCCAGGCCAGACAGTAGAAATTAATGGGTCCTTTTTGAAGTGGCAGTCTATACCTACAGAATCAGTGCTTGGGACCAGATATTCATCATGCACATCAATGATTTTTATGAGGGAACCAAATGTAGTATTTCCAAGTTTGCTGACGACACAAAATTTGGCTGGGGTGTGAGTGGTGAGGACGATGTAAAGAGGCTTCAAAGTTGAGTGAGTGGGCAAATACATGGCAGATGCAGTATAACATAGATAAATGTGAAGCTACCGACTTCAGAAGGAAAAGCAGAATGGCAGAGTAGTATTTAAATGGTGATGGAATGGGAAATGTTGACATAAAAACCGACCTGGTTATCCTTGTACAGCTGTCACTGAAAGCAAGCATGCAGGAGCAACAAACAGTTCAGAAGACAAATTGGCCTTTATTGCAAGTGGACTTCAGAATAGGTACAAAGATGTCTTACTACAGCTGTTCAGGGATCTGGTATGACCACATCTAGGATATTGTATGCAGTTTTGGCCCCCTTATCTAAGGAAAGATATACTTGCCATAGAGGGAGTGCAGTGAAGGTTCACCAGACTGATTCCTGGGATGACGGGATTGTCATATGAAGAGTTATTGGGTCGACTGGGCCTGTATTCACTAGAATTTCGACGAAAAAGAGGGGATCTCATTGAAACATATAAAATTCAGACTGGTTGCAGGGATGTAGTTTCCTCTGGGCCATTTCAGACTGAGCTGAGGAGAAACATCTTCACATAGGATGGTGAACCTGTGGAATTCTCCATGTTAGTTTTAAGGGATTTTTGTTGTATTCGTAAACATTAGAAATAAGTTACAGTGTGAAAAGGGTTGAATATAATGTTTTTGTGAAAGGAAGGATAAAACTATTGTTAGATTCATGCCGCATTAGATTCATACAAACAGTGTTTGTATCTGTTAGGTTTGGTTCAATTTCAACTGTGCTTCTATTGTGCTCCGGTTACGACACGAAGAACAAGTAGTAATATCAGGCCCTGCTTAGCAATGGAGGCCTTGCAAGGAAAAAAATGTTTAAGTCTTAATTTTGCTGAATTTGTTGGTAGTTGGAGACAGGGCACCAGGGAATGATATCTCTCCACTCTGCCAGGAAAGCAGGACAGGAGAAGGGAATTACAAAGATGGAAGCTTCCTAAGGAACCAGTTACAGTCCAGGAAACCAGGGAATTGGGACAAATGTCTTCAGACAAACAGAGACCAAGATATTGTTCAGAAGAATTCAAGAAGAGTAACCAAAGTCTTCTGCGTAAAGAGACAATTGCAGTAACTGGATTTATCATAGAATTTACATTGCAGAAGGAGGCCATTCAGCCCATCGAGTCTGCACCGGCTCTTGGAAAGAGCATCCTACCCAAGGTCAACACCTCCCCCTATCCCAGTAACCCCACCCAACACTAAGGGCAATTTTGGACACTAAGGGCAATTTAGCATGGCCAATCCACCTAACCTGCACATCTTTGGACTGTGGGAGGAAACCGGAGCACCCGGAGGAAACCCACGCACACACGGGGAGGATGTGCAGACTCCTCACAGACAGCGACCCAAACCGGAATCGAACCTGGGACCCTGGAGCTGTGAAGCCATTGTGCTATCCACAATGCTACTGTGCTGCCCTTCAAGTGGGACAGCAGAGTTCAGAGGTAAATAAAATGTTTGATGCCATTTTACCAGAGTCTAGATATCGAGGGGGGAAAGCAATTGTGGACAGTTTGTACAGCAGTTAAAAGAAAGAAATCCTAAAGGGATTGCTGTAAAACCTGGACTGGATTCATTGTTAAAAGTGGAGCGGATGCTTTGTTTAATACTGTAATTTGGAAAACCTGGACTGGATTTCGGAATGCAAACTGCTAATGAAAAGTATTATTAGATTTTATGTGTTTCTGGGAATTGAGTGTGGAAATGTTTTGTGAAGACCACAAAGAATCCAGCACGCATTTGTCGAGTCAAACATAAAGTAACTTTATTTCGAACCATATGTACATAGTACCAGTAGCTCACTACTAGTTCTCTCTCCAGCCAGTACCATACTGGCCAGCTCTATTTGTACAGCTGTACTAATAATGATAGCCCCACTGCCCCCCCCCCCCCATTGGGGGAGCTCATATTCCCCAAGGAACATGGGGAAACCAATTTCTCCCTGCCAAGACGATCTGGACAGGTTATAACAAAACTCCTATGTGGCAATCATATAGGGGAAGTCTGAGGAGGAATCCACGGACATTCATTTGAGGTTCAGAATGGAGGGTGTATTTGACCACAGTCAGCTTGTGTGTTCAAAGGGACACTATTACTGAGACTGTTGTAGATTAAGATATATTTTGCCATCCGTATTAACCTTAAAAACAATGTGTCACTGTGAAGCTAAAGGGGGAGTAAAGGGTTATTGTATCATAATCCATTTTTTCCATGTTTAATAAATGTTTTTTTCTGCAGTCCTGACCGTTCCTTCATGTTTTCTCAAACAAAGTCAAAGTTACAGTCTTTTGAGCCTGGGTTCCATTCTGGAATCTTGGATCATAATACAAGGCACTGAGTGACGGCCCAATGAGATTCTTCAACAGGAAGGCTTCCACTCCCTTAATATTCAATTGATCTGGGACTACAACAAGAGCTTTCTGCATGTAGGTACTTGCTTTCCTGGCAGCTGCCATGGCTCCTTCACCTTCTGAAAGTTCAGGGTATCATTGTTCCTTATTCCACTGCACTTATTTTTAGGATGGATTCTAGGGGCAAGGGTTATCCTTCAAAGAGATTGGTACTTACCCCTTTATGTGACCACGAGACAGAGTCACAAGGGTTTTACACCTCAAGCTATCTGCTCAGAGGGTACTTCAGAGTCTTTCTGGATGCTTCTGGAGAAGGATTTCATGGTTCCCCTCCTTCATTTGATAGACAAGTAAAAATTATTATTTTGTAAGTAAGTAATTGGCCATTTTATGATTTGCGGTGGCGGAGGGGGGGGGGGTCCACTGATATGGAGGGTCACTGATATTGGGTGATCCCTGATGGGGGTTGTATGGGGGGGAGTCTGTTGGGGGGGTTCTGATATGTGGGTCAGATGTGGGGGGGTTATAGAACATAGAACATTACAGCGCAGTACGGGCCTTTCGGCCCTCGATGTTGCGCCGACCCGTGAAACCATCTGAAGCCTATCTGACCTACACTATTCCATTTTCATCCATATGTCTATCCAGTGACCACTTAAATGCCCTTAAATTTGGCGAGTCTACTACTGTTGCAAGTTATGATGGGGGTAATGATGGGGGTCTGAACCAGGGTGATGGGAATGTTTGCTAAGGGGTCTGATGGGAATCTCTGATGGAGATCTGGCTGGGGGGGACGGTGGGGGGGGGGGGGCGGGGTGCCTGCCACCCTCATGTGTGTGCGCTGTGAGGGGTTGGTAATCCAGCAATTCCTGTGGTGGTCAGAGAGGGTGGATGTACCTCTTTATCAGTGGGTGGGGGGGGGCTAAGGATTTGCATTGTGGGGGGAGGGGGAGCCAGGCAGCAGACCTCGCGAGGGGGAGCCAACCAGCAGACCTCTGGAGGGGGAATCGGCCAGCAGACCTCTGGAGGGGGAACCAGCCAGCAGACCTCTGGAGGGGGAGCCAGCCAGCAGACCTCTGGAGGGAGAGCCAGCCAGCAGACCTCTCGAGGGGGAGCCAGCTAGCAGACCTCTCGAGGGGGAGCCAGCTAACAGACCTCTCGAGGGGGAGCCAGCTAGCAGACCTCTCGAGGGGGAGCCAGCTAACAGACCTCTCGAGGGGGAGCCAGCTAACAGACCTCTCGAGGGGGAGCCAGCTAGCAGGCCTGGCTAGGGAGAGAGAATTGCTTCTGGATGTTGGTCATCGACACCAATCCAGACCACGCGTGATTCATATCCAGCAGGAACACTTCGGCCCTTACTCGCCAGAGGAGAAACCGTCGCTTTACTTATCCTTTTCCTTTAAAAATATGAGTAGAAACTCTTACCATCTCCATCTATCTTTACATTCTAACTTCATATTCTAATTTCGCCCCATTTATCATTTTTAAAGTCATTTTTTGCTAGTTTTAAAATCTGCCCAAACCTCTGACCTGCCACTAACCTTTTCAGAATTGTACAATGTTTCTTTCAGTTTGATACTGTCCTTAACTTCCTTATTTATCCGTGGATGGTGCATTTTCCTCAAAGAGTCTTTCTTTCTCACTGGGATGAATCTTTGCTGAGAGTTATTAAATATCTCCTCAAATGTTTACTGTTGCATCTCTGCTATCTTACATTTCAACCTCTTTTTTCATTTCATTCAGCCAATGTTATCTTCACACCCTTATTCAGGATTTACACACAAGGCTTAGACCCATTCTTCTCACCTTCAAATTGAATGGAAAATTCAAACATGTTATGATAGCTGTCACCAAGAGGCTTCTTTACCATGAGGTTATTGTTTAGTTTATTGCACATTACCAGGTCTGGAATAACCTGCTCCTTGGTTGGCACTGGAATATAATATTGAAAGTAATTGTCCCAGATGCACTCTGTGAACTGATTTTCCAGTTTATCGTTGCTAATCTGATTTCTCCAATTTACATCAGGATTAAAGCCACCCATGATTATTGGACAACTTTCTTAGGCCCCATTTCTTCTTCCTGTATACTCTTTCCAACAGTGGTGTTACTGTTGGGGGCCTATAAACTACTCCCGCAAGTGACCTCTTACTTTTCCTACTTCTTATCTCTCATTACTGTACTAATGTTACCTTAATTAACAGTGCTACCCCACCACCTTTTCCTAGATTTCTGTCTTTCCAAATTGTCAAATAGCCTTGAGGTCGCAGCCTTGGTTGCCTTTCAGCCATGTCTCCATGATGTCTCTCTGATCATACATATTAATTTGTGCTAACAATTCATTCATTTCAAATGTTTGTGTGCATTCAGATATAGAACCTTAAACTTTGTATTTTAGTATTTTTGCAATCTCCGGCCTTATCTGCTGTCCATTCCTGCCTCACTCTGGTTATCATTGCCCAATGGTACAGGTGAAGACCATCTCATGGATGGACAGGAGGACATTATTAAAGACTGAGGTGTTATTTGAGCAGTTCCAGTATAAATGTGGACATAGGAATTGATAACGGCAATAAGAAAAGGACAGAACGTACATCTTTAAAGCGAATATTTTATTACATCCATTTGCTCTGGTCCATTAACCCTCACCCTCGAAGTACAATTCACCTGAAGACGATATTTGGTCTGGACTCTTTTTGCATCACCACTGAAAATCAATCAGCATTATATTAAAGTCTTGTAAAAGCATGCATTTCCTATTTACAACTTCACTTCCTGTTGTCACAATTTTCCAGTCCCATTTTTATTTTCAAGTTTAACATTGGGAATGGCCATGTTATCCTGTATGATGGGAACTCTCCATGTGGTTCCAGTGATAATGGGAGCAGACTGTGTTCTTTACATCACCCTCCATCACTGTGTCCTCTGGCACAGCTAAGGAGACACCATGGACTGTCTGATTGTTGACGGAACAGTTTGGGTTGCATTATCGCACGTGCTCTGACTTTTTTGAAAAAAGCCAATAATTTTGTGTTGTTTTTATAACCTGTCCTCTTCTGAAAGGGTTATTAGCGGAGGCCAATCTGAGATCACTTGCATCAGTGTGGCCGGGGTATTTTAACCAGCCTATTATTTTATCCTCACCAAAATAATGGTTTAACCACAAACCTCTTCAGTTAAAAGACAGATTCTAGTCCTGGCGTCACATCTATAGTGTACGATTCTCCTTCATTTATTGGATCTGCATTACAAACATAAAGGAGCCATTAAACCAATAAAGAATAAAATATGACACATTTCACATTCTGAGTGTCTCAAAGTAAATCATAGCAAATGAAATACTTTCCAAGTGTTGCAATGTAGGAAACATGAGTCATGTTAAGTTTGCACAAATAAGTAATAAATGACCAAATCTGTTAATGTTGATTCAGGAAGGAACATTGACCTGGACATCAATGAGAACCGACAGCTCTTTTAATAGTACCATGGGTTCCTTTATGCCACCAGAACTGTTGGCTGGTTTATTATAAACTACCATAAACAGGGTAACAAAATATAAAGAGCATTGAACTGTTACCATGTTATGTAAGATTGGCAATGAGATCCATTCATCCCGCTTGTTAAAATAGTGGATGTGCGATCTTAATCAAATATGCTCATGTGTTTCATTTGTAGTATCTCAGTAGAACATCAACCGCAAGGCCTCTGTCAAAGCAACTATTAGGTTAGCAACTGAATTTTGACTTTTCAATTTTGGAATACTATCTGTACTTTGTTACCACCATCATGCCGAAGGGCCTGTGTCTGTGCCGTACATTCTATGATCCTATTGCACCAAATGTAGGCAAATGGGGTCAGCTTAGATCGGCTTTTTGGTTGCCATGGACCAGTTTGGGCCGAAGAGCCTGTCTCCGTGTTGCAGTCTATGATTCATCCTGTTCAGGGTGAACAGAACTGGTATACTGATGTAACCATCCTCCTCCCTCAGACCTATGGAAACTGGGTCAGTAATCTTGTGTTTAATTCAGAAGAGAAGAAGCTAGAAGTGATTCTGGTATTAAATTATATTCCTCAGGGTACACACATTACTGGACGCTGGTTTCACAGGAGACTCTGGAATGAGGAGCAGCTGGCTAAGGCAAGTTATATGTGACCAATTGCACACAATTCTCCACCCAACAAAAAAGGAGCTGGCAGGTAGAAAGAGAGAAAAAGACAGACACAGTATAGCGTTCTGTTTTAGATATTTCAGTTCAAGGTTTTATAAATGTTGCAGATACAAAATACTACGGATGCTGGAAATTTGAAGTAAAAACATAACATGATAGAATATTAAATGATCAGGCAGAATCTATGGAATGAAACCAAACTAAATGGCCAGATTTCCAGAGTTGGAAGAATATGGAGCCATTTAAGAATGATGGGAGTACCCAGATTCCAGACTGGTGCCTCCAATTTTCACTGGTATGAAATAAGGTTGCATGTAGTGAGCTTAAACCCTGCACTCTTGGCTTGACTATCTTTATTGTGGAGGTAGGAATCTAATGAACCCTGCAATTTGAAAAGACGCAGACTAGTTTCTGGTTCACTCATTACGCATGATTGGGTTAGAGTCCAGACTTATATATGGATTAACACTGTTTATAAAATTGGAGAGAAGGGTTGACTATATTTAATTGAGAGCTATATGAGGTTATAATATGCATTTCTGTGACCTCTTTTGTCAATGTCTCAGTGTTTTTATACACAAGGTTATGAGGTGTCAAGTGCTCCTAGCTTATGTATTAATTTTTTTTCTTTAAAAACAAATTCTAATTAAGGGGCAATTTAGCGTGGCCAATCCACCTATCCTGCAAATCTTTGGATTGTGGTTGTGAGAACCATGCATACACGGGGAGAATGTGCAAACTCCACACAGACAGTGACAGGAGACAGGATCCTTCGTGCCAGGAGGCCGCAGTGCTAACCACTGTCCCACGGTGCCACCCACGGCTTTAGTTATTAATGCTATAATGGTCTTTCATTAACATTTTTAGAGGGTGCAGCAGCACCAGTTTTTAAAATTGAAAATAAATTATGAATGGGGGTTTGTCAAGCAGTTTCACACACGTTACTGAAGTGTTAATTTGTACTGCACATTATGTATACTGGGTGAACATGCATGAAAAGACCTCGAGTAGCCATGGAGGATATGGGGGGTCTTTGGTGGGGTGTGGCAGGAATTAATTGGCATTGAGTTGACATCTGGGCTTCATTCATTTATTTTTTCTTTGATGGGATGTGGGCGACACTGGCTGGCCCAGCATTTGTTGCCCATTCCTAATTGCCCTTGAACTGAATGGTTTGCTCGGCCATTTCAGAGCACATTTAAGAATCAACCACATTGCTGTCGATCTGGAGTCACATGTAGGCCAGACCAGGTAAGGATGGCAGATTTCCTTCCCTAAAGGGCATGAGTGAACCAGATGGGTTTTTATCACAATTGACAATGGTTCCACGGAAGTCATTAGACTTTTAATTCCAGATTTTTATTGAATTCAAATTTTATCATCTGCCGTGGTGGGATTCGAACCTGTGTGCCCAGAGAATTACCCTGAGCCTCTGGATTACTAGTCCAGTAACAACAGCACTGTCTCCCCTAATGGGGCCATGGGGTGGTTTTTTGCATGAGTCAGCAGGGAAGGCACTGTGATTGGGGTGATGGAATGTGACGGGTGAGGGATAGCAAGCCTGAACTATTATCCAAAAACTGGGTTGAAATCCCATTTTGCCCATGTGGGCCTTTTAACCAGTGACTACTCGGCTATCTCTGTGGCCACCTCCAATTTGTTTTGTGGGGTGGTGAACCTTACTCTATCCCACCATCCCCCCATATCAAATACCATGCCACTTGTGACACTTTATACTGAGATGGATCTGTTGAGTTGTGAAATTGTCTGACTTGCGCTACCTGCCTCGTTAGCGGAAATGTGACCCAAAATTTCAGATTGGTGACCTGTTATCAGAAATGAGGAAATATAGAAATGTTTTTTTTTAAATTAAAATACCCAATTCTTTTTTTCCAATTCAGGGGAAATCACCTACCCTGCACACAGACATGGGGAGAATGTGCAAACTCCACTGGAACCCAGGTCCTCAGCACCGTGAGGCAGCAGTGCTAACCACTACTCCACCATGCCGCCTGAAAGATAGAAATGTAATAGGTTCCGAGAAAGTGCAAGGGTGGAAGGGGATAAAGAACAAAAGGGAAGGTGCCCGATAGGTTGCAGGGCAGGACAGTTGATGCCAAAAGGTTTTATGGAACAAAAGCCAAGTAAATGGTAATGTGTACAATAAAGAGACAAAACATCTTTCCAGGTGAAATGAATGAAAATCGCTTATTGTCACAAGTCGGCTTCAAATGAAGTTACTGTGAAAAGCCCCTAGTCACCCCATTCTGGCGCCTGTTCGGGGAGGCTGGTACAGAATGAGGTGTGGATGGCTGAATAGTAGCTGTCCAAATACAAATTGAAGGAATAAATAGTGAAGGAAATGAGAAAACTGATCAGATCCTACCTCTGGGTCCATTTTCTTACGATTGTTTTTGCTGGTTTGGTTTCTTGTTTCTATTCTGACAGGTTGGGCAATAGGCACCCTGCCTGTTAAATCCAGAATTGAGGCTTAAAATGCCTCTAAATTGGCTTTCTAATTAATTTTTTCCAATTTAATTGTTTTTTCAAACAAGGGGGCACCCTTCTTGTCTACAATCCCACTCAGATACACCTGGAAGAGGAATATTCCAACACCCTGCCTGCACCCAAATCTGCTTCCCTTTCCTGGGAATGTTTTGTCCACAAAGTCCAAATCAAGGTAAGCAAGTCACAAATATTTAATTCAATGGAAAGTCATGTACAGAAAGTGAAATAAAGGGATGGAAAGAGAGAGAGATAAAAGCGGCAGGAAGAAAAAGTTAAAAGAAAGTTCATTTTAGCTTTTTGTTTTAAAATATCCAACACTAATTAAAATCTTAAGAAATGAGAGTCTTGTTCAAGTTAAATTTCAGTATCACAGATGGTATTATTAAGACATAACAAGCCAGTGAAATGTACTTGCAGTCGAATAACAAGCCCTAATATATTTGGTAATTTCAGTGGGGATCTATCATGTAAACATCTCACATTTGCCTGCGATTGCTTGAATGCCCAGTCACTTCACAAGATAATGTTGAAGCAAAACTTGTGCAGGAGTTGGGCAACTCAGATAGCAACATCCTAATTCCCACATTTAACTCAGATAGCAACATCCTAATTTCCACATTTAACTCAGATAGCAACATCCTAATTCCCACATTTAACTCAGATAGCAACATCCTAATTCCCACATTTAACTCAGATAGCAACATCCTGATTCCCACATTTAACTCAGATAGCAACAGCATAATTTCCACATTTAACTCAGATAGCAAAATCCTAATTTCCACATTTAACTCAGATAGCAGCATCCTAATTCCCACATTTAACTCAGATAGCAACATCCTAATTCTCAGATTTAACTCAGATAGCAACAGCATAATTCCCACATTTAACTCAGATAGCAACATCCTAATTCCCACATTTAACTCAGATAGCAACATCCTAATTCCCACATTTAACTCAGATAACAACATCCTAATTCCCACATTTAACTCAGATAGCAACATCCTAATTCCCACATTTAACTCAGATAGCAACATCCTAATTCCCACATTTAACTCAGATAGCAACATCCTAATTCCCACATTTAACTCAGATAGCAACATCCTAATTTCCACATTTAACTCAGATAGCAACACCCTAATTCCCACATTTAACTCAGATAGCAACACCCTAATTCCCACATTTAACTCAGGTAGCAACAGTATAATTCCCACATTTAACAAATAGCAACATCCTAATTCCCACATTTAACTCAGATAGCAACAGCATAATTCCCACATTTAACTCAGACAGCAACACCCTAATTCCCACATTTAACTCAGATAGCAACAGTATAATTCCCACATTTAACAAATAGCAACATCCTAATTCCCACATTTAACTCAGATAGCAACACCTAATTCCCACATTTAACTCAGATAGCAACATCCTAATTCCCACATTTAACTCAGTTAGCAACATCCTAATTCCCACATTTAACTCAGATAGCAACATCCTAATTCCCACATTTAACTCAGATAGCAACATCCTGATTCCCACATTTAACTCAGATAGCAACATCCTGATTCCCACATTTAACTCAGATAGCAACATCCTAATTCCCACATTTAACTCAGATAACAACATCCTAATTCCCACATTTAACTCAGATAGCAACATCCTAATTCCCACATTTAACTCAGATAGCAACATCCTTATTCCCACATTTAACTCAGATAGCAACAGCATAATTCCCACATTTAACTCAGCAACATCCTAATTCCCACATTTAACTCAGATAGCAACATCCTAATTCCCACATTTAACTCAGATAGCAACATCCTAATTCCCACATTTAACTCAGATAGCAACATCCTGATACCCACATTTAACTCAGATAGCAACATCCTAATTTCCACATTTAACTCAGATAGCAACATCCTAATTCCCACATTTAACTCAGATAGCAACATCCTAATTCCCACATTTAACTCAGATAGCAACATCCTGATTCCCACATTTAACTCAGATAGCAACATCCTAATTCCCACATTTAACTCAGATAGCAACATCCTAATTCCCACATTTAACTCAGATAGCAACATCCTGATTCCCACACTTAACTCAGATAGCAACAGCATAATTTCCACATTTAACTCAGATAGCAACATCCTAATTCCCACATTTAACTCAGATAGCAACATCCTAATTTCCACATTCAACTCAGATAGCAACATCCTAATACCCACATTTAACTCAGATAGCAACATCCTAATTTCCACATTTAACTCAGATAGCAACATCCTAATTTCCACATTTAACTCAGATAGCAACAGCATAATTCCCACATTTAACTGCACATATACAGATGTTGGACGTGCTGTCAACATTACTTTTTAATGAGAGAAGCAAAGGCCACAACACCGGCCCCCTTCCCCTTCCTCTCCAGCAACTCCGGCATGTCCGATATCCCAAAGATCGCCACCATTGGCTCCGGCCTGACCTCCACCCCCACAACCTTAGATAACGTCCCAAACACTGCTTCCCAGTAACTCTCCAATTTCTCACAACCCTAGAACATGTGTGCATGAATCACCAGCCCTCACCCACACTTCTCGCACTCATTGACCACCCCTGGAAGAACCCACTCATCCTCGCCTGGGTCATATGTACCCTGTGCACCAGCTTGAACTGAATCATGCCCATCCTGGTGCAAGAAGAGGTTG
The DNA here is from genome assembly GCF_902713615.1 of Scyliorhinus canicula. NCBI lineage: Eukaryota > Metazoa > Chordata > Chondrichthyes > Carcharhiniformes > Scyliorhinidae > Scyliorhinus > Scyliorhinus canicula. The sequence continues at coordinate 13,636,050 of NC_052174.1, forward strand.
AATTCACCCTATGCATCCTGGACATGTCACCTGTGATGTCACCTGGACATCCCTGGTGACTATGAGGCAATTTATCATGGCCTGTCCACCTAGATTGCACATCTTTGGACTGTGGGAGGAAACCGGAGCACCCGGAGGAAATCCACGCAGACACAGGGAGAATGTGCAAACTCCAACCGACAGTCATCAAGGCTGGAATTGAACCCAGGTCCCTGGCGCTGTGAGGTAGCAGTGCTAACCACTGTGCCACCATGGATGAGTTAGTTTAGAAGAACACCTTGAATTTTGTCTGATTCACTTAACTTTTATAAACTACTTTTTTTCTACAAAAAAACTATGTACGGGAATGGATTTGTCAGACATGACCTCCCCTTGACAAATCCGTGCTGTCTCAGTCCTATTTTACCTTGCACTTCCAAGTACTCCACAATCTCATCTTTAATAACAGACTCTAAAATCTTACCAATGACCGAAGTCAGGCGAACCAGTCTATAATTTCCTGCCTTCTGCCTCCCTCCCTTCTTAAACTGTGGTGTTACATTAGCCACCTTCTAGTCCTCTGGGATCCTTCCTGCCTCCTGTGATTCCTGAAAGATCACCACTAATGCCTCCACAATTTCCTCAGCTATCTCCTTTAGAATCCTGGAGTGTAGTCCATCTGGTCCAGGTGATTTATCCACCTTCAGACCTTTCAGTTTCCTCAGAACCTTCTCCTTAGTGATGGCCACTGCACTCACCTCTGCCCCCTGGTTCTCCTGAAGTTCTGGTAATCCACTGGTGTCTTCCACTGTGAAGACTGATGCAAAGTAACTATTCAGTTCCTCTGCCATTTCTTTATTTTTTATTACTACTTCTCCAGCCTCATTTTCCAGTGGTCCAATGTCTATTCTTGCCTCTCTCCTACCTTTTATATATTGAAAAAAAATCTTGCTATCTTCTTTTATATTGCTAGCTAGCTTACACTCACAATTCATCTTCCCCCCCCCCCCCCCCCCCCCCCACCCCTTATTGCTTTTTTAGTTATTCTCTGCTTGCTTTTAAAGGCTTCCCAATCTTCTGGCTTCCCACTAATCCTCGCCACTTTGTATGCTTTTTCTTTTGCTTTTATGCTGTCCTTGACTTCCCTCATCAGCCATGGATGCCTCATCTTCCCCTTATTTCCTTCTCCTTGGTATGAATTTCCATTGTGCCTCCTGAATAACCACCAAAACCTCCTGCCATTGCTGTTCCACTGTCTTCCCTACTAGACTCCCCTTCTAATGAACTCTGGCCAGTTCCTCCATCATGCCTTTGTAATTGTAATCACGTTACATCTGATTGCAGCTTCTCCCTCTCAAACTGAAGGGTAAATTCTATCATATTGTGGTCACTGCTCCCTAAGGGTTCCTTCACGTTAAGATCCCTAATCAAGTCTGCCTCATTTCACATTACCAAACCCAGAATTGTCTGTTCCCAAGGCTCTACCACAAGCTGCTCCAAAAAAACATCTCTTAGACAGTCCACCAATTCCTTTTCTTGGGATCCACTACCAACTTGATTTTCCCAGTCCACCTGCCTATTGAAGTCCCCCATGATTATTGTCATATTGCCTTTCTTTTATGCCTTTTCTATCTCCTGATTTATTTTCTGCACATCCTGACTACTACTCGGGGGTCTGTAGATAACTCCCATCAGGGCCAACTCTACCAACAGATTCTATACCTCTGAATTTGGCCGTCAAAAACACAGAAAGTTGAAGGCGAGGCACGAGGATGAAGTGAGGCAAAAACTTTGAAGTATGGAGCAGTGCCCAAACTGCAACAACAACATCCACCAAAGTTTTGGTGACTTGCCTGATGACTTCGTCCTGCCGATTTCCGGAGACAATAAATCACCTGAAAACCTTGAACAAGAAGAAGTGGACTTTGAAATGGGAATGGGGCTACAAGAAATTGCTCAAGCTCATTGTTCTGCATCTGAAGTGAGGGAAGAAAACTATCCTGAAGACATTGCCCTATAGCCAAAATCTGCTCTACTGGGTATGATTGAATATTTTGTTATAAATAGACCAGAGAACATAGGTAACATAGAAAATCTGAGAAGAGAGATTGAGGTTCGAGGCTGAAAGCAGGTTAGACGTCTCCATGAGTCCCAGTTTCTGAGGGCAAAACAAAATGGCATGATGGAAAGGAGAAATTGGTTGATTTTTTTTCAGCAACCTCTAAGGCAATCTACTGTTATATTTGTAAATGATGCACGGTGGCCTAGTGGTTAGCACAACCGCCTCACGGCGCTGAGGTCCCAGGTTCGATCTCGGCTCTGGGTCACTGTCTGTGTGGAGTTTGTACATTCTCCCCGTGTCTGCGTGGGTTTCGCCCCCACAACCCAAAAATGTGCAGAGTAGGTGGATTGGCCACGCTAAATTGCCCCTTAATTGGAAAAAATAATTGGGTAATCGAAATTTTTTTTAAAAAAAATATTTGTAAATGGTTCCCTGACCCTAGTAAAGGGAAACAATCATTTGTCGATGAGTACTCTAATTGGAGAAATGTTGAAAGAGATATTGTTGGTCATGCAACTTCCAAAAGTCATATTGACGCGATGTGTGCGTTCGTTCAAAATGTAAATTGTCTATAAGCATTATCGGCCCAGTTTGCAAAGGAACATTCCGATTGGAGAAAAGAGCTGAGATGTGTTGTTGGCACAGTCAAACTTCTGTCTTCCTTGGGATGCTCTTTTGGAGGGTCGGTGCAGACACGATGGGCTGAATGGCCTCCTTCTGCACTGCAAAAATTCTACGGTTCTAATTGTTAGTCTTAGTTAGAAAATTTGTCATGGAGGTTCAAAATGACGATACCTCAGTGGAAGGAGAACATAGAACATACAGTGCAGAAGGAGGCCATCTGGCCCATCGAGTCTGCACCGATCCATTAAAGCCCGAACTTCCACCCCATCCCCGTAACCCAATAACCCTTCCTAATCATTTTGGTCACTAAGGGCAATTTATCACGGCCAATCCACCTAACCTGCACGTCTTTGGACTGTGGGAGGAAACCGGAGCACCCGGAGGAAACCCACGCAGACACGGGGAGAACGTGCAAACTCCGCACAGACAGTGACCCAACGGGGAATCGAACCTGGGACCCTGGCGCTGTGAAGCCACAGTGCTATCCACTGTGCTACCGTGTTGCCCTCATTGGAGTATTTGCTCCTGCATTCGACTTTTTCTGGCTCATCCTGTTCTGGTCTGTGTTGTGCTGTAGTCATATCATCGGCTGATTTCTCCATCCTGTTGCTTATCAGCCAGTTCATGTTTGCTCACCTCAAGGCACGCAGATCTCTATTGTAATGTTGACAGCAGGTAAGCTTGGATTTCAATTTATCAATTACAATATAGGCTTGTTGTCGTCATAAGTTAAAAAGCACTTCAGCAGTTAAGATATGATTTTGGGTGTCTGTGCATTGTGCATTTAAAGTTATCAATTACAGTTCAGGCTTGTTGTTGTTATAAATTAAAGAGCAGTGACACCATGGGGAGGGGGGGCTTGATATAATTGGGGGTGGAGCTTGACATCATGGTGCGGGCATTGACATCATTGGGGGATGCCCACCATGTCACCAGGGGGCGGGGCATGAAGTAGAGGCCATGCAAAGAGAGAGAGCACGGGCTCCCAGAACTGTGAGCCCTCCTCTGTCCTTTGGAGTAAACCAAATTGAGGGGTGATTTAATCAAGGTGTTCGTAATGTCAAAAAGAAGTCAAAGGATAAATATCTATCTCCTCTGGTGGACAACCCTGAATGGTGCATCTTCTTCAAATTCAGATGAAAAATCAGGAAGCAGTTTTTCAGTCAAGGACATTAGAAATCTGGAAGTTTCTTGCTGCGGGCGGGTTGGTGGGCATTGTGAAAACTGATACAGACAGCTTTTTATCAGCTAAAGATATCAAGGGAGCTGGAGTAAAATCACAAAACAATAGCATCAAAAAGTAAAATTAGTCTCAAAGTAAACTCACCAATTTCGATGATATCTGCTAAATATTCACATAATGGCCCATTGTAGTTTTCCTGACACTCACATTTCTCTCCATTCCAGCTTCCTCCGTTCTTACATGGATTTGCTGCTTTATCAAGAGATAATAATAGTATTTCAAATAATACACGGGCTATTGAAAAGGTTCATGGAAGAAGAACATTCAATGTTTTGTATTTTCCTATTTTTGTCTCTACTATAGGGATATATTTGCATTGGGGTCTAGCTCAATGGTCACTCTATTCATTCTCTACCAACTAACCATTCTTCACAAGGAACTTGGACATTAGCTTGAACTGGCTTTTTGACACTGGATGGTATCAGAAAATATGGACAAACTGAATGAGCTGAATATTTGGAGGATATGGTGTGTGTGTGCCTCTGAGTGGAACGAAAGATACCAGACCACAGGGAGTCTGGGAGTTCTTTAAATGTTTTTGAAACACAGTAAAACCAGCTTCTACAATTAATATTGAGGAAGCAAAACACAAATCTGACCAACTGCCCAATCTTCTGTTGCCATTCCATTTTTTTTCGAAGCATGCAACTCCATTTTGTGGAACCTGCAGGATGAATTCTCCCACCCCTTTTGTTGGCAGGTGGGAATGGAGAATCCAGCGAGAGCTGAAAAGTTGAAACCCGCTGGCATTAAAATAGTTTGCAAATCTTCCAATAGCAATTTAATGGCCGATTGGTATCCCCACTGCCTCGTGGCGTGAATACCATTTGCATCCCATGAATGTTCATTAAAAGAACGGGTTGCTGGAATCGCCCCACACCTTCCAATCTTGCATCATGCCAGCAGGAAATTAGGCTGGCTTGAACCCAATTGACAAAGAGTGGTATGCACAAGTCGACATCAGCTCAAGGTGAATGCAACATACATAGCCTAGCTGCCATAGTGCTGCACCACTCTGCCAGTGCAAACTGTGGTATTATCATAAATGTAAGAACTGCAAGGGTTAATTAAATGTCTAGATCAGCCACTAGAGGGAGCTAGAGTCACAAGTACATAAAACATTGATGCTAAGCCGTGAGGGGCAGAGAGGTGAAGGGGTGAGCTAGAGTACAGACTGAAGGAAAGGTAGTGTGAGTGAGAGCAAATCATAGTTTATAATAGTGTAAAGATTAGTTGTAGGTGAGTGTAGATTATATGTTAATTATCAACTGTATTATTTAGCAGTGCATGTCAAATCCAAATTAGTAGTGTTAATAAATGTATAGCTTTTTTCAAGTTAAAACAATTTGTGGTCTTTGTGAACATTACACCAACCATCTTGAATTTAGCAACACAAAGAATACCACATGGTACCAGGAGTTTATTTCTACAAATTAGAAGCAGTTAGATTACACAAATTAGCCATAAGAAGATTGAAAGAAACAATCAAGCTGTGACACGGATCAGAAAATCTACACAGTGTCTCAAGAAGCCTGACTACTGGAGGACAAACGGTAAATGATGTCAAAACTGGGCATTCTTTAAACAGCAGCTAATAAATTTATAGCTTTGTTCAAGTTGAAGCTATTTTGTGGTGTTCTATTGGCAAAAACTCACCACATCGTCTTAAGCAGGAGGCAGCAAGGGAAGCTGCACAAGGACCTATGGATAATTGATGCCACAATGCAGGAGCACAGTGTGGAAGATAGGATCCTCCTGTGGGGGACTGGCATTGTCGTCCCGAATTAGGGCAGACACGCCATCCTTGAGGATCTGCACAACCGACATTCAAGGCTGTTGGAAATGAAGATGCTGGCCTGCAGCTATGTGTGGTGGCCAGGCCTGGATGGCACTATCGAAGGACTGGCCCAACAATGCACCACATGCCAGGAGCAGCAGAAGCTCCCCCCAGCCACCCCGCTGCATCCATAGGAATGGCCAGACCGGCCTTGCATGAGCCTACATGCTGATTTTGCCAGACCATTTAAGGGTCCATGTATTTACTTGTGATAGCTGCCCATTGTAAGTGGCTGGAAGTCCACCAGATGTCGTCCACCGGGTCGAAGGCAACAAGAGAAGCTCCGGCTCTTCTTCAGCTCCCATGGCATTCTGAAGGTACTGGTCTCACACAACGGCACCCACTTCACTAGTGACGAGTTTAAACACTTTGTGAAGATAAACAGGGTGCGTCACATCCTCACGACCCGTATCACCCTTCCTCAAACGGACTGTCCGAGCGAGCGGTGCAGACATTCAAAAGAGGGATGAGAAAACTGATCACAGGTTTCATGGATAAGGTTAGAGCGATTTCTGTTTAGCTACCGGACCACGCTGCACGCCGCAACCGCCTAGCGCCAGCAGACGGCCCGGAGACTCCGCACCCGCCTCAGGGTCACGTTTTCTGATATTAGCAGAAGAGTGCAACGTGATCAGGCACAGCAGAGGCAGAGCCAAGGTAACCGGGGGTGTGGTGTACGCCCAAAACCTTGGACTGGCCCTGAAGGTGCGCGAGCGGACGGTACAGAAACACTTTGACCACCTCAGGAGAAGAGACCAGAGTTGGGGGAACGCCCCGCTAGAAGAACCATCGTCCAGCCACATCGCCCCGGCACATGGGGGCCTGGGAGTGTCACTCCTGGGTCCCCGACACTGAAATGCGAGACGTGGTGGGCTTCACCTCTGAATTGGTGGCCCAGGTCTCCAGCGACCTGGGTCATGATGAACCCAGACAGTCATCACAAAAGCTTTGTTCCCCAACAGCTACACCCCGACCGAGCCAGCCTCGCAGCCACTGAAGGTACAAGCAAAGAGAAGGCTTCCTCCTACACTCCCTTCTTCAGAGGAATCTCGGGGGACGGGGAGGATGGATGTTATAACCCCAAGAAACCCACGAGGATGATCCTATTAATCTCTCCATGAGCCTCATGGAGTACGAGGTCCTGTGCTGAGGGTGGAGGTCACTCGGCGGGCTTGTAAATTCATAACCAAAAAAGCTGGTCCAAGTAGGAGCCGGGCTGCAGAGTGGTCTCGACAGGGACTGGGACTGTTACTTGCAAATGCTTTCCTTTAGAAATAAACTTTATTTTGACCCTCCTTTCTGGACTCCTTCATGACGACTAAACCCTAGCCCGTGTGTAATTAATGAAGCTAGAAGTGCTGAATCGGGCTGGTTTACGCCATTCCAGCGAGGAGGAACAGAACTGCCGGAACTGTCCATCACTACATAGAACATTACAGCGCAGTACAGGCCCTTCGGCCCACGATGTTGCACCGTCCCGTGATACCCTTCTAAAGTCCCTCTACATTATTCCCTTATCGTCCATATGCCTATCTAATGACCATTTGAATGCGTTTAGTGTTGGCGAGTCCACTACTGTTGCAGGCAGGGCATTCCACGCCCTTACTACTCTCTGAGTAAAGAACCTACCTCTGACATCTGTCCTATATCTATCTCCCCTCAATTTAAAGCTATGTCCCCTTGTGCTGGTCTTCACCATCCGAGGAAAAAGGCTCTCGATGTCCACCCTATCTAATCCTCTGATCATCTTGTATGCCTAAATTAAGTCCCCTCTTAACCTTCTTCTCTCTAACGAAAACAGCCTCAAGTCCTTCAGCCTTTCCTCATATGATCTTCCCTCAATACCAGGCAACATTCTTGTAAATCTCCTCTGTACCCTTTCCAATGCTTCCACATCCTTCCTATAATGTGGCGACCAGAACTGCACACGATACTCCAAATGCGGCCGCACCAGAGTTTTGTACAACTGCAACATGACCTCATGGCTCCGAAACTCAATTCCTCTACCAATAAAAGCTAACACACCGTACGCCTTCTTAACAACCCTCTCAACCTGGGTGGCAACTTTCAGGGATCTATGGACATGGACACCGAGATCTCTCTGCTCGTCCACACTACTAAGAATCTTACCATTAGCCCAGTACTCTGCCTTCCTGTTATTCCTTCCAAAATGAATCACCTCACACTTTTCTGCATTAAACTCCATTTGCCACCTGTCAGCCCAGCTCTGTTGCTTATCTATGTCCCTCTGTAACTTGTAACATCCTTCTGCACTGTCCACAACTCCACCGACTTTAGTGTCACCTGCAAATTTACTCACCCATCCTTCTACGCCCTCCTCCAGGTCATTTATAAAAATGACAAACAGCAACGGCCCTAAAACAGATCCTTGTGGCACACCACTAGTAACTGGACACCAGTCAGAGCATTTCCCATCAACCACCACTCTTTGCCTTCTATCAGCTAGCCAATTTCTGATCCAAACTGCTAAATCACCCTGAATCCCATGCCTCTGTATTTTCTGCAATAGCCTACCGTGGGGAACCTTATCAAACGCTTTACTGAAATCCATATACACCACATCAACTGCTTTACTCTCATCCACCTGTTTGGTCACCTTCTCGAAGAACTCCTTAATTCCTTAATTGGAAAAAATAATTGGGTAATCGAAATTTTTTTTAAAAAAAATATTTGTAAATGGTTCCCTGACCCTAGTAAAGGGAAACAATCATTTGTCGATGAGTACTCTAATTGGAGAAATGTTGAAAGAGATATTGTTGGTCATGCAGCTTCCAAAAGTCATATTGACGCGATGTGTGCGTTCGTTCAAAATGTAAATTGTCTATAAGCATTATCGGCCCAGTTTGCAAAGGAACATTCCGATTGGAGAAAAGAGCTGAGATGTGTTGTTGGCACAGTCAAACTTCTGTCTTCCTTGGGATGCTCTTTTGGAGGGTCGGTGCAGACACGATGGGCTGAATGGCCTCCTTCTGCACTGCAAAAATTCTACGGTTCTAATTGTTAGTCTTAGTTAGAAGATTTGTCATGGAGGTTCAAAATGACGATACCTCAGTGGAAGGAGAACATAGAACATACAGTGCAGAAGGAGGCCATCTGGCCCATCGAGTCTGCACCGATCCATTAAAGCCCGAACTTCCACCCCATCCCCGTAACCCAATAACCCTTCCTAATCATTTTGGTCACTAAGGGCAATTTATCACGGCCAATCCACCTAACCTGCACGTCTTTGGACTGTGGGAGGAAACCGGAGCACCCGGAGGAAACCCACGCAGACACGGGGAGAACGTGCAAACTCCGCACAGACAGTGACCCAACGGGGAATCGAACCTGGGACCCTGGCGCTGTGAAGCCACAGTGCTATCCACTGTGCTACCGTGTTGCCCTCATTGGAGTATTTGCTCCTGCATTCGACTTTTTCTGGCTCATCCTGTTCTGGTCTGTGTTGTGCTGTAGTCATATCGTCGGCTGATTTCTCCATCCTGTTGCTTATCAGCCAGTTCATGTTTGCTCACCTCAAGGCACGCAGATCTCTATTGTAATGTTGACAGCAGGTAAGCTTGGATTTCAATTTATCAATTACAATATAGGCTTGTTGTCGTCATAAGTTAAAAAGCACTTCAGCAGTTAAGATATGATTTTGGGTGTCTGTGCATTGTGCATTTAAAGTTATCAATTACAGTTCAGGCTTGTTGTTGTTATAAATTAAAGAGCAGTGACACCATGGGGAGGGGGGGCTTGATATAATTGGGGGTGGAGCTTGACATCATGGTGCGGGCATTGACATCATTGGGGGATGCCCACCATGTCACCAGGGGGCGGGGCATGAAGTAGAGGCCATGCAAAGAGAGAGAGCACGGGCTCCCAGAACTGTGAGCCCTCCTCTGTCCTTTGGAGTAAACCAAATTGAGGGGTGATTTAATCAAGGTGTTCGTAATGTCAAAAAGAAGTCAAAGGATAAATATCTATCTCCTCTGGTGGACAACCCTGAATGGTGCATCTTCTTCAAATTCAGATGAAAAATCAGGAAGCAGTTTTTCAGTCAAGGACATTAGAAATCTGGAAGTTTCTTGCTGCGGGCGGGTTGGTGGGCATTGTGAAAACTGATACAGACAGCTTTTTATCAGCTAAAGATATCAAGGGAGCTGGAGTAAAATCACAAAACAATAGCATCAAAAAGTAAAATTAGTCTCAAAGTAAACTCACCAATTCCGATGATATCTGCTAAACATTCACATAATGGCCCATCGTAGTTTTCCTGACACTCACATTTCTCTCCATTCCAGCTTCCTCCGTTCTTACATGGATTTGCTGCTTTATCAAGAGATAATAATAGTATTTCAAATAATACACGGGCTATTGAAAAGGTTCATGGAAGAAGAACATTCAATGTTTTGTATTTTCCTATTTTTGTCTCTACTATAGGGATATATTTGCATTGGGGTCTAGCTCAATGGTCACTCTGTCGATTCCTGGTTAATTTGCTGTCAGTCTAGATTCAATAAAATCTGAGATGGATTTGCAGGTATCATATCATTTAATAATAACTAACTTGCAAGGCTGACTCAATCCATAGGACCTCAGGACACACACACTGTCTTCTGAGAGCCCAGAATAAAGAGAGACAGAATACAAAGAAGCTTCTGCTGATATATTCAAAATCACAGTAAGATTCACATATAAGCTTCCCATTGGTCATTCTATACACCTCCTGACCTGGCCCTATATCCTAATTGGTCACTTTGCATTGTAACCCCAGCATCTTTTTCAAACTTCTGACCACGAGGTTACCATCCCCCGCGAGCCATGAAACTTCTGCTTTCCTTTGTTCTGTCTGTGACCACTGTGCCCTCAGGGTCCTAGTGCCTAATTTTATCACATTCATTTATTCATTTCCTCAACTCTATTCATTCTCTACCAACTAACCATTCTTCACAAGGAACTTGGACATTAGCTTGAACTGGCTTTTTGACACTGGATGGTATCAGAAAATATGGACAAACTGAATGAGCTGAATATTTGGAGGATATGGTGTGTGTGTGCCTCTGAGTGGAACGAAAGATACCAGACCACAGGGAGTCTGGGAGTTCTTTAAATGTTTTTGAAACACAGTAAAACCAGCTTCTACAATTAATATTGAGGAAGCAAAACACAAATCTGACCAACTGCCCAATCTTCTGTTGCCATTCCATTTTTAATCTTCTACCTAACTCCCTAAATTGCCGTTGCAGAACCTCGCTACTCTTTCTACCTATGTCATTCGTGCCAATGTGGACAATGACCGGTGTCTGACTTCCCTCCCGTTTTAGGATGCTTTGTACCCGCTCAGAGACATCCAGGACCCTGGCACCAGGGAGGCAAACTACCATCCTGGAGTCCCTTTCACGGCCACAGAAGCGCCTATCTGTGCCCCTGACTATTGAATCCCATGCCACTATTGCTTTTCGGCACTTTGTATCCCCTGCCTGTGCAACAGGGTTAGTTGTGATGCCCTCGCTCTGGCCACTGATGATGCTGTCCCCTGGATGGACCTTCCCCCTCATCAGTATCCAAAACAGCATACTTGTGAGATAGGGGGACAGCCATAGGGGACCCCTGCACCGTCTGCCTACCTCGTCTGACGGTCACCCATCCACCTTCCTGTAACTTGGGTGTGACCACATCTCTGTAGCTATTATCTATCACAATTTCAGTTAATTGTGTGCTCCTCGGTGCTTCCAGCTGCTGCTCTAACCGATCTATGGAGGCCCTGGGACGGTTTTGGTTTGGGCACGAATTTGTGGACTGGGTCCGGTTGTTGTGCCAGGCACCGGTGGTGAGTGTGTGGACAAATTGGGTGAGTTCCGATTATTTTAGACTGCGCTGGGGGACGAGGCAGGAGTGCCCACTTTCCCCACCGCTGTTTGCCTTAGCTTTGGAGTCGATGGCAATGGCACTGAGAACGTTGGGGGTCTGGTAGGGGATAGTATGGGGGGGGGGGTGGAGCACAGGGTCTTGCTTTACGCGGATCATTTACTTCTATACATTTCAGACCCGCTGGGGGGATTTTGGAGATATTAGAGAAATTTGGTCAGTTTTCGGGGTATAAATTGAATATGGGTTGGAGTGAGGTCTTTGCGATTCAGGTGGGAGGGCAGGAGAAGAGATTGGGGGAGATGCCATTCAAGGTGGTAGGAGGAAGCTTTCGATATTTGGGTATCCAGGTGGCACAGGAATGGGAGCAGCTGCACAAGCTGAATTTTAGGTCGGCTGGTGGGACAGATGAGGGGGGATTTTTGGAGGTGGGATGCGCTCCTGCTGTCATTGGCAGGGCGAGTGCAGACAGTGAAAATGGTGGTCCTTCCAAGGTTTATGTTCATCTTTCAGAGCCTTCCAATTTTAAACCCCAAGGCGTTTTTTAAAACAGTAAATTCAGTGATCTCGGGATTTGTTTGGGCAGGTAAAACCCCATGGGAGAAGAAGATGCTGCTGGAGCGGGAGTGTCATTGGGGGGGGGGGGGGGGGGGGTGAGGGGGGGTGCTAGCCCTTCCGCATTTTATAAATTATTATTGGGTGACGAAGACAGCAATGGTCAGGAAGTGGGTGGTGGGGGAAGGGTCGGTTTGGGAGCGGGTGGAAACGGCCTCATGTAAAGACACGAGTTTGGGGGCATTGTAAACGGCACCTCTATCATTCTCATCGGCCAGGTACACTACACGCCCGGTAGTAGTGGCAGCCCTAAGGGTGTGGGGGCAGTGGCAATAGCACATGGGACTGAAGGGGGCGTCGGTGTGGGCACCGATATGTGATAACCATCCGTTCGCCCAGGGGGGGCTGGATGGGAGGGTTCCGGAGGTGGCAGCGGCCGTGGATCGAAAGATTTGGGGATTTGGGGTTTCCCGAGGTTGGAGGAGCTGGAGGAGGAGTTTGAGTTGCCAGGGGGAATGGATTTCGGTATCTACAAGTGAGGGATTTTGTGCGGAGGTAGGTTTTGACCTTCCCTCAACTGCCGCACCGGGGGCTACAGGATAAGGTAATGTCGAGAACAGGAGTAGGAGAGGGGAAGGTTCAGAGATCTATAAGGAGCTCATGGAGTGGGAGGGAGCCCCGATAGGGGAGGCGAAGAGAAAGGCGAAGGGAGTCAAGTAAGGTCAGGAAAACCATTGGAAAGAGGGTTGGGGAAGGAGGTCCTGTTTGTGTAAACCATGTTGGCTGGGGTTTGTTACGTGGTTGGGGGGGGGGGGGGGGGGGGGGGGGACAGTGGTGGGGTGGTGTTGGTTATATTGTTTTGTTCTTGTTGAAACCTGATGGTTAAAATTGTTAAAATTATAAATGCCTTAAGAAAATATTTTCTGGAAAAAAAAGAACTTTGTTAAAAATTCAGCAACCTGTTACTTCACTATCAGCAGATGATGTGAAAACTTCTGTCTCTCCTAATCAAGAATCAAGTGTACAACCTGAAGATGCCCAGAGTAATGCAGTTCCAACTGACGCATCTTCAGAGCCACTGGAATGTCAAGCAGATTCGGCGGATCAACAAAAGCTTTGAAGGTCAAAGAGACATGGAAAGAAGCCTGACAGACTGAATCTGTAGTGGAAACTGTCATTGTAATTAATCTGAATTGTGCATATCAAATGATAATTGGTTGAAATTATGTCTATTTTTTTTTGTCAAAATCTAAAGGAAAGGGGATGTAATAACATGCATAAGCAATTCCGTATGTTAATATGTTAGACCTCCAACCAGCAGGTGGCAGTACAACTACACCACGTGACACTGCAACCTTGGGAGTCTGGGTGAGAAGTAATTGTGGATAGTTGTGCTTAGTATTAGCTCTTCTATTCTCGCTGTTATGACCGAGCCAGTTCTGTATCCATCTTGCCAGTTCACATCTGATCCCATGTGATTTCACCTTCTGTACCAGTCTATCATTAGGAACCTTGTCAAAGGCCTTACTGAAGTACATTTGGACAACATCCGCTGCACTACCTTCAATCATCTTCATCGCTTCCTCGAAAAACTCGATCAAATTAGTAAGACACAATCTCCTCTTCACAAAACCATGCTGCCTCTCGCTAATACTTCCACTTGCTTCCAAATGGGAGTAAATTGTGTCTCGAAGAATCCTCTCCAATAATTTCCCTACCACTGACGTAAGGCCCACCGGCCTTTAGTTCCCTGGATTATCCTTGCTACCCTTCTTAAACAAAGGAACAGCATTAGCTATTCTCCAATCCTCTGGGATCTCACCTGTAGCCAATGAGGATACAAAGACTCACGTCAAGTCCCCAGCAATTTCTTCCCCTGCCTCCCTTAATATTCTGGGATAGATCCCATCAGGTCCTGGTGACTTATCTACCTTAATATTTTTCAAGAGGCTCAACACCTTATTGATCTCAATGTGACCCAGGCTATCTACACACCCTTCCCCAGACTCATCATCCACCATGTTGCTCTCTTTGGTGAATACTGATGCCAAATATTCATTCAGTACCTCGTCCATTTCCTCTGGCTCCACACATAGATTCCCTCCCCTGACTTGAATGGGCCAACCCCTTCCCTGGGCTACCCTATTGCTCTATATATGGGTATAAAAAACAGTGGGAGTTTCCTTAATCCTGTTTGCCAATGACTTTTTGTGACCCCTTTTAGCCTTCCTGACTCCTTGCTTAAGTTCCTTCCTACTTTCCTTATATTCCTCATGGACTTCTTCTGTTCCTAGCCAACTTGCGCTTACAATGCTTCCCTTTTCTTTTTTGATTCGGCTCACAATATCGCACGTTACCTAAGGTTCCCAAAATTTGCCCTTACCCTTCTCCCTCACAGGAACATGCCGTCATCGATTGATGACCTGATGCGATATCCAGGTGGCCCTCAGAATTGGTGAGCAGCCCACTTTGTTGAAACAATCTGCAAAGGAGAATGATCTGTATCCATCCAAGGAACAACAGTCCAGAAAAGCACTTGGGGCAAGAAGTAACTGGTGAATTTGGCTTTGGAAAACCTCATCTCACTCCACCCCCACCACACTCCCCTCTCAAATAAACTCTGGCCCTTCACCAGTTTGACGATATCCGCAACCCAACACCCTCCTCCCCAGTGCCAGGTTCTGTCCCACCCCACCGTCAGCCTGTGAACAACTGATTTCCTGCCATCCAAGTTAAAAGCAAATTACTGCGGATGCTGGAATCTGAAGAGAAAATGCTGGGAAATCTCAGCAGGTCTGGCAGCATCTGTAGGGAGAGAAAAGAGCTCAGTCCAAAGATGTGCGGGTTAGGTGGATTGGCCATGCTAAATTGCCCGTAGTGTAAGGTTAATGGGATTGTTGGGTTGCGGGTATGGGGTGGATACGTGGGTTTGAGTGGGGTGATCATTGCTCGGCACAACATCGAGGGCCGAAGGGCCTGTTCTGTGCTGTACTGTTCTATGTTCTATGTTTCGAGTCCAGATGACCCTTTGTCAAAGCTTTGGACACTTGATACTTGAATATTTTCAATGCTTGAAACGTGCCCTCCTCTGAGACTTTTGTAATGTGGAACAACTTTGTAAACATGCCAGGGTAACATTTCTTCAGGGGAAATGGAAAAAGGGTTTGAAACCAGTACAAAAGCACCTGCAAAAACACTTCACAAATCAAATTTAGTGAGGCAGTGCAACAATTAAATGAATTTGGAATTCATTTAAACTTGAGATGAATTTAACAGCAATTCACTTAACAAATAGAACTTTCATGGGAAAAAATAGCAAAGGAATTTGTTCATATTGAGTTTATACATTAGGGTGCGATTTAATGGCCTCATCACACCCGACCAGGCTGTTCAACCTTGAGAGAGGTCTCTTACGAGATTCGCAACGCTCAAAACGTTTTGCAAAATATAATGGAATCTTGCAAGATGTCACGATCTGAATCTCGCCCTCGCTGGGTGAAAATGCTGGATAAACTAAGTGGGCAGGATTCACTGGCCACCCAGCAGCAGCAGGCGGTTCATGGTTTGTTGACAGTGGAATTCTCTGCTCCTGCCGCTGTCAATAGGAATTCCCATCAAAGCCGCCAGGATAGCCGCAGGTGGGGTTGTGCTGCCGGCAGGACCAGGAGTATCCCACCTACAACGATCCGGCCAGCAGGTCTGGCAGCATCTGTGGAGAGAAACCGAGTTCTGGTCAAAATTATCCTTCTACAGAACTCTATTCCACGCTGCTTCAAATTGAGTGATTCAACAGCCTCGCCGTGCCCGACGTGTTGGGATGAGCTGTTGAATCTTGTTAGAGGCCTCTCATGAGATTTGCGACGCTTTAAATGTCTCGCGGGATTTGATGGAATGTCACGATCTGGATCTCATTTAAATATTCATTAGCCGGATTCTGCTGGGACCTGGGATTCACTGGCTGTGTCTGGGAAACCTCACCAGGGATTCACTGGCTGCGTCTGGGAGACATCACCAGGGATTCACTGGCTGTGCCTGGGAAATCTCACCAGGGATTCACTGGCTGTGTCTGGGAGACATCACCAGGGATTCACTGGCTGTGTCTGGGAGACATCACCAGGGATTCACTGGCTGTGCCTGGCAGACTTCACCAGGGATTTACTGGCTGCGTCTGGCAGACATCACCAGGGATTCACTGGCTGTATCTGGCAGACTTCACCAGGGATTCACTGGCTGTGTCTGGGAGACATCACCAGGGATTCACTGGCTGTGCCTGGCAGACTTCACCAGGGATTCACTGGCTGTGTCTGGCAGACATCACCAGGGATTCACTGGCTGTGTCTGGCAGACTTCACCAGGGATTCACTGGCTGTGTCTGGGAAACCTCACCAGGGATTCACTGGCTACGTCTGGGAGACATCACCAGGGATTCACTGGCTGTGCCTGGGAAATCTCACCAGGGATTCACTGGCTGTGTCTGGGAGACATCACCAGGGATTCACTGGCTGTGCCTGGGAGACATCACCAGGGATTCACTGGCTGTGCCTGGGAGGCATTACCAGGGATTCACTGGCTGTGCCTGGGAGGCATTACCAGGGATTCACTGGCTGTGCCTGGGAGGCATCACCAGGGATTCACTGGCTGTGCCTGGGAGGCATCACCAAGAATTCACTGGCTGTGCCTGGGAGGCATCACCAGGGATTCACTGGCTGTGCCTGGGAAATCTCACCAGGGATTCACTGCCTGTGCTTGGGAAATCTCACCAGGGATTCACTGGCTGTGCCCGGGAAATCTCACCAGGGATTCACTGGAAGTGCCTGGGAAACCTCACCAGGGATTCACTGGCTGTGCCTGGGAGACATCACCAGGGATTCACTGGCTGTGTCTGGGAGACATCACCAGGGATTCACTGGCTGTGCCTGGGAGACATCACCAGGGATTCACTGGCTGTGCCTGGCAGATGTCACCAGGGATTCACTGGCTGTGCCTGGGAAATCTCACCAGGGATTCACTGGCTGTGCCTGGGAAATCTCACCAGGGATTCACTGGCTGTGCCTGGGAAATCTCACCAGGGATTCACTGGCTGTGCATCACCGTTTGGTACTGGTCCGCATCAGCGTAGGTGCCTGGGGGTGCCTCCGAGGGCATTAGCAGGGTGGTACCCTATCAATCCCGCTGGCACCGGGGCATCATGGCACTGCCACCAGGCACCTTGGCACTTCCACTCTGGAAGGGGGCTCAAGGACTTTGGAAGAGGTATGTTGGGGGGGGGGGGGGGGGGTCCGGAGGCCGCAGTGGGGTCACTAAGTGGGTCCGATCCGCGGGT
Organism: Scyliorhinus canicula; assembly: GCF_902713615.1. Lineage (NCBI taxonomy): Eukaryota > Metazoa > Chordata > Chondrichthyes > Carcharhiniformes > Scyliorhinidae > Scyliorhinus > Scyliorhinus canicula. Next base: position 13,653,544 of record NC_052174.1, read on the forward strand.
AGCCTTCGTGCAATGAGCTCACCAGTGCAGGAAATTACATAAGTGGGGCCTCGGCGTTCCTTACCAAGGCCAGAAGAATCAGCAAAGTGCCGTTGGACAACGTGGTTTTTCCCAGAGCTGCAACCTGCGAAAGACACCCGAAACCGGACATAGAAATATTCTGCATGAATCGCGCCCAAAGTCTTTTTCACCTCATCAGATGTGAATGTTGAAACTGGGCGATCGGTCTAGCTTTCCTGGGTTTCAACAGCACAGATATCGTTTGTGCACAAAAGGTGCCAAAACGTCTGGTTGCAAAATTCAACTTTGTAGAAGCTGTTCTATTTGGTGCCATGAGATACATTTGGCTCCAAAATGTATTTTGCACCTTGCCTGTATTGGAAGCATTGAGCACGAGTCTATCGCACATCGTAATCCCCAAGACTCTAATATTTGATGTGGGCACGGAGGTGGTTAATGTGTCTCTGTGAATAACGGAAACACGAAGATTCTTTACCCTTGCTGATAAGGTGGAACTAATGATGATGCTCCATGAGTCTAAAACCTCCCAGAGTGAAATCACTAAACAGTTTGGTGTATCAACTTTATCTTGTTGATCTTATCAGTAACTGGAAGACACTGAAACTCAGTCAAGTCAGGTTGAGGGGGACATTTCTTCATTCTCACAGCAAACATCTAGAACATAGAACAGTACAGCACAGAACAGGCCCTTCGGTGCCATTCCAAGGTACCTGCCCAATGGGAAGAGAATTGCCACAACCTAAAGCTGTGTCGTTCCCTCTATGCTGTTCCTGGGAACTGGGGAGGGAAATCTGTTGCACGTTTCGGAGAAATATCAATCAAAATTTTCAAAAAATATGACTGAAGATCATATCGAGACTCACCTGACACTGTGGCGAAAACCAGGCAGCATAAATATAGAACCATCCTAATTTTGTAATTGTGCTTTTCCTTTCCAAAATCCAATCAAAAGGGAAGAGCTAAAAATAAACAATTTAAAATAGCTGAAGTTGGAACAGGTGTCTTCATGTAAAGTTAAACCCAATTCGAAAGGTTGCTAGTCATCTACTGCAGTACGGTGGAAGAAGTGTTGAAGGTAATTAAACTGAAGAGAGATAATGCCTTCCAACAGTGACGTTTTGCTCTGCAAATCCTTATACCAAGCCCATTTTACTGCCCCATAAACACAGTAGCAGTTTCTCATATCTTTGGCACACTCAGTGGCTGCTTACTGCTGATTGGTGTGTCTTAATGAAGGAGTTAGACTGAGAATGACTTTCAGTGCAAATTATCTTTCATTACAATACCTTGGCGGTGAAATTCTCTGCTGTGTTTTGTGGCCTTGCTGTAGCAATGATACTCACAGAACTGCTGATGAGTTACTTAGAATGATGATTTATTAGTTAACACGTGGAAGGGTAACATACAATACAGTTACTTAGAATGATGATTTATTAGTTAACACGTGGAAGGGTAACATACAATACTATACACACTAGGTTACTCTGGAACTACCCGATGTGTCACTGTCCTTGTGTACGCCTTACTACCAACTGATGAGTCTGCCATCATGTGACCAAGGTTTTACGCCACCAGCTGGTTGGAGGTCGTATTGCTATCTGCGTACAATCTTATTCACAGACATATCACCACATTCTCCATTTCAGAAAGTTGATGCTGGGACAGAATTGGTAGACTTCCACTTCAGCAAAATTGCTCCCGGAGCAACTCAACAACCGTTAATGGGCTAGCGCGGGCACCATGTGTAACATGATCGATTCCAATGAGAAACGGTGCTGGGTTCGCCTGGGTTAGGATTGACACTCGAGAGGCTAACACTCCCCACACACATTCATCCCAGCCAATAAGATGGCAGAATGGAGAGCGGCACCCCAGTTTGCGGACGCCAAGCAGAGACTGAAAGATGCCCTGGACGACAGGTGGTCCACCCTGTACCCAGGGGTGGAAAGGAGGTTGCCAACCGCCAACGCACACCGGGCCAGGTCCTAGCTGTCGGACTTCTGGAAAAGGCGGTAGCGGGGATGGGTCAGAGCCAGGGACTGCATGAGGGGTTATCAGCAACCATCCAGCAATTTCACTTGCAGTTGGATTAGTCCAGCCACCTGCAGGAGGAGGGGGCAGTGCCGAACATACATCCCATCCAGATCAACACCGCATAGATGATGTCCACGGTGGAGGCCTTGGGGGATGAAGGTAACGGCCATGGGTCAAGATGACCAAGGTCTTGGGCACTCTGTGCAGGTGGTGGCCGAGGCCCAGGGCAGGGGTGCCCTGTCACCGGACACATGGACCTTGCAAAGGTGCTCCAGAGTGTGGCCCAGTCACAGTGGGTCATGGCTGAGGACATCGGCGGCATTGCCCGGGCGTTGGCTGACGTGAGCTAGGCACAGAGAGAGGTGGCACATCCAATGGGCAGTGGGCAGAACAGGGTGGCCCCCTTCCACCTATAACACCTGAGCAACAGCTGAGCCCATCCAGGCCCAGTCGCCCCAGAAGACGGCCGCCAAAGATATTATGGGCCAAGGTTCAGAAAACTCCAGAGTATATCATAGAGTTCACCTGACCTACAACTGTTTATTAACTTTGGTTATGATGAGCACAAAGGCCTGCCTTTCAGGTGTTATTTAACAGAGTTCTTAGGTGCTTTTAGTCAAAAAACACGCTTTATTCTACGAATTTAGTTAACATTTATATAATCACACACAATAAGAATTTGTATCAACTACAAACACAAAGACCTTTCACAGCTACAATAATCTATGTATAACTCTTAATGAATTCCCCCTTAACTGTTCCAATTCAATAACAAAATCCAAGTAAAACCATATTTTTTACTTGTATGGTTTTCAAAGGTGTGGCCCAGTAAACGGCACTCTTACTGGTATAAGACTTGTTATTGATACCCTTGTTCCCCTTTCCAAACAGCAGGATTGAATTCCTTCCAGAAAGCAATTATCTCTTTAACGTTATCAAGTAGTCTGCAAATAGCTTTTAAAATGAAGATAGAGAAACACTTCTTTCAACCTGGATAAAACCTGGAAACATCCTCACCTCAATGAATCCTGGCTCGACATGACGTTGAACTATTCTTTTGTCACCTTCGTCTCCGTGCCCACTTCTTTGGGCAAGAGTCCTCCTTCCCCCCCCCCCCCCCTCACAGTGGACCTTTCAGTGACCTGTGGACCTGTACACCTAGATCTCTCTGACTTTCAATACTCACCTTCCAAACTTTCTGCTCTTCACCATGTCAGGTCGAACCCCGACTTTGTCATCAAACCTGCCGACCAACCTGCTGTTGTTGTCTGGCGCACTGGCCTCTACCTCATCTTCCGGTTAGGCACGCTACAGCCTGAACATCGAATTCAACAACTTCAGATGATTAGCTCAACCCCACCACGACCCATTTGTTTTGATCCCATTTCATTTTAACTGTCTTTTACCATTTCTTTCTTTCTTGTCTTTCTTTATATATATATTTAGCCCCCCCCATCTTATCCACCTTTCCTTACCCTTTCTCCCCTTTGTTTCCCCCCATCCCCTCCCGCCACATCGACATCTGTCACAGTTTACCCTCTGATGTTAATTTCCCTGCTGTTTGACCTTTCACCCCTTTTGTTCTCTCTGGGGACTGCCATTAGCACTCTGTTCCCTTGGTTTCTGTGGCCATTAGCACCCGGTTTCCCTGGGTTACTGTGGCTATGACTCATCTTTCATTCTCACCCCACTATAAATATTTCCCACTTTCTCTGCCTTTTAGCTTTGACAAAGCGTCAGCTGAACTCGAAACATTAGCTCTTTACTCTCCCTAAAGATGCTGCGACCTGCTGAGATTTCCCAGCATTTTCTCTGTGGTTCCATCTTTCTACCTGTGCAGTTCAAACCAGTCCAAACTCAGAGCGAAAGTAAAACCTCACAGAGCCACAGCCCAGCTCCGCCCACACAATGACATCACTGAAGCCATGTTCTAAGCCAAAAATCATTTCTTTGGGCAGCACGGTAGCATAGTGGTTAGCATCAATGCTTCACAGCTCCAGGGTCCCAGGTTCGGTTCCCGGCTGGGTCACTGTCTGTGCGGAGTCTGCACGCCCTCCCCGTGTGTGCGTGGGTTTCCTCCGGGTGCTCCGGTTTCCTCCCACAGTCCAAAGATGTGCGGGTTAGGTGGATTGGCCATGCTAAATTGCCCGTAGTGTCCCTATTAAACTCCGACCAGGGAGGTCCCTATATCCTAGTGGATTCGGATTGTATGTCAGTCCCACCCACATGGCCGCCTGTTGCTCGCCCAGTTCGACGCCTGCTATTTATCCTGGAACTTATGGAGCTTTGCTATGATCGCCTGAAGGACCTCTTTCTGTGCTGTATGACTCTTATGAGAAAGCTGGCCGACCCATCGATGGAGCAGTTGATGGAGAAGGACAGTCGAGGTATTGAACTTCCATCAGCTCCAAGACACGGACACAGATTGCCATTCCATCAATCCAGGTGAGGTCAAAAGCTGGGCACTCACTATTAGAATTAGAACAGTACAGCACAGAACAGGCCCTTCGGCCCTCGATGTTGTGCCAAGCAATGATCACCCTACTCAAGCCCACGTATACCTATCCCAGTAACCCAACAACCCCCATTAACCTTACTTTTTAGGACACTAAGGGCAATTTAGCATGGCCAATCCACCTAACCCGCACATCTTTGGACTGTGGGAGGAAACCGGAGCACCCGGAGGAAACCCACGCACACACGGGGAGGATGTGCAGACTATGCACAGACAGTGACCCAGCCGGGAATCGAACCTGGGACCCTGGAGCTGTGAAGCAATTATGCTAACCGCAATGCTACCGTGCTGCCCACTATCTAACAGGACCACGGAAAACATTCTCTTGTGATACAGCAGTGGTCCAAGCAGAAGGCTGACCACCACCTCTGAAAGGTAACAGAGGGTGGTCAATGAATGCTGGCCACAGCAGAAAAAAGAATAAAAAAGAATTGCAAATGGATATTCCAATAAGAAAGAATAAAGCAATTGAGTTCCCGGCTTTCACAAGCTGAGTAACTCGGGCGATTATGCTGCATCTTTGGAAGGCACTGGTCATATTACACTATCTGCTTTGACACTGAGCGTTGAGACAATAAAATCCCCTATTGCTGCTGTGCTCTCTGAGTTAACTGCACTCAGTCTGGGGAAAGAGGGCAATCTTACAACACCTTGTGTTATGGAGGGAATGTCAGCCAAGGATCTCATTCCTGGGTTAAAGTCCAGACGTCTTCTTTTTCCACAAAGTGCACATTTGTGGAAGTGGGACGAAGATAATATTGGATTTTATTTCTTTTAAATATTGTTCTTTGGGAAACAGATGACACGAGTAAGGTCCAACAATGCCCATCCTTAAATGTCGCAAAGGCACAAGAGGAGTCATCACTTGGAGTGATGGAGTTACAAATAGGCTAAGCCAATACAGAGGCAGGTTCCATTCCCTGAAGAGCATTAATGAACCAGTTGGATTTTATATGATAATTTGCCCGCAGTCATGAGAATTTTCTGGTACTATCCCACAAATTACCGGATGCCAATCAATTCCTCACTTGCCATCCAGTGGGATTTCAGCTCATAACCTCTGCGTTTCTTGTCCCATTCGAGAACCACCATGCTAAATACCCATTCAACTTGTGATTGATTTCCTCTGGAGTCTAATAGCCAACTATTAGCCAACAGGGCCAACAAGCCCAACTAATAGCCAACTATTAGCCAACAGGGCCAACAAGCCCAACTAATAGCCAACTATTAGCCAACAGGGCCAACAAGCCCAACTAATAGCCAACTATTAGCCAACAGGGCCAACAAGCCCAACTAATAGCCAACTATAGCCAACAGGAAGGCAGATTACTACCTGAACGGGTGTAAATTGGGAGAGGGGAGTGCGCAGCGGGACCTGGGTGTTCTTGTGCACCAGTCGCTGAAGGTGAGCATGGAGGTGCAGCAGGCGGTAAAGAAGGCTAATGGTATGTTGGCCTTCATTGTGAGAGGTTTCGAGTATAGAAGCAGGGATGTGTTGCTGCAATTGTACAGGTCCTTGGTGAGGCCACACCTGGAGTATTGTGTGCAGTTTTGGTCTCCTTCTCTGAGGAAGGATGTTCTTGCTCTCGAGGGAGTGCAGCGAAGGTTTACCAGACTGATTCCAGGGATGGCGGGACTGTCATATGAGGAGAGATTGACTAGGTTGGGATTGTTCTCGCTGGAGTTCAGAAGAATGAGGGGGGATCTCATAGAGACTTATAAAATTCTAACAGGACTCGACAGGGGAGATGCAGAGAAGATGTTACCAATGATGGGTGTGTCCAGAACCAGGGCTCACAGTCTGAGGATTCAGGGTAAACCATTTCAGACAGAGATAAGGAGACATTTCTTCACACAAAGAGTGGGGAGCCTGTGGAATTCATTACCACAGGAATTAGTTGATGCTAAAACATTGAATATATTCAAGAGGTGGTTAGATATAGCACTTGGGGAGAATGGGATCAAAGGCTATGGGGAGAAAGCAGGATTAGGCTATTGAGTTGGATGATCAGCCATGATGGTGATGAATGGTGGAGCAGGCTCGAAGGGCCAAATGGCCTCCTCCTGCTCCTATCTTCTATGTGTCTATGTATCTCACAATCTCTAGCTAGCTCACAGTTCCCACATTGAGTGAGGTAACTGCTGCTTCCTGTAAGACTGATAGAGTCAGAAACTTCTGAAAAAGATGGGAGCAAACGGAAAAGTTGGTGAAACGTGCTACTGGTTAAGATGTTGGCCATGATTTAGCGGTACCTCTCTTACAAGTTAGAAGGCCACGAGTTGAAGTCCAACGCCATGAGACTTGAAGAAACAATCCAGGCTGCCATTCCAGTGCAGTAATGTGGGGTGGGGGGGAGGGAGGATATAGCACCAGGGGGGCGCTCAGTAGGGATCTGGCCCGCGATCGGGAGCCCCCTGGGGGTGAGAGAATAGGGGGTGAGGAGCGGCCTCCGATGCCAGAGCGAAACACTCCGGTTTTCACTCCGGCGTCGGCATTTAGTCTTCCGATGGGAGAATTTTGCCCGTCGGGTTACTTGGAAACACGTTCATGTGGCAGTGGTGTCAATCACAAAACTCCGCTTAACGTGAATTTGTGGGCAGAACCCTGAGATTCAACTCATGGGGATTTTTGTACTAAGGGAATTGTATTGTATCAAATCGAAGTTATTGGAAGAAAGCATTTGATTAGTTTCAGATTCCTCCATAGAGGGCGATTTCCTGTTCATGTGAAACAAAACCTTCAGTCTCATCATCGAGAATGAATGTGATTAGTTAACTAATCTCGATAAGAAACAATGTCACCAGCTACCTTTGAGCTCTTAAATGCTTTGTACAAATTGTTTTATAACCTATTCCCTCTGATTATGTATCCAAACGATACATATAGATTAACCTATTATCAGCTGGACAGGATATAGTGATCCCAGAACACTCTTAAAACAATATCAACAATATGTTGGGGTTTAATTTATATTCCCCAGAACTCTTGTCTAATTTCCTCCTTAGATAATTCATCATTTTAATTTCAGCGCTCTTCCGATTGTGGAGTAAATTCCTGTTTCAGCAATTGCACACAATCTCAGGGATTATCCTGAAGTCATGTCTTGGATTTGTTATATCATTGTGAGCTGGAGAGGGTTAATTAAAAATGGCTCAGTGAGAAGGAGCATGGGAGTTGAATCTCCACTGGGGTCAAGGTTCAGAGGTGGCTCCCAAGTGGCTCAAATGTCGTTTCACAATTATTAAAGTCTATGGGCGCGATTCTCCGCCCCCACGCCGGGTGGGAGAATAGCGGGAGGGCCTCCCGACATTTTTCACACCCTCCCGCTATTCTCCCCCCCCCCCCCCCCCCCCCTTCCCCCACGCCCGGCCCACGCCACGATTCACCGCTCGCCGTTTTTTACGGCGAGCGGCGATTCTCCGAGGCCGATGGGCCGAGCGGCCAGGCCTTCACGCCCGTTTCAACATGGCAGCAAACACACCCGCTTGCTGCCGTGTGGAACGGGCGGCAGATGCCCGTTTGGGGCATCTGGGGTCCCGATTGGCACGGCAGTACCACAGCCATGCCAAGGGGGGCATAGGGGCGTAACGGACGCACTCTTTTCCCTCCGCCGGCCCGCAAGATCAAGCCACCACGTCTTGCGGGGCTGCTGAGGGAAAAGGCGGCAACTGCGCATGCGCGGGTTGGCGTTGTCCAATCTGCCGTCATCGGCCGCGTCAGCCGGCGTGATGCTTGGCGTGCGGCCTTGACGACCGTCGTCAAGGCCGCGCCGCCGTGACGTACGGGGCCGAGCTCCTAGCCCTGCCTGGAGGGGGGGGGGGGGGGGGGGGGGGGGGGGGGGGAGAATCGGCCCCGGAAGTGGGCGTGAAGGCTGCCGTGGGTCACGGCCTGTCCCACGGCAGCCTTTACGATTCTCCACATTTGCGGAGAATCTCGCCCAATTTGTTCGAATAAAGAAAAGACAAATGCACATGAACAGGGCTACTCCATACTCAGGCAATCACGGTATATGAATTACTAAACACGCATAATTTTATGGAGAGTGTACCCCTTATTCCAAAATATACCTACAGTAGCTGAACTCCATTAGACTTTCCCTTTTCCCCAAATAACATCCAAATTAAATAATTAAATTATAGTTACCACACACATGCTTTCTGAGACTATTAGGTGTTAACTGTCTGCCTGAGTTCCGATCATCTGGCTGTCCGCTCCTATCAACTTCCTTGCCCATCTTGGGTGTGCCTGATCCTTCACGGTGGAAATGGCTGACTTGAGGGGGAAGGGGTTGCGGGGGAGACTCCCGGTTAGATTGGTCACGTCGAATGGTCAGGGCTTGCAGGGGGGGGGGGGGGGGGGGGGTGGGGGCAGTGAAGCGAGCGAGAGCTGTCTCTCATTTGAAGAATTTAAGGGCCGATGTGGTGCTTTCGCAGGAGTCCCCACTGCGGGTGACGGGCCAGATTAGGCTTCGGAAGGGTTGGGTGACGGAGGTTGAGGGGCGACCTGATAGACGTCTACAAAATTATGAGGGGCATAGACAGAGTGGGTAGTCAGAGGGTTTTTTCCCAGGGTAGAGGGGTCAGTTACTAGGGGGCATAGGTTTAAGGTGTGAGGGGCAAGGTTTAGAGGAGATGTACGAGGCAAGTTTTTTACACAGTGTAGTGGGTGCCTGGAACTCGCTGCTGGAGGAGGTGGTGGAAGCAGGTGTGCCTCACGGGCTTTCATAGTAGAGCCCAGGAGAGCAATTTTAATGAAGAAAAGAGTCCAGTTGTAGATGGGGAAGGTTGTGGCACCTGTAATAACGTAATAGTTACTGGGACATTAGAAGGCAAGTCAGTGGTGTTGGTAAATGTGTTTGCTCCAAAAATGGGGCAACGTAACATTTATGAAGAGGATATTGGCCACCATACCTGACTTGAACACGCACCAGTTAATCTCAGGGCGGTGGGGGGGGGGGGGGGGGGGGGGGGGGGCGGGGGGGGGGGGGGGGGGGGGAATGGGGGGGGGGGGGGGGTTTGAACTGTGTTTTCAATCCAAAGTTACACCAATCTAAGCCAAAGTTTCTGGCTCCTTATTGGATGCGGGGCTGTTGGCAAATCTGGGGTTTTGCGTAAGGGTATTAAGGGCGATAGGGAATATACAGTGAATGGTAGAACCCTAAAGAGCATTGAAAGTCAGAGAGATCTAGGTGTACAGGTCCACAGGTTACTGAAAGGGGCAACACAGGTGGAGAAGGTAGTCAGGAAGGCATACGGCATGCTTGCCTTCATTGGCCGGGGCATTGAGTATAAGAATTGGCAAGCCATGTTGCAGCTGTATAGAACCTTAGTTAGGGAGGGAGGTGGCACAGTCTTGGCTGATGTGGCGCAGACCCAGTTGGAGATGGCGCAGTCACTGTGTGATGTGGCGCACACCCAGAGGGAGGAGGCACAGTCTTGGCTGATGTGGCACACACCCAGAGGGAGGTGGCACAGTCTTGGCTGATGTGGCACACACCCAGAGGGAGGTGGCACAGTCTTGGCTGATGTGGCACACACCCAGAGGGAGGTGGCACAGTCTTGGCTGATGTGGCGCAGACCCAGTTGGAGGTGGCACAGTCACTGTGTGATGTGGCGCACATCCAGAGGGAGGTGGTCCACCCTTTGAGCTCCATGCCCACAGACACTGGCCTTCAGTCATACCCATGACATAAATCTAGGCCCTATCCCGCACCCCTGGCCCAGTCGATGTCTGGCACCGTAGAGTCCATCCCTGCTGCCATGGGTATCGCCAGCTGGTGCTGCCCATGCCACCGGGACATGCCATGCTCCATGGCTGATCATCAAGTTCAATACCCTGACCCTGCCTTCTCCTCATGTCCCTTGATCCCTTTAGCCCCAAGAGCTGTATCTAACTCCTTCTTGAAATTACACAGCAGTAATGGGTGGGCCTGGCCCACTGATCACTGGTTGTTCCTGTTCCTGATGCCCATTGTGAGGGGTTGGAGGTGGGCAAACCAGTCGAGCCACCCGTCCTTGCCAGGGCCTGGCCTTCAGACTGCCAGGATATTGGCGAGACGGCATGGCGGATGTAATGACATCATGTTCTTCGATTGTCCGCATTCTGGAGAGATCCTGAAGAGGGCTCGTTGATCCTGCTTATTCCTTATTCCTTAGCTTCCATCGTGCGACCGGGAAGGTGACTTTATCCTGAGGACTGCCCTGCAGCTGCTCTCTTATCCTGAACGTTACTCCCTGGTGATCATGTTGCCCTTTTCTTGATGCTGTCTTTTTACCGATAGGGGAGTGTGAAATATGGGTGGAATGGCCTCTATCGCTGATTATCCTGATTTAGCAAATCGGAAGTGGGATTCCCACTCACTCCCAAATCACTGAGTGTCTTTAAAACAGAGATGAGGAGGAATTTCTTCAGCCAGAGGGTGGTGAATCTGTGGAACTCTTTGCCGCAGGAGGCTGTGGAGGCCAATTCACTGAGTGTCTTTAAGACAGAGATAGATAGGCTCTTGATCAATAAGGGGATCAGGGGTTATGGGGAGAAGGCTGGAGAATGGGGATGAGAAAAATATCAGCCATGATTGAATGGTGGAGCAGACTCGATGGGCCGAGTGGCCTAATTCTGCTCCGATGCCTTATGGATTTGTGCACAGTTTCACTCCTAATTTCAATTATGTCTTGCAGTGTCCTTGTGATTGAGGGAAGGGAATGGTCTTCATTATCACCCCTCTCTCATTTAAAAGGAAGATGAGTAAATAGTGAGGAGGCTAGCCTCTGATTACAGGAGGATATCAACGGGCTGGTCAGATGGGCTGATCAGTGGCAAATGCAGTTCAACCCGGATAAGTGTGAGGTGATGCACTTGGGAAGGACAAACAAGGCGAGGGAATACATGATAAATGGCAGGAATCTGGGAGCACTGAGGATCAGAGGGACCTTGCTGTGCATGTACACCCGTCCCTTAAGGTAGCAGGGCAGGTGGATACAATGGTTAAGACGGCAGATGATATATTTGCCTTTATTAGCTGAGGCATTGAGTTTAAGAGCAGGGAGGTTATGCTGGAACTGTGAAAAATGTTGGTTAGGCCACAGCTAGAGTATTGTGAGCAGTTCTGGAATCCACATTACAGGAGGGATGTGACAGCCCTGGAGAGGGTGCAGAGGAGATTTACCAGGATGTTGCCTGGGCTGGAGGGTTTTAGTTATGAAGAGAGATTGGATAGACTGGGATTGTTTTCCTTGGAGCAGAGACTGAGGGGGAACGTGATTGAGATGGAGGGGCACAGATAGAGTAGACAGGAAGAAACTTCCCCTTGGTGTTGGATCAATGACCAGGGAGCAGAGATTGAAGGTGAGGGACAGGAGGTTTAGAGGGGATGTGGGGAAAAAGCTTTCACCCAGAGGGGGGTGGGAGTCTGGAACTCGCTGCCTGAAAGGGGGGTGGAGACAGAGACCCTCACAACATTTCAGAAGGATTTAGATCCCAGGACAGACAAGGCTATGGGCCAAGTGCTGGGCAATGGGATCAGAATAGTTAGGTGGTTGTTTTTGACCGGTGCAGAGGCGATGGGCTGAAGGGCCTTCTCTGTGCTGTATAATTCTATGACTTTGTGACTCTATAGTAGACACACTGGCCTGGATTCTGTAAGTGGCTCCCAGGCATGAATCAGAGTCCTTTCACAGAGGGCACGATAGTTTCCATTCACATCCCCGTGTCGGGCTCACATTTTGAGCAGGCAGCCTGATCCAGCGGCAGGCCCCCAGGCAGCCTGATCCAGCGGCAGGCCCCCAGGCAGCCTGATCCAGCAGCAGGCCCCCAGGCAGCCTGATCCAGCGGCAGGCCCCTAGGCAGCCTGATCCAGCAGCAGGCCCCCAGGCAGCCTGATCCAGCGGCAGGCCCCCAGGCAGCCTGATCCAGCAGCAGGCCCCCAGGCAGCCTGATCCAGCGGCAGGCCCCCAGGCAGCCTGATCCAGCGCCAGGCCCCCAGGCAGCCTGATCCAGCAGCAGGCCCCCAGGCAGCCTGATCCAGCAGCAGGCCCCCAGGCAGCCTGATCCAGCAGCAGGCCCCCAGGCAGCCTGATCCAGCAGCAGGCCCCCAGGCAGCCTGATCCAGCGGCAGGCCCCCTCCCCGTCTCACAACACAGACCATAACCCCCCCTCATTGGGGAGGACACGGCAAACCCTCATCAAGGAGGGGCCATGCTTCCCCCCACCACAGAAATAAGAAGTCAGGGCTGGTTTAGCACACTGGGCTAAATAGCTGGCTTTGAAAGCAGACCAAGGCAGGCCAGCAGCACGGCTCGATTCCCGTACCAGCCTCCCCGAACAGGTGCCGGAATGTGGCGACTAGGGGCTTTTCACAGTAACTTCATTGCAGCCTACTCGTGACAATAAGCGATTTTCATTTTATTTCATTTTGAGGGCAGCACGGTAGCATAGTGGTTAGCACTGTGGCTTCACAACGCCAAGGTCCAAGGTTCGATTCCCGGCTTGGGTCACTGTCTGCGCGCAGTCTGCATGCTCTCCCCGTGTTTGCGTGGGTTTCCTCCGGGTGCTCCGGTTTCCTCCCACAGTCCAAAGACGTGCGGGTTAGGTGGATTGGCCAGGCTAAATTGCCCTTAGTGTCCAAAATGGTTAGGAGGGGTTATTGTGTTACGGGGATAGGGTGGAAGTGAGTGGTTAAGTGGGTCGGTGCAGACTCGATGGGCTGAATGCCCTCCTTCTGCACTGTATCTTCTGTGTCTGTCTCTGTGAAATTTCCAGCTCTCTAAACACCACCCCACCCACCCCCAGCCCCCCCTTCAATCACCCCCCCCCTTCAGCCACACCCTTCAGGCCGTTTCAGGCTGTTGGTGAAAAGTCAACACCTGTACCCCCCCTCCCCGAGATGGGGGTCCCGTGTCTCGACTGCCCCTTCCAACCCTGGGAAACCCGAAAATCATCCCTAACACGATGATCACCCCTAACACAGTGATCACGCCTGACACGATGATCACGCCTGACACAGTGATCACCCCTGACACGGTGATCACGCCTGACAGGGTGATCACGCCTGACACGGTGATCACACCTGACACGGTGATCACACCTGACACGATGATCACGCCTAACACAGTGATCACCCCTGACACGGTGATCACGCCTGACACGATGATCACGCCTGACACAGTGATCACGCCTGACACGGTGATCACGCCTGACAGGGTGATCACGCCTGACACGGTGATCACACCTGACACGGTGATCACACCTGACACGATGATCACGCCTGACACAGTGATCACCCCTGACACGGTGATCACGCCTGACACAGTGATCACCCCTGACACGGTGATCATGCCTGACACAGTGATCACCCCTGACACGGTGATCACGCCTGACACAGTGATCACCCCTGACACGGTGATCACGCCTGACACAGTGATCACCCCTGACACAGTGATCACCCCTGACACGGTGATCACGCCTGACGCGGTGATCTCAGGCAGCACTCCGCTCAATGGCACTCTCCTCTGGTCTGACCTATTGATCTCTGAAGTGGCCTCCTCACCCTGTTCTGCTCTGTCTAACAGCTGATAAGCAGTCAGGCTGTTCAGTGAAGAATCAATGCAGGAACACTTTCCAATTCCTAACATCTGCTCCCTCAGCCCTATGCCTTTGAAACTGTGTACCTCCAAAGCTAATAACACTTGAAAAGACGTTAAATCCCATGAGACCCTTTGAAATGCGAGGCATCCATTCAATTTCACAAAGCATACCTTTCACTAGCCTGTGATTGACAGCTTAATGGTCCAGACACAGCTGCTAGGGGCTATTTATCTTTCCCTTCACGATTGATTTCATCCCAAGTACCCTGCTTTGATGCTAACCACAATGTTTCTAAACACTCTTGCTATGATTGACAGCTCCTGACCACAGCAAAGCAGCTAAGTGCTTTCACTCTCTATTTTCGAACAGCAGAAAGCCGAACCTTATGAGCTCAGAGGTAATTATGTTCACCGTTATTCTGCTGTTGAACCTACTTTGACAAAGCTTTGTAACTTTAATGCTACCATGGCCAGTCCCTTTGCCTGTGTTCCATAACCTCTTTTCCACTTGATCTCCCGCCCTCTCTTGCTTATGCTGAAAAAGAGTCATAATGGAGGTGAAATGTTAACCCTTTCTCTCTCCACAGATGCTGCTGGCTCGTTTCCAGCATTTTATGTTTTTATTTAGATCTCCAACATCTGCAATATTCTACTTCCAACTGAAAATGTGAAATGTGCCTTATCCTACCATGGAAGCTTGCAAGTATTTTTTGCACACTGTTGCCTCACAGCTCCAGGGACCCGGGTTCGATTCTGGGCCTCGGGTGACTGTGTGGAGTCTGTATGCCCTCCCCAAGTCTGCGTGGATTTCCTCCGGGTGCTCCGGCTTCCTCCCCTTAGTGTCCAAAAGGTTAGGTTTTGCTCCCGAGGTGTGTCTGACACAATACGCCAAACATTTTTGCCTGCACCCACAGACCAGTTAAAGATCTCTAGGCACAGATCAAAATTTGTGGAAATGCCCCTGTTTTCTTGACCAACGTTCAACTCATAACCAGTTGCAAAAGAGGAGGATCACCTGGTAATATATTCATGTAACCTAGCCTGGCGTGATACTCTGTCAATTAATATTTAACCCCATCTAATGGCATCTACCATTCCGCTGGAGACTTCCTAACTAGATACAGTCCTCAGCTTAGTCGTAATCACCGGTAACAAAGTTACACTGAGTTTCAATGATGTTTTCTGTTGCAATAGGATTGGAAAGTTACCTAGATCCTGTTACAAAGCAGTCTCCTTGAGTAAAGTCCAGTTGAATACAAATGAATGACTTAGATCACTTTCAATTGAAGCAAACATTGAGCTAGCATATTGCAGGTAGATTAGCGAATAAAGGTGATGCATTATTGAAAACTTGTATCTATTGCGCACTATTTTTTTATGTTTGTTTAATTGGGAATATTTTGCTCAACACGGTGAGTGATGTGGTGCCAAGTAAAGTGCTCTATCGATACTGCCCAATCAAACAGTCCCAGGGCAGATACAGCACAGGATAGTTATAAAGCTCCCGCTACCCTGTCCCGTCAAACACTCTGCAGGCAACTCAACATGAGGTGATACAGAATAAAGCCGTGTGGGCAACACGGTAGCACAAGTGGATACCACCTTGGCTTCACAGCTCCAGGGTCCCAGGTTCGATTCCCCGCTGGGTCACTGTCTGTGCCGTGTCTGCACATCCTCCCCGTGTCTGCGTGGGTTTCCTCCGGGTGCTCCAGTTTCCTCCCACAGTCCAAAGACGTGCAGGTTAGGTGGATTGGCCGTGATAAATTGCCCTGAGTGTCCAAAGAAAGGTTAGGAGGGGTTATTGGGTTATGGGGATAGGGTGGAAGTGAGGGCTTAAGTGGGTCGGTGCAGACTCGATGGGCCGAATGGCCTCCTTCTGCACTGTATGTTCTATGTTCAAAGCCCGAACTCCAGCCATCTGCTTCAATCATTATTTCCAAACCTGACAACTTTCCAATAATTTTCACTTGCTCATCGATAATATATATACAATTCCTAATTGCTTGCTGTACCTGCAAACTAACTATCTGTGCTTCTGGTAAACATGCCCAAGTCTCTCTGAAAATCAACATTCAGAAGTGTTGCACCCTTTCAAAATATTCTGCTTTTATATTCTTTCTTCCGAAATGAATAACCTCATATTTCCCCACATAGTATTCTATCTATCACCTTGCCGTCCACTCAATTAACCTCTTTGCAGCCTCTCCGTTTGCTCTTCATTCCCACCTAGCTTCGTATGGAGAGCAAATTTGTAAACATTACTCATGGCCTCGTTTTGACAGATTTTTTATTCCAATTCAGGGGCAATTTTAGTGCAGTCAATCCACCTCCATGCACATCTTTGAGTTGGGGGAGGGGGGTGAGACCCACACAAAAAGGGGGAGAATGTGCAAACGGCACATGGACAGTGACCCGGGGCCAGGATCAAACCCGGGTCCTTGGCACCGTGAGGCAGCAGTGCTAACCACTGTGCCGCTGTACCGCTGCCTTGTTATGACAGATAGTAATTTCCAGGCAGCCCGAATTCCAAAGGGAAACTTGGACAAGTTATCACAACAATCTGAAATTTGTACTTTATTATGAGAAGTTACTGAAGTCAGAAACAAAAGCTACAAATCACTGTTGGAGATTCTAAATGTTAAATTAAACGTTTATTTTTAAAAGGTACAAAAACACACAATATTGCATTTACATGAATAACAGTGGTTCTACAAACATTTCCCAAAAGGTTTTAGCTTTGTTAAACTCAGAACTGACCACCCCTTTTAGGCAATAATACTTATAGATTTTCTCCATAAAAATACCAATAAAAATATCGCTAACTTCCACTGTTGCTACATGTGAGGCAAAATAATACAGAGGCCTCTCTCTCTCTCAGTTGATACAGGAAAACCAACCATTATATCAAAACCTTGGAGGCACAGCACGTGTCTCCACGCAGAGTGGCAGCCAACTACTTTCTTCATTAATCTGTTTCAGTGCAGATGTTCTTCAGGATCTCATTGGCTGTACTTTCATACAGCTTCCAATCTCACTTTCAATACCGTTATTCCCCTTTCATTTTTATATCAATTACATCCATATGGAAGTACCTTTTCCCAGAATGTACAAATCCTTCATGTTATTTTATGCATATTAATTTTCGGTAAATATACTTAGTTTTTTTCATTTATGGTCTTTACCAATTGTATGTTTTCCTTTTACAATGCAATGGTTCAACTTCAAATCAACCTTCTTATCTTCCTAATGCAAATTTCCATTCATGCTGCTTACTGGTATCCCATTTAACCTTGCTCACCTCCACTTCAATATACTTCCTTTCAAACCTAACCCTTTTCACATGTTTTTACCCCTTGGGTCCTGATTGGCTCTCTCAGTTCCCATGTTCCTCTGTCCAGCCTTTTGAGACCAGGCTTTCATCCAGAAGAAGGTTTCAGTTGCGAACGGCCAAACTAAAACCTCTGTGGCAACCGGGTTTACTTTTCCATATAACCCTTTGTTTCACTCTGTCTCAATGTGCACAGATTGCACTTTACACAGGGTTCCTGGAGGTATCCTGTCCAGGCGGAGCACAGAATAGCATAGATCGGCTAATAACCCTGGTGAAAGGCGGAGAAGGGAATGTGAGGGGGGGGGGGGGGGGGGGGACAGGATGTTGTGGAGGGAGCAGAAAATGGTGCATTGAACAGGCCATGGAATGGGGATTACACATTGGCCCCCAGGGCAGTTGCCAATTCTGATTACATATCTTCCTGGACATTCAACAGCCATTCAACGGCCATCACATCCGTCCGTGTGACATACTGCCTCCCTACACCAATTGGAAAGCAGAAAGGCTCCAATTGGATGATGCATGACTATCGGTCAAACAACATCCCCCTCCCCCCCCCGACTCATTTTCAAGTTGCTGTATTTCGGTAAACCAACATTGCCAACAGTAAAAAAGAACAGAATGCAACATTTTATTTTATGCCCCGATGATACTTTTCTCCAGAGTTGCTAACTGCAATGTCTTTAATTCCCGGAGACTCCAGGTCACGACCCGGAGCGTTAGCAACCCTATCACAGAGTCTGGGTCAATAGTGTTTCTTTATCTAATTTCATCTCTGTTACACACAATTCAACTACATTATCAGTACCAATGTAGGAACATTTAACATCGTCACGCTTTGCTGATATAATAAAGATCCAAAATAACAATTATGTATCACAAAATAAAACATCTTACGAAGTGTAAACATTGCCCCCCGCTCTCTCCATGGGACGAGGTCAGAGAGCTCAGGTTTATATTAAAATCTCTCGGTATTTGGAAGCTCTCCCGTACTGACCCACACAGCACAGGAAGCTGACAGGCTAGGCCACGGCTAAGCCAGGCCTGCACAAGGCCTACTAAAGGTGGGTTCATTGCAGGAATGAGTAGGAAGCGCTTTCCCTCCAACCCGGCAGGCTGTGCCATGTCCCGTTGATGCACTGCGAGATGCACGGGGTTATTGGAGTTCACCCAGGCTTCCTGACCCTGAAGGCAAAACGAAATGTGAAAAATGACCAACCAAGCTCTTTAAATTGCAACTAACTCAAAAGAAGAAAAAAATCTGCGCACAACGTGATAATCAGACGATAGCTTCTGTTTGTTAACCCACAGCTTGGGCTCCTGAGTGAGGAGGGGGTGAGATGTTAATCAGATCAGCAGATTGTGGTCTTTAGTCGGCACGTTGTTCTGTGATATATGGTCGTGGGAATTTGTTCTGAAGAATAAAAACAAAAGATTATAAACATCTTATTGCCTGACTACTATCTCAAGGGGGTGAGATTACACATTGGAGGATGAAATGAAATGAAAATGAAAATCGCTTATTGTCACGAGTAGGCTTCAATGAAGTTACTGTGAAAAGCCCCTAGTCGCCACACTCCGGCGCATGTTCGGGGAGGCTGGTACGGGAATTGAACCCGAGCTGCTGGCCTGCCTTAGTCTGCTTTCAAAGCCAGCGATTTAGCCCAGTGTGCTAAACCAGCCCCTGGTTTAGGGGCTGGAAATGGAAGTTATGCTTCCATTTTATAATGTTCTGGTTAGACTGACATGTGGAGCAACTTGTGTTCAGTCCTGGACACCATCGATCAGGAAGGACATGCCAGTCTCAACGGGGATTTAGCACAGACTATCAAACAGGATTATCAGGATCGGATTACATCAACCAGGCATGTACATCCTGAGTACCGAACAGCAGTAACGTGCATTTACGTAGTGCCTTTCATCTAATAAAATGTCTCAAGGCAGGTTACAAGGGCATAATCCGGACAAGTTAGACATTGGATCACAAAATGAAAATTAGGACAGGTGTCTAAACGCTTAGTGAAAGGGATGAATGTGTGATTTGATCCACGTGTTTGTAGTGATGTAAGGATTTGAGAGTGGGTAGGTGCAGAATCTACTGTTCCTCAAATGGGCAAAATGCCTGCTCAGCATCTTGGCACTGCCTACCTGCCACCCTGGCAGTGCCAACTGCCACCCAACAGTGCCACCTGGTACCCTGGCAGTGCCCTAACAGCCGCCGTGAATCCTAGGGTGGGCCTCTCCCAGGATCTACTGCCCGTGCCATACCCCGGTTCCGGTTGTGATGCAGCGGGTAGATCGTGCCCTGAGTCAGTTTTTGGGGTCTTGGGGAGTTTCCGCCTAGTCCAGCCGACACTTGGAACTTGTTTCAACAGTGGGACGCTGAATTTGTCAGCGGCACTGGCTCCTCCGAGATCGGGCCGTCAATTTGAAAGGGAGCCCCTATCTCCGAGGTGAGTTTGGGGGGTACAATGTCACCCCCGCACACATACACATTACCTCATATACCCCCCCAAGTGAGGACACCCCGCTATAGGGTCCCTGTGGCCTTCCCATCCCCGTTTTGGGACCCCCTCTATCAGGACCTCCAACCTTCACCTCCCCCCCCCCCCCCACAACCTTCATAACCCCCTCATCCCCCTTTCATGGGCACATTCCCCCTCAGGCCCTCACCCTTGGCAGCGCTGCCCTGGCACCCAGGAACCCTGGCATTGCCACTCGGGCAGTGCCATAAACTTTGGGAGGGACTCTCCGATTCCTAAACCCCGGGGTGGCACCCAGACAGTGCCAAGGTGGCAGCACCAGTGTGCCAGGCTGGCAGTGCCAAGGTAGTCAGGAGCAGGAGAGAGGGCCAAGGTGCCACCCTGCCTTGTCCCCGACCACCCAGGGGTCTCCAATGGCCTGGGAGACCACCAGGCACCATTACCAGCGGGATTCTCGGCGCTGTGGTGGCTTCAATCGTTTTGACAAGTCGCGGGAAGATAGGATCACACTGCCGCCCAAAAACACACAGGGCTGGATTCTCCCAAAATGGGGCTATGTCCCCTCGCCAGCGTAAAAACGCAGGCGTTGCTCTCCCGGGTTTCCTGAAAAAAATGCAACCCGATTAATTTACCTTCAGGGGCCCAGCCGGGACCCGGTCTGCTTCACGCAGCTTTGGCTGCGGATACAGGGCCCCCGCCTTTCCAGGCTCCGGGTCCGCGTATGCGCATGTTTGCTGAGAGGCCGCAGCCGCCGCGTAAGCATCCCGACCGGCCATTAGTTCCACGCCGTCGGGAATGTGGCCGGTCGGGAGCAGAGTATCGCTGGGCGGGCCTTTGGCAATGGCCCCCCAGCCGCGCAGCGTAATTCGCGGTCGCGTGGACATTCAGGGTCTGGAGAATCGAAGGAGTGGCGCTGGGCCCAATTCCGTCGGGAAATTTGATTCTCCGACCCCCTCGCCAAATGCGATTTCGGCGTGTGGCTGCGGAGAATCCACCCCGGGGTTTGGGAATCGGAGAGTCCCTCCCAAAGTTTATGGACTGTTTTCATGCCAGTTCCTGGGGCAATATACCCGGGGCAATATAAATATAGCTATTTAATGTTGAGTATTGCGCAGTGAGGCAGTTAATTAGTAATCTCATAGTAAAAGATCTGCTGGGAAATAATGATCATAATACTATTAAATTCCATATTAAGGTTCAAAGTGATGTTCACCAATTACAATCCAGAATTCTAAAATTAAAGCAAATCAGTTACATAGGTATGAGGGAAGAGCTGGTGAAGGTTGTTAGGGTACATAAACTAAAAGACATGGCAATAAATAGACAACAGGAAACATTTACAGAAACAATTCAAAATGTTTTACAGAAATACATTCCGTTGAAACCCAAAAACGTGGTGGGAAAAGTCCAGAGAGAAAGTAATGGGGAAACCTGACATTTAACTCAGTCCCGGGACCTGATAGCCGATATCCCAGGACTCGAAAAGAGATAGCTGTATAGATAGTGGATGTCCTGGCTATGGTTTTCCGAAATACCCCAGATTCTGGAATGATCCCAGCAGATTTGAAGTTGGCAAGTGGAACACCAAGGATTAGGGGCCTCACGGTAGCATGGTGGTTAGCATCAATGCTTCACAGCTCCAGTGGTCCCAGGTTCGATTCCCGGCTGGGTCACTGTCTGTGTGGAGTCTGCACGTTCTCCCCGTGTATGCGTGGGTTTCCTCCGGGTGCTCCGGTTTCCTCCCACAGTCCAAAGATGTGCGGGTTAGGTGGATTGGCCATGCTAAATTGCCCGTAGTGTAAGGTTAATGGGGGGATTGTTGGGTTACGGGTATATGGGTTACGTGGGTTTAAGTAGGGTGATCATTGCTCGGCACAACATCGAGGGCCGAAGGGCCTGTTCTGTGCTGTACTGTTCTATGATTCTCCGCTTGCCGACGCCGAAATCGCGTTTGGCGATCGGCCGGAGAATCAACGTTTCCGACGAAATGGGGGGGGAGGGGGGTCGGCTTTCAGGATGCTCCGCCCCCTCCAAGTTCCCGGCGGCGTTGGTCACGTGTGCTATAATTTGCAGCTATAGCTGGGGGCTCTACGCTGTTGGCATGCTAGCCCCACCCCCCCACCAAACGGAGGATCGGTGCCCGTTTAGTGCCAAATTTTCAGTCGTAAAATGCCACCGTTCCCACTCCGGCGTCAGGACATAGCCTGAAAATCGGAGAATCCAGCCCCACGATTCAGAGAAGGAGACAGAGTGGAAAAAGAAAGAACCAAAGGCTGGTTAACCTGACACATTGATCAAAGAAGCATTAGCAATGTACTTAGTAAATAATAATATGATTAGGACAAATCAATCATGTTTTACGGAAGGGAAATTAGTTTAATACATTTATTAGAGCTTTTTGATGATGTAACTGGTCGGATAAATAAAGGGGAACCAGAAGATGTGATACACTCGGATTTCCAAATTCAATAGGAAATGAGAAAACATGGTAATATGAATCATAAGGGTTCATGGTGTCAGGTAATAAATTAGCGTGGGTCGATGATTGATTAAGAGACAGGATGCAAAGAGTCGGGATAAATCAGAATCAGGGTAGCACAGTAACATTGTGGCTAGCACAATCGCTTCACAGCTCCAAGGTCCCAGGTTCGATTCCGGCTTGGGTCACTGTACAGAGTCTGCACGTCCTCCCCGTGTCTGCGTGGGTTTCCTCCGGGTGCTCCAGTTTCCTCCCACAGTCCAAAGATGTGCAGGTTAGGTGGATTGGCCGTGATAAATTGCCCTTAGTGTCCAAAATTGCCCTTAGTGTTGGGTGGGGTTACTGGGTTATGGGGATAGGGTGGCGGTGTTAACCTTGGGTAGGGTGCTCTTTCCAAGAACCGGTGCAGACTCGATGGGCCGAATGGCCTCCTTCTGCACTGTAAGTTCTATGAAATTCCATCAAATGGGAAATTTTTCAGCTGTCAGGTTGTGACTAATGGACAACCACAAGTGTAGTGTGGTGGCCTCAGCTATTCACAATCTTTATTCGTGGTACAGACGAAAAGACAGAGAGTAATATATCTAGATGTGTTGGTGATAAGAAGCTAGGTGGGAATGTAAGCTGTGAGGACGATACAAAGAGGCTGCAAAGAGATACAGACGGTTGACTGAGTCGGCAACAAAGGGAAGAAGTGGGAGATTACTCACTAAATAGAAATGTAGAATATTTTGAAAAGTTGTGAAACGTGTCAATGTTAATTTTCAAAGGGCCTTGGGTGTACTTGTACAAGTAACACAGAAAGTTAGCATGCAGGTACAGCCAGCAATTAGAAAGGCAAATGTTAGCATATATTGCAAGGGGATTCGAGTGCAAGAATAAAGAAGAATAAAGTTGTCCAGAACTTTGGTGATTCCACACCAGGAATACTGTGTGAAGTTTTCATTTCCATATTTAAGAAATGATATGCTTGCATTGGAGGAGGAGCAGTAAAGGTACACCAGGGGCGCGATTCTCCCATATGGGGAGAAATCGTAAGGCTGGCGTCAAATCCGGGCGGGTTTGACGCCAGCCCCCCCCCCCCCCTTCCCGACCGGGAACCGATTCTGGTCCCCGGTCGGGGCTAGCATCCCGACGCCGTAAACTCCGGCATCACGGGCTTAACGAATTTCGTTAAGCCCGCTTGCCAGAGTTAGCGCCGGCTGACGCGTCATATGACGTCAGCCGCGCATGCGCGGATTGGAAGACTCCAACCTGCGCATGCGTGGATGACGTCATCGCGCATTTGCACGAAACCCGCGCATGCGTGGGCCGGGATGCCCCTCAGCCGCCCCGCGAATAGATACTGCGGGGCGGCGGAAGGACAAAGAGTGCGCGGGCATCGGGCCCGCTGCCCGCGATCGGTGCCCACCGATCGCGGGCCCATGGCACCCTTGGCACGGCCGTGGTACTGCCGTGCCAATCGGTGCCATGGTTATAAAATGCGAGTGTTTACGGCCGTTTTTACGAACGGCCAGACCAGGTGTGTTTGCCGTTCGTAAAAACAGCCGTAAAGGGCTGGGAACTCGGCCCATCCATCAGCTGAGAATCGCTGCCGGCCGTAAAAAAACGGCGGCAGCGATTCGTATCGGGAGTCGGGCGTGGGGGGTGGGGAGAATAGCGGGAGGGCGTCGGAACAGCGTGGCCGTAAAATTTTACGAGCCACGCTATTCTCCGCACCGTCGGGAGTGCGGGGAATCGCGCCCCAGATTGTTCCTTTGGACGAGAGGCTGAGTAAATGGGTCCTTTGCTGGAGTTTTTACCTGCTGATATTTCTGATTTTCTTCTCGATCAATGCCTCTGCAATGAGCTGGGGCTGGATTCCACCTGGGAAGGAGGCTGAGAAGGACAGGATTGTCTCCCTGTGAATTCCTATTCAAACTGGGGGTTGTTACCAGCCACTGCTCGATACCTGTTCCCCCAAACTACCCAATTCGTTCACGCCTTTCACTCAGTATAGTTTGTGGGCCGACCTCAAAGCAAACTAATCATGCTGCCCAACCACGTCCACACCTGCTTCTCCAGCATCACCTCAACACTGTCATGCCAATCAAACCATGGGACAGATTCCTGTCCAACGGAATCCTAACAGTCAGATTTCATAATGAAGACCTACCCTGGCAGACAAGCTCATGACCTCCAGTCTGAGGTGACGTTTCTCGATTCGGTGTATGTAGAAAGACCTGAAAGATTTGAACACAGTTGTTAAAAGGTCTTGAAATCTCCTTACCAATACAGTGACCCGCACCTTCTGCAGATTCACAGCAATGAATGCCCAACTTCAAATCAAACAGCATCCCAGCACCCGTATCCTAGCGTCCAGAATCCGAGTTATGCAGGGCACCCCAGCACCCAGAATCTCTGTCATCTGGATCTCAGCATCCAGCTGTTTTCAATCCACATAGCACGAGAGGCCTCGAGTCTTACCGTGCCAATTCCCAGCAGAAGGATTTCCCAGGGTTAAACCTTGACGCTTCTGCCAATCCCAAGTGTCCTCCTCCCACCAAACTGTTTTTTGTTTGTCTGTCTTCTGCCTGTTGGATTACAAAAGTTTTGTCCTGTGTTAGTGTCGGCGAATGCACAGCGTTGGAGCGATACTGAACAAGGTTAGAACCTAAGGATCTCTCAGGTCCAGTTCTGAGAGGACAGACCAGGGAGAATTACATTCCTTTCTACTTTTTTATTAACAGATTATTAAGTGGACATTGCTGACCAGCTATTAATGCCCATTTCTCATTGCCCTGAGAGCTCATGGTGAGCCTTCTCATAGATAGGTAGAATTTACAGTGCAGAAGGAGGCCATTCGGCCCATCGAGTCTGCGCCGGCTCTTGGAAAGAGCACCCTACCCAAGGTCAACACCTCCACCCAATCCCCATAACCCAGTAACCCCACCCAACACTAAGGGCAATTTTTGGACACTAAGGGGCAATTTATCACGGCCAATCCACCCTAACCTGCACATCTTTGGACTGTGGGAGGAAACCGGAGCACCCGGAGGAAACCCACGCACACAGGGGGAGGACGTGCAGACTCCGCACAGACAGTGACCCAAGCCGGAATCGAACCTGGGACCCTGGAGCTGTGACGCATTTGTGCTATCCACAATGCTACCGTGCTGCCCACGAACTGAAGCAGTTTGATACGCCCAAGAGTGATTCAGAGATCACCCATACTGAAGTTGGATTGAAGTCTCAGCGAACAGGCTCCATTAAGGTGGCAGATTTCCTTCCCCAGAATATAAATGGTTTAGTTACGTTGTCGTGACAACTCAGCAACTCCATGGTCACTGAAACCAACTGTTTGCGTTTTACATTTTTTTAAACCAGATTCTCAAACTGGTTTTGGTGGAATTTAAACTCAGATTCTCTGCATTATAATCCATGGATAGCAAGACAGACGAGGAGAGATGAGACGAGGTGACCAAAGTACCCGAACATGTCGTATTTCTTGTCCCAGTGCCGATATCTTGTGCAACATAGAATCGCCACGATCAGCACGACGATGATTATCAGAGCCACCACTACCGTCACCACGATTAGCGTCACTATGTGGACTGGGAATTGGCACTTTGCCCCAATGTACCAGTAATCCTTCGACGTGTCACAACTGAAATCAAAAATAAATGGTCAGGCTCATTAAAACTACTGAACTCAAATGTAGAGAGTAAAACTCCCTCTACACTGTCCCCATCAAACACTCCCAGGACACGTACAGCACGGGGTTAGATACAGAGTAAAGCTCCCTCTACACTGTCCCCATCAAACTCCCAGGACAGGTACAGCACGGGGTTAGATACAGAGTAAAGCTCCCTCTACACTGTCCCCATCAAACACTCCCAGGACAGGTACAGTACGGGGTTAGATACAGAGTAAATCTCCCTCTACACTGTCCCCATCAAACACTCCCAGGACAGGTACAGCACGGGGTTAGATACAGAGTAAAGCTCCCTCTACACTGTTCCCATCAAACACTCCCAGGACAGGTATAGCACGGGGTTAGATACAGAGTAAAGCTCCCTCTACACTGTCCCCATCAAACACTCCCAGGACAGGTACAGCACGGGGTTAGATACAGAGTAAAGCTCCCTCTACACTGTCCCCATCAAACTCCCAGGACAGGTACAGCACGGGGTTAGATACAGAGTAAAGCTCCCTCTACACTGTTCCCATCAAACACTCCCAGGACAGGTATAGCACGGGGTTAGATACAGAGTAAAGCTCCCTCTACACAGTCCCCATCAAACACTCCCAGGACAGGTACAGCACGGGGTTAGATACAGAGTAAAGCTCCCTCTACACTGTCCCCATCAAACACTCCCAGCATGGGTTATGTGCAGGTAAAGCACCATCTGTACTACGTCATCGAACATTCTCAGGCCATAGATGTTGTCAAAGTGCAGAGTAAAATTAGTTCTAGAATGTTTCCTCAATGTTATCAGTCTCCAACCTCTAATAAGCAATTCAACATCTTGTGTGACATTTATTCATGTCACATATCCACTTGGTCTGTGTAAGTGTAGTTGCCAGTTTAACTTGCCAATGATTGCCTGTCAGGCATGTCTGACCTATTTGAGGTTCCAGTTCCATGTCAGTGTGATTGACATTGACATCTAAACTATCCTCTGAAGTGGCTTCGCAAGCCCCCCGTTTGTATCGCCATCCCTCGTGAAAAATAGAGAAAGGCGGTAAATGCATAACACAGGGCACGAGGGGTTGACAAAAAGGTCCTGACAGGGCCGTACAGCAGCACCTTTATCCTGAGTTTCAATCAAAAAAAGTTCTCTCACCCATCAGTCTCGGCCAAGACAAGTGATGGTTTAGTGGCAATCCAAGGTGCCTCTTTAAATTTTGGTTTTCTCAAGCTAACCATTTGTGGTAGTCACCACTGTTGTATATATGTATCGCATATGAAGTGTATTACGGTAAGGCTCCTGTACTACATCCCTGCCTGCTGGCTCCGCCCAGTCGGCGGAGTATAAATGTGTGTGCTCCCCAAGCTGCAGCCATTTCGGCGGCAGCTGCAGGAGGCTACACATCTCTGCTTAATAAAGCCTCGATTACTCTCTACTCTCGTCTCGTCGTAATTGATAGTGCATCACCATTTCAGCCAGAAGCGTTGTGTAAAGTGATTACCGAACAGAGATTGATTTGCTAACAGCATCAAATGAAAAAAAATGTAAGGTAAATTATTTGGGTTTCCATTCCTCGGTCAGGGTGTGGGGCTGTGCCAATTCTGTAACTCATGCTTCCTCCTGATGGGACGCCAGAACTTGCTGGGGTTGCCAACTCTCGTCGGACATCGTCCTGGAGACTTCACCACATGACACCCCCACCCAAACAGTCTTTTTTCCAGTATTCCAATGTTTTTAAAACTAATGAACAAAAACGTTCATTGAAAATATGAAAAAGCACACTGTTCTTTATAATACCACAATGATGTTCCTTCCTGGTTTGCTCGTAGCATTATCCCGGAGATTAATCTTTAAATCTGGAGTCATAATAATCTTGCATGGTCACCAACCCTGAGGCTTTGCTAAAGTAATCGCGGCCAATCAAAACAATCATAGTAATTGAATCTTACAAGCACTTGGGGCCTTGCTTTGAGAGTTCACATTTTCCATAAATGCAAGTAAGAGCATCTTTACTGTCTATGTGACACTTGGACATGCAGACCCAGCCCGAAGATGTATTTTCCGCTGTATAATAGTCCTTAAAATCGTCTTCCACATTGACTGTGCAATTAACTGTTGAACAAAGAGCGGATAACAAAATCATTACCTTGCTCATGTATCCCGCACACACCGCAAATATTTTCTCAGCAATAGTGAATGAAGCACTGAACACAACAAGGAATCCCACTCACAATCAATGTCCCCCTTACGATGCACATGTGCACTGCTTTGCAGCAATCTTGTATGTATGTGCAGTGAACTAGCTAGCCGTGCTCAACAAAGAAAGATTAGTGGGAACATGTCCCACCACACTCATGCACTTGATCAAGCAGAGCTGCCTGTATCCCATGATGGTAGAGGGATTGAGTTTCGGAGCCATGAGGTCATGTTGCAGCTGTACAAAACTCTGGTGCGGCCGCATTTGGAGTATTGCGTGCAGTTCTGGTCGCCGCATTATAGGAAGGATGTGGAAGCATTGGAAAGGGTTCAGAGGAGATTTACCAGGATTTTGGCTGGTATGGAGGGAAGATCTTATGAGGGAAGGCTGAAGGACTTGAGGCTGTTTTCGTTAGAGAGAAGAAGGTTAAGAGGTAACTTAATTGAAGCATACAAGATGATCAGAGGATTAGATAGGGTGGACAGTGAGAGCCTTTTTCCTCGGATGGTGATGTCTAGCATGAGGGGACATAGCTTTAAATTGAGGGGAGATAGATATAGGACAGATGTCAGAGGTAGGTTCTTTACTCAGAGCGTGTAAGGGCGTGGAATGCCCTGCCTGCAACAGTAGTGGACTCGCCAACACTAAGGGCATTCAAATGGTCATTGGATAGACATATGGACGATAAGGGAATAGTATAGATGGGCTTTAGAGGGGTTTCACAGGACGGCGCAACATCAAAGGCCGAAGGGCCTTTACTGCGCTGTAATGATCTATGTTCTATGTCTCAGGTAATCCATTTCCCTCCATTTCAGATTTTCATCATCGAAAGCTCACTGCTGCCTGTCTGCACAAAGGTAATGGCCTCCGATCAGAATGTCACCTTCTCTGAATCCAGCAGATGCTGCTTCTCTACTGATGCTGTTTGTCATTGTCGGCCTGTAACATACTCCACATGTCTTGGGTTGGTGTTTCTCCTTGGGCAGAGGTTTAACCTGACTCTCGCCCTCCTACCCAAAGGGTCATGTACTTTCTTTAATCTGCCTTCTTCCAACATTTCCACACACCTGGTTCGGGTATCTTCTTTTAAAATTCATTTACGGGATGTGGGCGTGGCTGGCTGGGCCAGTATTTATTGCCCATCCCTAATTGCCCTTCAGAATGTGCTGGTGAGCTACCTTCTTGAATCGCTGTAGTTTCCCCTGATTCCCATTGACTCCAGTTTAGCCAGGGCTCCTTGATGCCCCACTCGATCAAATGCTGCCTTGATGTCGAGAGCAGTCACTCCCTCCTCCCCTCTGGCATTCAGCTCTTTTGTCCATGTTTGACCCAAGGCTGTAATGAGGTCAGGAGCTGAGTGACCCTGGGCGGAACCCAAACTGAGCGTCCATGAGCAGGTTATTGCTGAGTAAGTGCCGCTTGATAGCACTGTTGATGACTCCTTCTATCACTTTGAGAAGAACTGACTCGTGGTTAGTTACCCATTGGGTCGATAATTGTAGCATCAATTTTTTTTTAATTTAGAGTACCCAATTCATTTTTCCAATTAAGGGGCAATTTATCAAGGTCAATCCATCTACCCTGCACATCTTTGGGTTGTGGGGGCGAAACCCACGCAAATACGGGGAGAATGTGCAAATTCCACACGGACAGTGACCCAGAGCCGGGATCGAACCTGGGACCTCGGCGCCGTGAGGCAGCAGTGCTAACCACTGCGCCACCGTGCTGCCAACAATTGTAGCATCGATAATTGTAATGGGTCAATAGTCATAGGGTCAGTAATTAAGTGAAAGTGCCTAAAACATATTAAGTGACTCAATGTCAGCACATGACACCTTAGCCTCTCTCTATGTATAGAATCATAGAATCCTCACAATCCAGAAGAAGGCCACTCGACCCATCAAGGCTGCACCCTACCTAGGCCCACGCCCCCGACCTATCCCCGTAACTCCAACTAATCTTTTGGACACTAAGGGGCAATTTAGCACAGCCAATCCACTGACCTGCACATCTTTGGAGTGTGGGAGGAAACCGGAGCACCCGGGGGAACCCCACACAGACATGGGGAGAACGTGCAGACTCCACACAGATAGTGACCCAAGGCCGGAATGGAACCCGAGACCCTGGCGCTGTGAGGCAGCAGTGCTAACCACTGTGCCACCGTGTCGCAATGTAACTGCCACTGAGCAGTCGTGAAAATACAAAACTCACCAATCAGGTCTTCATTGGAGTACGTCACGTTTTTGAATTTGGGTGTGAGTTGAAGACCTAAACAGTTTTCTGAAATATTAATTATTTCACAGTTAAAAACAGAATAAACAGGACATACACAGAACAAGCTTTTTAATAATCGTTTCATTAATAATTGTGCATATCAGGACAGGAACATGAGTAACACCCTGAGATTGGTTTATTTATTTTGAGGATACAGTCGTGTGGATGGTATGTTGCTGGAATTGTAATTCAAGGAACTGTGAATTCAAATTCCATCATGTCATTGAAGAGTTTGAAAGACTTGTTTCTAAATTGGTACCAGTAAATGTGACCATGAATCATTTGGATTGCTGTAAAAATGGCACTGGCTCAGTCTTTTGGGAAGGCAGTCTGTCAGCCCAGTATGGTATGGCCAATATCTATCTCCTGCCCCACAGCTAACTGCCCATCGAAGAGAGCTAACAAGCCCCTTGTTTGTATCATCACCTACTCAGGGTAAATAAGAGTGGGTAATTAATGCCAGCTCTGCCAACATCACCCATACCTCAAGTGTGAATGATACATGTTTCGGTCAGCTCTGTTGTGGGATAACAGAATAAGGACAGTCCATGGATAATAAATTGGCAGAGCCAATCTCTCGTCCTTTGAAACCAACAGATTTCAGGCAGAGTATCAGGCAGTCGATGACATTGCAAATGACACTGAGCATGTTTTAAGGAACAAACTGGGTTGGAGGAAGCAGTAAATGATAAACGGAAGCGGTACATCGAGGGCAGTGATTGTGAATTGGTTGGGAAAGCCAAAGGCTGTTAGGTGTGAATCTGACCACAGATTGAATCGAGCTGGGTTACACGGATAGATCGAAGATCGGAGCAGGACGAGGTATTTTGGCCCTTCGAGCCTGCTCCGCCATTTATCACGATCATGGCTGATCATCCAACTCAATAGCCTAATCCTATAAGTAGGGGCTGGTTTAGCACAGTGGGCTAAACAGCTGGTTTGTAATGCATAACAATGCCAGCAGTGCAGGTTCAATTCCTGTACCGGCCTCCCCGAACAGGCGCCGGAATGTGGCGACTAGGGGCTTTTCACAGTAAATTCATTGAAGCCTACTTGCGACAATAAGCGATTATTATTATTAGATATATGAGACAGAGATAAGGATGCTATACAGTTGACACCTCACGAAACAGGTAATCAACAATTAGCATGTGCAACCTGGAGGTATTTCCCACCAAAAATACTGTAGATTGTGACATATAAATTGACCCATTTTATCGACTCAAAAATCTTTCACATGCTTGGCTTATCGATCAATCCCCTTTATTGCCACGACTTTGCTACACTCGCATCCTTGGAAAAGCAGTGGCGTAGTGTTCTGGGGATTCTGGTTCGAACCCCACCACAGCAGATGGTAAAATTTTAATTGAATAAAAATCAGGAATTAAAAGTCTAATCATGACCATGAAACCATTTGTTTTATTTACTGGTACCTTACTGGGTGCAGGGGGCCATGCAGGTGGTATAGGCTGTGTGGGAAAGATGGATGGGAGTTTAATACATGCCCACAAGGGGCAGGCCCCGCTCCCTCCATGGCGAACAATAAATATGGTACCCACCAACACCCACACTGACAGTTCACTTCTATACTCAGTAAGGAAGCTGCTTTTTGGAGGGATTTCTTTGATTCTTCGAACAGCGATTTCTAGGCCAACATCGACTGTAGCCAGTGGTAAAACAGTTCCACGTCTGGATCTTGTCAGTGTTTTCATAGAATTTTCAATGAATTATAAAATTTGCAGTGCAGAAGGAGGCTATTCGGCCCATCAAATCTGCACCGGCTATTGGAAAGAGTACCCAACTTCAGCCCACACCTCCACCCTATCCCTGCAACCCAGTAACCCCACCCAACCTTTTTTGGACACTAAGGGCAATTTATCACGGCCAATCCACCTAACCTGCACATCTTTGGACTGTGGGAGGAAACCGGAGCCCCCGGAGGAAACCCACGCACACACGGGGAGGACGTGCAGACTCCGCACAGGCAGTGACCCAAGCCGGAATCGAACCTGGGACCCTGGAGCTGTGACGCGACTGTGCTAACCACTGTGCTACCGTGCTGCCCCAGCAGGAGAACACTGCTGTTAGGGAGGGGAGGGTGAATTTCAATCAGCAGACAACAGAACAAAACTCCAAGACGAAAGTGTTTCATTTGAAGGCAGAAAAACAGACAGCCACCTCTGAGCCCGGAAATATGCAGCAAAGGAATTTCAGACAAGCAGGTTGAAGTGACAAAGCCACTTTACTGCACAGTGACATTGAGAACAGAACTATTTTCTTACCTAATTTTTCACCACTGGTGCAATTCCTGTGTTGTAAGGTTTGTTCAATATCTTGCGCCGTTATTTTGATCATATCGTCATGAAACGTCTGTGCTTCGATGTTGAAAATAGCTTTGTGATCAGTGATAATGCTGCCTGGACTTGATGAAGACAAAACAGAGACAAAATTATGTTCAGTGTCAACTGCTCACCCTCGACATCTCCCAGCAACACGACCCAACTGTTACAACTGATGGAGCTGAATTTCTCCTGGTCTTTGCTTTAAGACCCGTGTGTAAATAGGCAACTTCTTAAGTCCGTTTGAGTCATATTTCTGGAAAGTGACTTCTAATTTAATTTCCTTGCTCAATTTCAACTCATTCCACATCCCACCCAGCACTACGGGCGGGATTTTCATAGAATAGAATCACTACAGTGTAGAAGGAGGCCATTCGGCCCATCGAGTCTGCACCGAACCTCCGAAAGAGCGGCCTACCCAGGCCCAACAGCCTCCGCCCTATCCCCGTAAACCCCACCTAACCTTTGGACACTCAGGACCAATTTAGCGTGGCCAATCCACCTGTCCTGCACACACATCTTTGGGTTTTCCACAGACGCAATATGATTCCCGGTGGCCATCCAGCGGTCCGCCAACATCTACGCTCATAGCTCATCCATCCCATCGATAGGGAACCCGCTAGGGGCGGGGGAGGGGAGAGAGGCACGGGGGGCCTCACGGTAGCATGGTGGTTAGCATCAATGCTTCACAGCTTCAGGGTCCCAGGTTCGATTCCCGGCTGGGTCACTGTCTGTGTGGAGTCTGCACGTCCTCCCCGTGTGTGCGTGGGTTTCCTCCGGGTGCTCCGGTTTCCTCCCACAGTCCAAAGACGTGCGGGTTAGGTGGATTGGCCATGCTAAATTGCCCGTAGTGTAAGGTTAATGGGGGCGATTGTTGGGTTACGGGTATGTGGGTTTAAGTAGGGTGATCATTGCTCGGCACAACATCGAGGGCCGAAGGGCCTGTTCTGTGCTGTACTGTTCTATGTTCTATGAAAGGGCTGCAAAATTCCATCCTAGGTTCTGAACCGCCACCACCCTGTCCTTGTCCATCTCCATTGGCTCCCTCTGAACCCAGTGAGAAGCTGGTCTGTTGCAATTGATTAGTAGAAAATCTTTGGTCAACATTTTCAGATGATACATTTCAGAATATCCCCGGCAAAATATTTTGCCAGTCCTCATAGATCAGTTGATTAGCAACTGTCCTTGTGGTGGTCTTTGTGTTGCTTAATTCAGGATGGTTGGGGTCACAAAGACCACAAAATCGCTTTAACTTAAACAAAGCTATACATTTATTAACACTACTAACTTGGATTCGACACGTACGCCTTCAGGATACACAGTTGATTAATAACATCTAAACTACACTCACCTACGGCTAATCTCACTACTGGTTTAAATTATGATTTGCTCTCACTTACGCTACTGCTCTTCTGACTCTCTTCAGCTAACTCGGGCACACACTCTCCCCCACAAGGCTTAGCATCACTGCCTTATATAGTTGTAACTGTAGCTCCCTCTAGTGGCTACTCTTGACACTACATTAACCCTTGTAGTGCTGATAGTTATGATAATACCATCGTATTACCCTACAATGGTAATAGGTATCTTTCACCCTATTTTCCTTCCGTAAAACCCTTCAGCTTTGTACAAACCCTTATCGATTCTCTCCTTAACCTTCTCTGCTCTAATAAGAACAATCCCGGTTTTTCCCGTCGCTCCAGATGACTGAAATCCCTCTTCCCTGGTACTAATCTGATAAACCTCCTCTGCACTTTCCCCAAGGCCTTGACATCCATCTTGAAAAGTGAATACTCCAGCTATGGTTCACTGTAACTTCCTTTCGTTCCCGATGCCCCCGGGAGTAAGGCCCAGGATTCCAGTGGTGCCTCAGGGGCAGATGGGGCCCCGGCTGAATGGCCAAACCAAAGGGCCGTGAGGGGAATTCTCCAGCCCCCCCCCCCCCCCCCCCCCCCCGCTCCCCCCTAGGCATGCGTGTCTCGGTGACGCGCCATCCCCTGGAGGTGGAATTCTGTCTTTCCGCCGCTTGTCAGTGAGATTTCCCATTGCAGCCCCCCTCACGCCGCCGGGAAACCCACGGCCCGAGAATTCCAACCAGTATCTCCAACAGTGCGGCACTCCTTCAATACCGCCACCCAGTGTCAGCATAAATTATGTGCTCAAGCATCTGAGGTGAATTTGAATCCACAACTGTAGAAACCAAAATGCCTCCCATACAGATGTATATCTTGTTAATAAGCAACATACAATATTAGATAAGACAGAAGAGGGAAAGTCTTTGTCACACATGATATAAAATAAGCAGAGATGAGGAGTTTGTTTTGAGATCCTTACCTTGTCATTATAATCTCTACCGTATCATATCCATAAATATTCCCATAAACAAGCTTCATCTGAAAGAGATAAGGATAGATAGATAAACCAGCGAATGTGTGTTAATGAGGCGGGGAAAGATGGGGCAAGGTATTCGGCTCTGTTCCTTCACAGACTGATACAGAATGAGAAAAGGGTGGGATATAGGATTGGGGGGGGGGGAGCTTTCACAGATCGGATGGCATTATGTTTATGAACATCTCGGAGGTAAGTGCTTCACTTCCTCTGAGCGCTGTTTCTACCTGGACTGCACTT
This sequence comes from Scyliorhinus canicula, assembly GCF_902713615.1. Classification (NCBI taxonomy): domain Eukaryota; kingdom Metazoa; phylum Chordata; class Chondrichthyes; order Carcharhiniformes; family Scyliorhinidae; genus Scyliorhinus; species Scyliorhinus canicula. Next base: position 13,689,098 of record NC_052174.1, read on the forward strand.
TAGCTTCAAGGCAAGGTTGACCCATGGGGAGGGGGGGTCGCTGATATGGGTATATCTCAGATATGGGGGGGGGGTCTCTGATGGGGGATTTCTCATATGGAGGGTCTCTGATGGGGGATTTCTCATATGGAGGGTCTCTGATATGGGGGGTCTCTGATATAAGGGTCTCTGATATGGGGGTCACTGATATGGAGGGTCTCTGATATGGGGGGTCTCTGATATGGGGGTCTCTGATATGGGGGTCTCTGATATGGGGGGGTCTCTGATATGGGGGGTCTGATACGGGGGTCCCTGATATGGGGGTCTCTGATATGGGGGTCCCTGATATGGGGGGTCCCTGATATGGGGGGGTCTCTGATATGGGGGTCCCTGATATGGGGGGTCTGATACGGGGGGTCCCTGATATGGAGGGTCTCTGATATGGGGGTCCCTGATATGGGGGGTCTGATATGGGGGGTCCCTGATATGGAGGGTCTCTGATATGGGGGGTCTGATACGGGGGGTCTCTGATATGGGGGGTCTCTGATATGGGGGTCTCTGATATGGGGGTCTCTGATATGGGGGTCTCTGATATGGGGGGTCTCTGATATGGGGAGTCTCTGATATGGGGGGTCCCTGATATGGGGGGTCCCTGATATGGGGGGTCTCTGATATGGGGGTCTCTGATATGGGGGTCCCTGATATGGGGGGTCTCTGATATGGGGGGTCTCTGATATGGGGGTCTCTGATATGGGGGGTCTCTGATATGGGGGGTCTCTGATATGGGGGTCCCTGATATGGAGGGTCTCTGATATGGGGGTCCCTGATATGGAGGGTATCTGATATGGGGGTCTCTGATATGAGGGTCCCTAATATGGGGGTTTCTGATATGAGGGGGTCTCTGATATGGGGGTCTCTGATATGGGGGGTCCCTGATATGGGGGTCTCTGATACGGGGAGTCTCTGATATGGGGGTCACTGACATGGGGGTCTCTGATATGGGGGGTCCCTGATATGGGGGTCTCTGATATGGGGGGTCTCTGATATGGGGGTCTCTGTTATGGGGGTCTCTGATATGGGGGTCTCTGATATGGGGGTCTCTGTTATGGGGGGTCTCTGATATGGGGGGTCTCTGATATGGGGGTCACTGGCATGGGGGTCTCTGATATGGGGGGTCTCTGATATGGGGATCTCTGATATGGGGGGTCTCTGATATGGGGGGTCTCTGATATGGGGGTCCCTGATATGGGGGTCTCTGATATGGGGGGTCCCTGATATGGGGGTCTCTGATATGGGGAGTCTCTGATATGGGGGTCTCTGATATGGGGGGTCTCTGATATGGGGGGTCTCTGATATGGGGGTCCCTGATATGGAGGGTCTCTGATATGAGGGGTCCCTGATATGGAGGGTATCTGATATGGGGGTCTCTGATATGGGGGGTCCCTAATATGGGGGTTTCTGATATGAGGGGGTCTCTGATATGGGGGTCTCTGATATGGGGGGTCCCTGATATGGGGGTCTCTGATACGGGGAGTCTCTGATATGGGGGTCACTGACATTGGGGTCTCTGATATGGGGGGTCCCTGATATGGGGGTCTCTGATATGGGGGGGTCTCTGATATGGGGGTCTCTGTTATGGGGGGTCTCTGATATGGGGGGTCTCTGATATGGGGGTCTCTGTTATGGGGGGTCTCTGATATGGGGGTCTCTGATATGGGGGTCACTGACATGGGGGTCTCTGATATGGGGGTCCCTGATATGGGGGTCTCTGATATGGGGGGTCTCTGATATGGGGGGTCTCTGATATGGGGGTTTCTGATATAGAATCATAGAAAATGAAAAATGAAAATGAAAATGAAAATCGCTTATTGTCACGAGTAGGCTTCAATGAAGTTACTGTGAAAAGCCCCTAGTCACCACATTCCGGCGCCTGTTCGGGGAGGCTGGTACGGGAATCGAACCGTGCTGCTGGCCTGCCTTGGTCTGCTTTCAAAGCCAGCGATTTAGCTGAGTGAGCTAAACCAGCCCCAGAATCATCGAATTTACAGTGCAGAAGGAGGCCATTCGGCCCATCGAGTCTGCACCGGCTCTTGGAAAGAGCCCCTACCCAAGGTCAACACCTCCACCCTATCCCCATAACCCAGTAACCCCACCCAACACTAAGGGCAATTTTGGACACTAAGGGCAATTTATCACGGCCAATCCACCCTAACCTGCACATCTTTGGACTGTGGGAGGAAACCGGAGCACCCGGAGGAAACCCACGCACACACGGGGAGGATGTGCAGACTCCGCACAGAGTGTGACCCAAGCCGGGAATCGAACCTGGGACCCTGGAGCTGTGAAGCAATTGTGCTATCCACAATGCTACTGTGCTGCCCATATTGGGGTCACTGATGGAGGGGCCTGATGGGGGGGACTGATTGGGGGGGGTGATGGTGGGGGCTGCTGGGGGGTGTGATGGGGGGGCTGATGAGGGGGTCTGATGGGGGGGGGCTGATGGGGGGGTCTGATGGGGGGCTGCTGGCGGGGCTGCTGGGGGGGTCTGATGGGCAGGATTTGCATTATGTGGGGGGGGCCTCTGCTGGGCTTTGGAGACACCTACGTTACAGATTTACCCCATTGATCGTCCGTGAGGTCCACCGCGTCACGGCACGCTTAAAAACATTTCCACCATTCCCACCCTGGCCCGGGAATCCCAGCCAAGAGGGCCGGAGCTTCCTGGTTTGGAGAATCGCCTGTCCAGCAGGTAATCAGATGTAAATAGGTTCAAATGGCCCATTTGTGTCTTTCCCCAGCAGGGGGCGTGTTGCTCACCACCGACAGCGAGGGGGATCAGCGGTTCAGAACAGAGTCAGCGGATTTTAACCCGACATGTGATTCTCTGCCACGTCACAAATTGGGCAGCGAGTGCGGAGAAACCCTGCCCACAGTTTCCAGGCACAATAGAAGACTGTTTGAGACTTTGGTTTGGGTTGTTTCAGTGCAGGGAGTGGCATTCTGACTCTGAACAGGGAAAATCCTGCCCATCAGCCCCGAAATGACCTCTTTTCATTTTATGTTGAGGTTTGTTATTTCCCGACATTTAATTATTGATATGTAAATGTGAATGGTGACTGGGACATGGCAAGAGGGGTGGGTTCTGCATTTCCCGCTGGCGGTGGTGGATTCCCCGATCCCGCAGAGAATGGAGCGCCGGCCAGAAAACGGGATTGGCGCCAGACACCAATCCCATGCCAATTTCCCGGTGCCCGCCGGCGGCAGTGAGCTACACACCTGGCACCAACTCAACATGCAAATCAGTGCTTTGCGACCACTTGCATGGGGTTAACAGGCTGAAATCCAGTTGTGCAGCCAGCCGTGATTCTCCAGCCCTCTCAGCCGCGATTCACGCCCCGTGATTTGGTTCAAGTATATTGAAACGTGGCCCTGATGTGGTGGACCCTGGGTTGGGTCAAGGGGGTCAATGCATGATGGACATATGCCTCAAAGTCTGTGGGAAAGTCTTCCCCTTTCCCCCAAAATGGTAAATCCTGCCCCCACCCAATTACCCCCAATGACCCCGATCAGACCCTCCCATTAGACCCCCTTAACAGAGCCCCCAACAGAGACCCCATCAGAGACCCCTTAACAGAGCGCCCCATCAGAAACCCCATCAGAGACCCCATCAGAGACCCTTAACAGAGCGCCCCATCAGAGACCCCTTAACAGAGCCCCCATCAGAGACCCCCATCAGAGACCCCATCAGAGACCCCTTAACAGAGCGCCCCATCAGAGACCCCATCAGAGACCCCATCAGAGACCCCTTAACAGAGCCCCCCATCAGAGACCCATCAGAGACCCCATCAGAGACTCCATCAGAGACCCCTTAACAGAGCCCCCCATCAGAGACCCCATCAGAGACCTCCATCAGACCCCATCAGAGACCCCCATCAGAGACCCCTTAACAGAGTGCCCCATCAGAGACCCCATCAGAGACCCCATAACAGAGCCCCCCATCAGAGACCCCATCAGAGACCCCATCAGAGACCCCATCAGAGACCCCTCAACAGAGACCCCCACCAGGGCGCCCAATCAGAGACCCCTTAACAGAGCCCCCCATCAGAGACCCCTTCACAGAGCCCCCCATCAGAGCCCCCATCAGAGACCCCTTAACAGAGCGTCCCAACAGTGACCCCATCAGAGACCCCCATCAGTCTCCTGTGCCTGAAAGCGGAAGAGCAGTCCAGGCAGTGGAATGAGCAATTGCTGCATTTTCACTTCCCCTTCATAACATCTACTGCCTCAAAGAAACGTGTTTAAAGCAGCAGCTCTTACAAATGTCAGAGGCTTGCTCCAAAGCCAAGTACACTTCAAAGGGCTTCAAATCTCTGGACAGTCTTTGAAATGCAAATCTCCCATTTAATTTCACACATTGCTTTAGCCAATGATTGACAGTTTTATTACTCCAAAGACAGCTGCTTGTTGGATTGTTGACCTATTTTTATCTTCACTTGTGACTGCATCACCATTAACCTGCTTTGATGCTAAACACAACGGGCAGGATTCTCCGCTTGGCGACGCCGATTTCGTCATTGGCGATCGGGCGCAGAATCCCTTTTTATGGTGCCTGTTTTTGGATGCTCCGCCCCCTCCAAAACGGCATCTACGGGGAGTACGCCACACGTCATTGGGACGGCCTCAGGACGTTACCTGAAGGAACCTCCCCCAATGCTCTGCCCCCGATGGGCTGAGTTCCTGATGGCGCGGTTTACTTGTGTGCTCAGTTTTTGTGAACCTGGCGTGGTGACTGCGGATTGTGTCCAGCGTCATCACCGTCTGGGGGCGGGGGGAGGGCTGGGCGAGGGGGGACTGGTGGGGGGAGGTGAAGGGGTGCCCAGGGGAGCACTATCTGGCAGGTCGGGACCATGTTGTACGGCGCGACCACTGCAGTTCGTTACCGTGCTCATGCGCGGCCACAATTCTCCGGCCGTTTATTTCGTAAAGGCCGTGTGTTTTACGTGGCATAGCTGCTAGCCCCTCACCAATCGGAGGGTCGGTACGGTGCCTCGTCGATTGTTTCAACATCGAACCAGACACTTCCTCCGGACATCGGAGACTCAGAGAATCCAGCCCAATGTTTCTAAGCACTCTTGCTATGATTGGCAGTTCCTCACCGCATCAAAAGCAGCTAAGTGCTTTCATTTCCTCATTTTCGCAGCAGAAGGCACTTAGCTGCTTTTAATGTGGGGAGGAACTGTCAATTAAAGCAAGAGTGTCTATAAACTTTGTGGTAAATATCAAAACAGGGTAATGGAGATGTATTCAAATGTGAGGGGAAAAATAGATCAAGTGCGGGAGAACTTAGTCTCCAGAATGGAGAAGCAGCCCAATGTTTAATATTATATCATAATACTATTTTCAAAACAATTTCCAGTGGAACAATATTGAAAGATCCCAACCTGTAGCTTAAATTCCTTTGAAAAGTTTAAGAACGCTTCAGATGTTCTGTCCTCCAGTTCAGTAGAATAATTTCTATTCTCTACCTCCACTGTCACACTGATCGCATAAGTCACATTTCCTATAATACATTGCAACACACGTTAATATCTTACAGTGTATAAGAATAGGGGGCAAGTTTCTCCATTTCCTTTTGACGCCAAAATTGGGGGCAGCGCCTGTTTGACGAAGGTTTCATACCCTCCGCCCGCTCCAAAATGGCATCATTGCCCCACTGGCCGCACGCCACTGGGACAGCCTCAACGCATTGTCTGAAGGCCCTCCCCGATGGGCCGAGTTCCCAATGGTGCGGTTCACGTATGGTCTCAGCCATGCGGGAACCCAGTGTGGTGGCTGCGGACTGTGTCCATCACCACCACACTCGGCTGGGGGGGGGCTAGCGCGAGGGCTGTGTGGACTGGTGGGAGTGGCCAGTTGTTTACTGTGTTAATATCAGAGTGTAATGTTTCCTGTGTTAATATTGGGGTGTAATATTTACTGTGTTAATATTGGGGTGTAATATTTCCTCTGTTAATATTGGGGTGTAATATTTACTGTATTAATATTGGGGTGTAATATTTACTGTGTTAATATCAGGGTGTAATATTTACTGTGTTAATATCGGGGTGTAATATTTACTGTGTTAATATTGGGTGTAATATTTGCTGTGTTAATATTGGGATGTATTGATCCTGTGTTAATATCGGGGTGTAATATTTACTGTGTTAATATTGGGGTGTAATATTTACTGTGTTAATATTGGGTGTAATATTTGCTGTGTTAATATTGGGATGTATTGATCCTGTGTTAATATCGGGGTGTAATATTTACTGTGTTAATATTGGGGTGTAATATTTACTGTGTTAATATTGGGGTGTGATATTTACTGTGTTAATATTGGGATGTATTGATCCTGTGTTAATATTGGGGTGTAATATTTACTGTGTTAATATTGGGGTGTAATATTTACTGTGTTAATATTGGGGTGTAATATTTACTGTGTTAATATTGGGGTGTAATATTTACTGTGTTAATATTGGGGTGTAATATTTCCTGTGTTAATATTGGGATGTATTGATCCTGTGTTAATATCGGGGTGTAATATTTACTGTGTTAATATTGGGGTGTAATATTTACTGTGTTACTATTGGGGTGTAATATTTACTGTGTTAATATTGGGGTGTAATATTTACTGTGTTAATATTGGGGTGTAATATTTACTGTGTTAATATTGGGGTGTAATATTTACTGTGTTAATATTGGGGTGTAATATTTACTGTGTTAATATTGGGGTGTAATATTTACTGTGTTACTATTGGGGTGTAATATTTACTGTGTTACTATTGGGGTGTAATATTTACTGTGTTAATATTGGGGTGTAATATTTACTGTGTTAATATTGGGGTGTAATATTTACTGTGTTAATATTGGGGTGTAATATTTACTGTGTTAATATTGGGGTGTGATATTTACTGTGTTAATATTGGGATGTATTGATCCTGTGTTAATATTGGGGTGTAATATTTACTGTGTTAATATTGGGGTGTGATATTTACTGTGTTAATATTGGGATGTATTGATCCTGTGTTAATATCGGGGTGTAATATTTACTGTGTTAATATTGGGGTGTAATATTTACTGTGTTAATATTGGGGTGAATATTAACATCGGGCCGCACGTTTAGTGGCCAGGCCCGTACCTGAAGGGGCTAGGCCCGCGCCGGAGTGGTTGGCGCCCCGCCGGCCGGCGGGAATGGACTTTGTCGCCACGGCAGCTGGGGCTGAAGGGACTCCATGGTTGCTGCGCGGGGGGGAGTGGGGGGGAGGGTCACCTCTGCGCGGCCATTGCGGAGGCTGATGGCCGACACGGAGGGGAAAGAGTGCACCCACGGCACAGGCCCACCCGTGGATCGGTGGGCCCCGATCGTGGGCCAGGCCACCGTGGGGACATTCCCGGGGCCAGACCGCCCCGCGCCCCCCCCCCCCCAGGACCCCGGAGCCTACCCACGCCGCCCCCCCAGGACCCCGGAGCCCGGAGCCCGCCCGCGCCGCCTGGTCCTGACGGTAAATACCTTGATTAATTCACGCCAGCGGGACTGGCATAACAGCAACCGGGACTTTGGGCCATCGCAGGCCGGAGAATCGCCGGGGGGGGGTGGGTCCGCCGACCGGCACGCCGCGATTCCTGCCCCTGCCGAATATCCGGTGTCGGATTCACGCCGGCCCCCAGCGATTCTCCGACCCGGCGGGGGGGGTCAGAGAATCCCGTCCCTTATGTCAGTCACACACGGCAGTCTAAATCATGAAACACCTCAACAGCTAAATTATAAAACAAATCTCACTTACCAGGAACAGACTGAGATGCTGTTTCACAATATGGTCCATAAAATGGCTTTGGGCAAATACACTGCACACCGTCCGAGGAACCTCCATTTTGACATAAATTAACTGAAGAGAAGACAAAAAGAGTAAGTCTTCGGGGAGGAACTGCCTCGTACAACTGACTGTCCTTCTGTGGATTTCATAGGTTGAAACCTTAAATTTACCATTACCTCAGGACAGCTGTTTATGTCATGCAATTGTCATGTAAATTGATGTCACATTTCCTACATAATAACTGTAACTAAACTCACTGGCACTGATGCCATCTTTCAGCTAAGATATTAAGTGGAGCCCAGTCTACCGTCTTAATGAGCTCAATGGGCCGTTAATCGGCAAACGTGGATTTTCCATCCTCTTGCCCCTACAGGCCATCTGAAAATTGCAAAATGTTTTGATGGATCCAGTGCCATTTTCCGGGAACACAAGGTTAAAATTGTACCTGCACCCGTTCACAGCCCCACTGACGTTAGAAAATCCAACACAATAGATCACAATGTCTGCCATTTACCTCCTGGTGTTGTGGCTCTAGTAGATTTGGTGGAAACATCTGGACGGCTGGTTAATGTTGTTGTGTCAGTTGATGTTGATTGTCCAGTTGATTTCTGCCTTGTTGATGAGGTCCCTGTTTAATACAATAGTTTGTTCAAGATTACAATTTTTGATACTTATTTCAAATAGTTTGTCAGCAGAATTCTCCGTTCTATTAAACTGTGAGATCTGAACAAAATTTTTTTCCAATTTGAAAGGGAGAAGTGTGTTTGATTCTCCCCTCCTTAATCTAAATGTTAGTTTGGGAGTCTGACTTTGCTGTTTCCAGCAGTTGGAAACTCTGTTCGATGGTCATCATTACCTCCTAAGTGATCTTCCTGTGTGTAAATTGGCTGCTGTGTTTTTCCACATTAAAACAGTGACTACACCCCATATGTTCCTTCATCTGATATTTTAAATGTTTAACATAAACTAGTTTCAGATTGTGTTAGAATTCAAGAAAGAGAAATTTCAGACAAACATCTTTCCTGTTCGTCTACCAACAGCTCAGAGAATATTGACCGTTTGATGTTGAAACAATCAGTCACATTGAGTGTCATTTAATTTGGTCAAGATCCCGTTGCAATCTTTTTCTTTACCAACCACTATGCCACCAATCTTGGTGCCACATACTAACTTACTAACCATGCTTCCTACATTCTCATCCAAATCATTTAAATATATAACAAATAACAGTGGACCCAGCACCGATCCCTGAGGCACATCGCTGGTCACAGGCCTCCAATTTGAAAAGCAACCCTCCACAATCACCCTTTGGCTTCGGTCGCCAAGCCAATTCTGTATCCAATTGGCTACCTCACCCTGGATTCCGTGAGATTTAACCTTTTGCAACAACCAACCTTGTCAAAGGCCTTGTCCATGTAGACAACGTTGACTGCACTGACCTCATCTACCTTCTTGGTTACCCCTTCTAAAAACTCAATCAAATTGGTGAGACATGACTTTCCCCTTACAAAGCCAGGCTGACTTTCCCTAATTAGCCCTTGCCTGTCTAAATGCCTGTAGATATCTCTCAGAATACATTCTAACAATTGTGTCCGGTGTCTCCTGCATTGTTTGTCGTTAATCATTTCACACTGTTTCCACATCACAATCTCATCCTATTAAACTGTAAAGTCTGCACAAAGTTAGTTACAAATGGAAAGTGAAGAACCTTTCACTTGCATTGATCCAGACTCAAACTGAAGAACCAGTCAGAGTTTGATCCCATATCTAGGCTGGCACTGTCAGTACCGCACTGAGGGAATGCTTCACTGGCACAGATGCCATCTTTCAGCTAAGATATTAAGTGGAGCCCAGTCTACCCTCTTAATGAGCTCAATGGGCCGTTAATCGGCAAAAGTGGATTTTCCATCCTCTTACCCCTACAGGCCATCTGAAAATTGCAAAATGTTTTGAAGGATCCAGTGCCGTTTTCCGGGAACACAAGGTTAAAATTGTACCTGCACCCGTTCACAGCCCCACTGACGTTAGAAAATCCAACACAATAGATCACAATGTCTGCCATTTACCTCCTGGTGTTGTGGCTCCAGTAGATTTGGTAGAAACACCTGGACGGCTGGTTAATGTTGTTGTGTCAGTTGATGTTGAATGTCCAGTTGATTTCTGCCTTGTTGATGAGGTCCCTGTTTAATACAATAGTTTGTTCAAGATTACAATTTTTGATACTTATTTCAAATAGTTTGTCAGCAGAATTCTCCGTTCTATTAAACTGTGAGATCTGAACAAAATTTTTTTCCAATTTGAAAGGGAGAAGTGTGTTTGATTCTCCCCTCCTTAATCTAAATGTTAGTTTGGGAGTCTGACTTTGCTGTTTCCAGCAGTTGGAAACTCTGTTCGATGGTCATCATTACCTCCTAAGTGATCTTCCTGTGTGTAAATTGGCTGCTGTGTTTTTCCACATTAAAACAGTGACTACACCCCATATGTTCCTTCATCTGATATTTTAAATGTTTAACGTAAACTAGTTTCAGATTGTGTTAGAATTCAAGAAAGAGAAATTTCAGACAAACATCTTTCCTGTTCGTCTACCAACAGCTCAGAGAATATTGACCGTTTGATGTTGAAACAATCAGTCACATTGAGTGTCATTTAATTTGGTCAAGATCCCGTTGCAATCTTTTTCTTTACCAACTACTAGGCCACCAATCTTGGTGCCAAAAAACTAACTTACTAACCATGCTTCCTACATTCTCATCCAAATCATTTAAATATATAACAAATAACAATGGACCCAGCACCGATCCCTGAGGCACATCGCTGGTCACAGGCCTCCAGTTTGAAAAGCAACCCTCCACAATCACCCTTTGGCTTTGGTCGCCGAGCCAATTCTGTATCCAATTGGCTACCTCACCCTGGATTCCGTGAGATTTAACCTTTTGCAACAATCAACCTTGTCAAAGGCCTTGTCCATGTAGACAACGTTGACTGCACTGACCTCATCTACCTTCTTGGTTACCCCTTCTAAAAACTCAATCAAATTGGTGAGACATGACTTTCCCCTTATAAAGTCATGCTGACTTTCCCTAATTAGCCCTTGCCTGTCTAAATGCCTGCAGATATCTCTCAGTATACATTCTAACAATTGTGTCCGGTTTCTCCTGCATTGTTTGTCGTTAATCATTTCACACTGTTTCCACATCACAATCTCATCCTATTAAACTGTAAGGTCTGCACAAAGTTAGTTACAAATGGAAAGTGAAGAATTTTTCACTTGCATTGATCCAGACTCAAACTAAAGAACCAGTCAGAGTTTGATCCCATATCTAGGCTGGCACTGTCAGTACCGCACTGAGGGAATGCTTCACTGGCACAGATGCCATCTTTCAGCTAAGATATTAAGTGGAGCCCAGTCTACCCTCTTAATGAGCTCAATGGGCCGTTAATCGGCAAAAGTGGATTTTCCATCCTCTTACCCCTACAGGCCATCTGAAAATTGCAAAATGTTTTGAAGGATCCAGTGCCATTTTCCGGGAACACAAGGTTAAAATTGTACCTGCAGCCGTTCACAGCCCCACTGACGTTAGAAAATCCAACACAATAGATCACAATGTCTGCCATTTACCTCCTGATGTTGTGGCTCTAGTAGATTTGGTAGAAACACCTGGACGGCTGGTTAATGTTGTTGTGTCAGTTGATGTTGATTGTCCAGTTGATTGCTGCCTTGTTGATGAGGTCCCTGTTTAATACAATAGTTTGTTCAAGATTACAATTTTTGATACTTATTTCAAATAGTTTGTCAGCAGAATTCTCCGTTCTATTAAACTGTGAGATCTGAACAAAATTTTTTTCCAATTTGAAAGGGAGAAGTGTGTTTGATTCTCCCCTCCTTAATCTAAATGTTAGTTTGGGAGTCTGACTTTGCTGTTTCCAGCAGTTGGAAACTCTGTTCGATGGTCATCATTACCTCCTAAGTGATCTTCGTGTGTAAATTGGCTGCTGTGTTTTTCCACATTAAAACAGTGACTACACCCCATATGTTCCTTCATCTGATATTTTAAATGTTTAACGTAAACTAGTTTCAGATTGTGTTAGAATTCAAGAAAGAGAAATTTCAGACAAACATCTTTCCTGTTCGTCTACCAACAGCTCAGAGAATATTGACCGTTTGATGTTGAAACAATCAGTCACATTGAGTGTCATTTAATTTTTCCAAATTAAACTCCATCTGCCATTCATCGGCCCAATGGCCCAATTGGTCAAGATCCCGTTGCAATCTTTTTCTTTACCAACCACTAGGCCACCAATCTTGGTGCCACATGCTAACTTACTAACCATGCTTCCTACATTCTCATCCAAATCATTTAAATATATAACAAATAACAATGGACCCAGCACCGATCCCTGAGGCACATCGCTGGTCACAGGCCTCCAGTTTGAAAAGCAACCCTCCACAATCACCCTTTGGCTTCGGTCGCCAAGCCAATTCTGTATCCAATTGGCTACCTCACCCTGGATTGCGTGAGATTTAACCTTTTGCAACAACCAACCTTGTCAAAGGCCTTGTCCATGTAGACAACGTTGACTGCACTGACCTCATCTACCTTCTTGGTTACCCCTTCTAAAAACTCAATCAAATTGGTGAGACATGACTTTCCCCTTATAAAGCCATGCTGACTTTCCCTAATTAGCCCTTGCCTGTCTAAATGCCTGTAGATATCTCTCAGTATACATTCCAACAATTGTGTCCGGTGTCTCCTGCATTGTTTGTCGTTAATCATTTCACACTGTTTCCACATCACAATCTCATCCTATTAAACTGTAAGGTCTGCACAAAGTTAGTTACAAATGGAAAGTGAAGAACCTTTCACTTGCATTGATCCAGACTCAAACTAAAGAACCAATCAGAGTTTGATCCCATATCTAGGCTGGCACTGTCAGTACCGCACTGAGGGAATGCTTCACTGGCACAGATGCCATCTTTCAGCTAAGATATTAAGTGGAGCCCAGTCTACCCTCTTAATGAGCTCAATGGGCCGTTAATCGGCAAAAGTAGATTTTCCATCCTCTTACCCCTACAGGCCGTCTGAAAATTGCAAAATGTTTTGAAGGATCCAGTGCCATTTTCCGGGAACACAAGGTTAAAATTGTACCTGCACCCGTTCACAGCCCCACTGATGTTAGAAAATCCAACACAATAGATCACAATGTCTGCCATTTACCTCCTGGTGTTGTGGCTCTAGTAGATTTGGTAGAAACACCTGGACGGCTGGTTAATGTTGTTGTGTCAGTTGATGTTGATTGTCCAGTTGATTGCTGCCTTGTTGATGAGGTCCCTGTTTAATACAATAGTTTGTTCAAGATTACAATTTTTGATACTTATTTCAAATAGTTTGTCAGCAGAATTCTCCGTTCTATTAAACTGTGAGATCTGAACAAAATTTTTTTCCAATTTGAAAGGGAGAAGTGTGTTTGATTCTCCCCTCCTTAATCTAAATGTTAGTTTGGGAGTCTGACTTTGCTGTTTCCAGCAGTTGGAAACTCTGTTCGATGGTCATCATTACCTCCTAAGTGATCTTCGTGTGTAAATTGGCTGCTGTGTTTTTCCACATTAAAACAGTGACTACACCCCATATGTTCCTTCATCTGATATTTTAAATGTTTAACATAAACTAGTTTCAGATTGTGTTAGAATTCAAGAAAGAGAATTTTCAGACAAACATCTTTCCTGTTCATCTACCAACAGCTCAGAGAATATTGACCGTTTGATGTTGAAACAATCAGTCACATTGAGTGTCATTTAATTTGGTCAAGATCCCGTTGCAATCTTTTTCTTTACCAACTACTAGGCCACCAATCTTGGTGCCAAAAAACTAACTTACTAACCATGCTTCCTACATTCTCATCCAAATCATTTAAATATATAACAAATAACAATGGACCCAGCACCGATCCCTGAGGCACGTCGCTGGTCACAGGCCTCCAATTTGAAAAGCAACCCTCCACAATCACCCTTTGGCTTTGGTCGCCGAGCCAATTCTGTATCCAATTGGCTACCTCACCCTGGATTCCGTGAGATTTAACCTTTTGCAACAACCAACCTTGTCAAAGGCCTTGTCCATGTAGACAACGTTGACTGCACTGACCTCATCTACCTTCTTGGTTACCCCTTCTAAAAACTCAATCAAATTGGTGAGACATGACTTTCCCCTTATAAAGTCAGGCTGACTTTCCCTAATTAGCCCTTGCCTGTCTAAATGCCTGTAGATATCTCTCAGAATACATTCTAACAATTGTGTCCGGTGTCTCCTGCATTGTTTGTCGTTAATCATTTCACACTGTTTCCACATCACAATCTCATCCTATTAAACTGTAAGGTCTGCACAAAGTTAGTTACAAATGGAGAGTGAAGAATCTTTCACTTGCATTGATCCAGACTCAAACTAAAGAACCAGTCAGAGTTTGATCCCATATCTAGGCTGGCACTGTCAGTACCGCACTGAGGGAATGCTTCACTGGCACAGATGCCATCTTTCAGCTAAGATATTAAGTGGAGCCCAGTCTACCCTCTTAATGAGCTCAATGGGCCGTTAATCGGCAAAAGTGGATTTTCCATCCTCTTACCCCTATAGGCCATCTGAAAATTGCAAAATGTTTTGAAGGATCCAGTGCCTTTTCCGGGAACACAAGGTTAAAATTGTACCTGCACCCATTCACAGCCCCACTGACGTTAGAAAATCCAACACAATAAATCACAATATCTGCCATTTACCTCCTGATGTTGTGGCTCTAGTAGATTTGGTGGAAACATCTGGACTGCTGGTTAATGTTGTTGTGTCAGTTGATGTTGATTGTCCAGTTGATTGCTGCCCTGTTGATGAGGTCCCTGTTTAATACAACAATAGTTTGTTCAGGATTAAAATTTGTGACACTTATTTCAAATAGTTTATCAGCAGAATTGCCCTTTCTATTCCACGGTGAGATCTGATCAAATGTTTTTTTCCAAATCGATAGGGAAGGGTGTGAATAATTCTCCCCTTAATCTAAATGTTAGTTTGGCAGGCTGCCTTTACCAGTTCCCAGCATTACAAACTATGTCGCTGATCATTACAAGCAAAGTGATCTTCCTGTGCCTAAATTGGCTGCTGTGTTTTGCCATGTCAAAACAGTGATCACAATCCACCTATTCCTCCCGCTGAAATTTTAACTGTTTAATGTAGATTGTTATTACAAACTTAGATTGAGCCAGACTCAAACTAAAGAACCAGTCAGAGTTTCAGCCCATATCTAGGCTGGCACTATCAGTACCGCACTGAGGGAATGCTTCACTGGCACAGATGCCATCTTTCAACTGAGATGTTATGTCAACTGCTGATAGAAAATCCACCACAAAAGATCACATTGTCTGCCATTTACCTCCTGATGTTGAGGCTCCAGTAGTTTTGGTGGAAACATCTGGACTGCTGGTTAATGTTGTTGTGTCAGTTGATGTTGATTGTCCAGTTGATTGCTGCCCTGTTGATGAGGTCCCTGTTTAATACAACAATAGTTTGTTCTGGATTACAATTTTTGTTAATTATTTCAAATAGTTTTTCAGCTGAATTCTCCGTTCTGTTACTCTGTGAGATCTGTTCAAATTTTTTTTCCAAATCGATTAGGGAGAGTGTGTATGATTCTCCCCTCCTTAATCTAAATATTAGTTTGGGAGTCTGACTTTTGCAGTTTCCAGTATTCAAAATCATTTTGGTCGTCATCATTACCTCTTCAGTGATCTTCCTGTGCGTAAATTGGCTGCTGTGTTTTGCCACATTAAACCAGTGACGACACACAACATAATCCTCCCTCTGATATTTTAAATGTTTAAATCAAACTAGTTACAGATTGTGTGAAAATTCAAGAAAGAGAATATCAGACAAACATCTTTCCTGTTTGTCTACCAACAGCTCAGAGAATATTTAGTTTGATGTTGAAACAATAGGTCACATTGACTGTCATTTACCTTCTGTTGTCCAGGGTCCAGTGGATGTTGTGGAAAGATTTGGGCTGCTGGTTGCTGCTGGTGTGTCAGTTGAATTTGATTCGCTTGTTGATTCCAGGCCAGTTGAGGTCATTCCTGTTTAATGTTAAGTTAATTATGTCAGGTTTCTCTTGAATAGATTTTCCATATTTATTTCACCCTGTTTCCCCATCACAATCTCATCCTGTTAAACTGTACGGTCTGTTCAAGATTCTCAGACAGTAATGTCAGTGTTGTATCAGGAAACTGACACCTTGGTGAATTCCAGGTCCCGTTCGTGCCCCTGAACCATCTCCCCCCTTCAGAACTATTTTTCAATGACAATGCTCTGATTGGGCGGGAGCTGATCCCTGTGCCCAATTATCGTTGCCAAATACCGCTCGGATGGGGGAGCAGCCAGACTAGACATAGTGGGAAAAGGAGGCAGCGGCCATTTTGGGGGCTGTCACTGCCCCACCATTGTGACAATGGAGTTCACCAAAGGACCAGGAGAATATTGATATCACAAAATGGCCATTCACACCAAGTCAATGCCCACACTTGTCCCAATGCCATTTCACCCCTCAAATGACGAAGATGCAGACAAACATCCTCTTGTGCACTGAGGGAGTGCTTCACTGGCACAGATGCCATATCTCAGGTAAGATGTTAAGTGGATCCCAGTCTCCCGTCTTAATGAGCTCAATGGGCCATTAATCGGCAAAAGTGTGTTTTCCATCCTCTTACCCCAATGAGCCATCTGAAAATTGCAAAATGTTTTGGGGAATCCAGGAACACCAGTTTAAAATTGCGCCTACACCCATTCACACCATCAACGATGATAAAATATCCAACACAATGGATCAGAATGTCTGCCATTTACCTCCTGATGTTGAGGCTCCAGTAGATTTGGTGGAAACATCTGGACTGCTGGTTAATGGTGTTGTGTCAGTTGATGTTGATTGTCCAGTTGATTGCTGCCCTGTTGATGAGGTCCCTGTTCAACACAACAATAGTTCGTTCAGAATTACGATTTATGACACTTATTTCAAATAGTTTGTCAGCAGAATTGCACGTTCTTTACACTGTGAGATCTGATCAAATCTTTTTTCCACTCGAAAGGAAAGGGTGTGCATCATTTTCTCCTCCTTAATCTAAATGTTAGTTTGGGAGTCTGACTCTGCAGTTCCCAACACTCGAAACTCTGTTAGATGGTTATCATTACCTCCCATGTGATCTTTCTGTGCCCAAATTGGCTACAGTGTTTTGCCACATTTAAATGGTGATTACACCCCATATGTTCCTTCATCTTATATTTTTAATGTTTAATTTAAACCAGTTACAGATTGTGTGAAAATTCAAGAAAGAGAAATTTCAGACAGACATCTTTCCTGTTCGTCTACCAACAGCTCAGAGAATATTTAGTTTGATGTTGAAACAATAGGTCACATTGACTGCCATTTACCTTCTGTTGTCCAGGGTCCAGTGGATGTTGTGGAAAGATTTGGGCTGCTGGTTGCTGCTGGTGTGTCAGTTGAATTTGATTCGCTTGTTGATTCCAGGCCAGTTGAAGTCATTTCTGTTTAATATCAAGTTAATGATGTCATGTTTCTGCTGAATAGTTTTTCTTTATTCATTTCACCCTGTTTCCCCATCACAATCTCATCCTATTAAACTGTGTGGCTGCTCAAAGTTAGTTACAAATCACAAGTGAAGAATCTTTCACAGTGGTTATCACAGATGCCTCACAGCGCCAGGGTCCCAGGTTCGATTCCCGGCTTGGATCACTGTCTGTGTGGAGTCCACACGTTCTCCCCGTTTCTGCGTGGGTTTCCTCCGGGTGCTCCGGTTTCCTCCCACAGTCCAAAGATGTGCATTCGGTGGATTGTCTATACTAAACTGCCCTTGGGGTCCTAAACGTTTAGGTGGGGTTCCTGGGTTATGGGGATAAGGTGGAGCTGTGGGATTGGGTAGGGTTCTCTTTCTAAGGGCCGGTGCAGACTCAGTGGGCCGAATGGCCTCCTTTTACACTGTAAAATCTCTGATTGTATGATTCAGTTAGATTGACCCAGACGTACTAAAAGTGGTACATAGAGCCCACTTAACAAGAACCCGTATGAGTAGGTTCTTCCCGGAGGTAGAAGACAGATGTGAACGGTGCCAAAGAGGCCCGGCCAACCACGCCCACATGTTCTGGTCTTGCCCCAGACTCGTGGAGTACTGGACAGCCTTCTTCGAGGTTATGTCCAAAGTGGTGGGAGTGAGGGTGGAGCCATGCCCGATAGTGGCGGTCTTCGGGGTTTCAGAACAGCCAGATCTATTCCTGGGGAGGAGGGCGGACGCCCTTGCCTTTGCCTCCCTGATCGCCCGCCGTAGAATCCTGTTTGGCTGGCGGTCAGCAGCACCGCCCAGAGCTGCGGACTGGCTGTCCGACCTCTCGGAATCTCTCCAAATGGAGAAAATCAAATTTGCCATCCGAGGGTCGGACGACGGCTTCCACAGAACGTGGGAGCCATTCATGCAACTGTTCCGGGACCTATTTGTGGCCAATGTACAAGAGGAAGAATAGTCTGGGGAAGGTAGCGGGAGGGGGGGGGGCTACAGGTTCGGTACGGGGGTTCGATGGCTAGCTAAGGCCCAAAACCAAACTAAATAAACATGTTGAGGGGGGGGGGGGGGGGGGGGGGGGGGGGGCGGGCGCAGTTACTACTACGAAGATGCTTACCTGTAAATATGTATGTTAATTTTTGCGTGTTTGTTTGTTTTTTTTGTTCTTTTTCTCTCCTAACAATTTGTAATTTGTTCAATATAAAATATGAAAACTGAATAAAAACATTTATAAAAAAAAAGATTGACCCAGACGTAAACTGAAGAACCAATCAGTGTTTGATCCCATATCTAGGCTGGCACTGTCAGTATCGCACTGAGGGAATGCTTCACTGGCACAGATGCCATCTTTCAGGTAAGATGTAATATCAACTAATGATTAAAAGTCCAACGAGTAGATCACAATGTCTGCCATTTACCTCCTGATGTTGAGGCTCCAGTAGATTTGGTGGAAACATCTGGACTGCTGGTTAATGTTGATGTGTCAGTTGATGATGATTGTCCAGTTGATTGCTGCTCTGTTGATGAGGTCCCTGTTTAATACAACAATAGTTTGTTCAAGATTACAATTTGTGACACTTATTTCAAACAGTTTGTCAGCCAAATTCTCCGTTCTGTTACACTGTGAGACCTGATCAAATGTTTTTTCCAAATCGAACGGGGAGTGTGTGTATGATTTTCCCCTCCTTAATCTAAATGTGTTGAAGGATCCAGTGCCTTTTTCCGGGAACAGAAGTTTAAAATTGCGGCTGCACTCGTTCATGCCCCCACTGACGTTGCTAAATCCAACCACATAGATGACAATGTCTGCCATTTACCTCCTGATGTTGAGGCTCCAGTAGATTTTGTGGAAACATCAGGACTGCTGGTTAATGTTGTTGTGTCAGTTGATGTTGATTGTCCAGTTGATTGCTGCCCTGTTGATGAGGTCCCTGTTTAATACAACAATAGTTCGTTCAAGATTACGATTTCTGACACTTATGTCAAATAGTTTGTCAGCGGAATTGCTCGTTCTATTACACGGTGAGATCTGATCAAATCTTTATTCCAAATCGAAAGGGAAGAATGTGTGACATCCTCCCCTCCTAAATCTAAATGTTAGTTTGGGAGTCTGACTCTGTAGTTCCCATCACCCAAACCTTTGTTCGATGGTCATCATTACCTCCTAAGTAATCTTCCTGTGCATAAATTGGCTGCTGTGTTTTGCCACATTTAAACAGTGACTGCACCCCATATGTTCCTTCATCTGATATTTTAAATGTTTAAATTGAACCAGTTTCAGATTGAGTTAGAATTCAAGAAAGAGAAATTTCAGACAAACATCTTTCCTGTTCGTCTACCAACTGCTGAGAGAATATTTAGTTTGATGTTGAAACAATAGGTCACATTGACTATCATTTACCTTCTGTTGTCCAGGGTCCAGTGGATGTTGTGGAAAGATTTGGGCTGCTGGTTGCTGCTGGTGTGTCAGTTGAATTTGATTCGCTTGTTGATTCCAGGCCAGTTGAAGTCATTTCTGTTTAATATCAAATTAATGATGTCAGGTTTCTACTGAATGTTTTTTCTTTATTAATTTCACCCTGTTTCCCCATCACAATCTCATCCTATTAAACTGCACAGTCTGCTCAAAATTAGTTACAAATCAAAAGTGAAAAATCTTTCACTTAAATTGATCCAGACTCAAACTCAAGAACCAGTCAGAGTTTGAGCCCATATCTAGGCTGGCACTGCCAGTACCGCACTGAGGGAGTGCTTCACTGGCACAGATGCCATATCTCAGGTGAGATGTTAAGTGGATCCCAGTCTCCCGTCTGAATGAGCTCAATGGGCCATTAATGGGCAAAAAGTGGATTTTCCATCCTCTTACCCCTATGGGCCATCTGAAAATTGCGAAATGTTTTGGAGGATTCAGTGCCGTACCCCGGGAACACCAGTTTAAAATTCCGACTGCACCTGTTCACGCCCCCACTGACGATAAGAAATCCAACACAATAGATCACAATGTCTGCCATTTACCTCCTGATGTTGAGGCTCCAGTAGATTTGGTGGAAACATCTGGACTGCTGGTTAATGTTGTTGTGTCAGTTGATGTTGATTGTCCAGTTGATTGCTGCCCTGTTGATGAGGTCCCTGTTTAATACAACAATAGTTTGTTCAAGATTACAATTTCTGACACGTATTTCAAAGAGTTTGTCAGCTGAATTCTCCGCTCTGTTACACTGTGAGATCTGACCAAATGTTTTTTCAAAATCAAAAGGGAAGAATGTGTATGGTTCTCCCTTCCTTAATCTAAATGTTAGTTTGGGAGTCTGACTCTGCAGTTTCCACCAATCGAAACTCTGTTCGATGGTCATCATTAGCTCCTCATCGATCGTTCTGTGCCTAATTTGGCCGCTGTATTTTGCCACTTTAAACAGTGACTCCTCTCTACATATTCCCTGCTCTGATATTTTAACTGTTTAATCGTAAAGTAGTTTCAGATTGTGTTAGAATTCAGGAAAGATGAATTTGAAACAAACATCTTTCCTGTTAGTCTACCAACAGCTCAGAGAATATTTAGTTTGATGTTGAAACAATAGGTCACATTGACTGTCATTTACCTTCTGTTGTCCAGGGTCCAGTGGGTGTTGTGGAAAGATTTGGGCTGCTGGTTGCTGCTGGTGTGTCAGTTGAATTTGATTCGCTTGTTGATTCCAGGCCAGTTGAAGTCATTTCTGTTTAATATCAAATTAATGATGTCAGGTTTCTACTGAATGTTTTTTCTTTATTAATTTCACCCTGTTTCCCCATCACAATCTCATCCTATTAAACTGCACAGTCTGCTCAAAATTAGTTACAAATCAAAAGTGAAAAATCTTTCACTTAAATTGATCCAGACTCAAACTCAAGAACCAGTCAGAGTTTGAGCCCATATCTAGGCTGGCACTGTCAGTACCGCACTGAGGGAATGCTTCACTGGCACAGATGCCATATCTCAGGTGAGATGTTAAGTGGATCCCAGTCTCCCGTCTGAATGAGCTCAATGGGCCGTTAATCGGCAAAAAGTGGATTTTCCATCCTCTTACCCCGACAGGCCATCTGAAAATTGCGAAATGTTTTGGAGGATTCAGTGCCGTTCCCTGGGAACACCAGTTTAAAATTCCGACTGCACCTGTTCACAGCCCCACTGACGATAAGAAATCCAACACAATAGATCACAATGTCTGCCATTTACCTCCTGATGTTGAGGCTCCTGTAGATTTGGTTGAAACATCAGGACTGCTGGTAAATGTTGTTGTGTCAGTTGATGTTGATTGTCCAGTTGATTGCTGCCCTGTTGATGAGGTCCCTGTTTAATACAACAATAGTTTGTTCAAGATTACAATTTCTGACACGTATTTCAAAGAGTTTGCCAGCTGAATTCTCCGCTCTGTTACACTGTGAGATCTGACCAAATGTTTTTTCAAAATCAAAAGGGAAGAATGTGTATGGTTCTCCCTTCCTTAATCTAAATGTTAGTTTGGGAGTCTGACTCTGCAGTTTCCACCAATCGAAACTCTGTTCGATGGTCATCATTAGCTCCTCATCGATCGTTCTGTGCCTAAATTGGTCGCTGTATTTTGCCACATTTAAACAGTGACTCCTCTCTACATATTCCCTGCTCTGATATTTTAACTGTTTAATCGTAAAGTAGTTTCAGATTGTGTTAGAATTCAGGAAAGATAAATTTTAAACCAACATCTTTCCTGTTCGTCGACCAACTGCTGAGAGAATATTTAGTTTGATGTTGAAACAATAGGTCACATTGACTGTCATTTACCTTCTGTTGTCCAGGGTCCAGTGGGTGTTGTGGAAAGATTTGGGCTGCTGGTTGCTGCTGGTGTGTCAGTTGAATTTGATTCACTTGTTGATTCCAGGCCAGTTGAGGTCATTTCTGTTTAATGTCAAGTTAATGATGTCAGATTTCTTTTGAATAGCTTTTCTTTATTTATTTCACCCTGTTTCCCCATCACAATCTCATCCTATTAAACTGTATGGCTGCTCAAAGTTAGTTACAAATCGCAAGTGAAGAATCTTTCGCGAAGATTGATCCAGACTCAAACTAAAGAACCAATCAGAGTTTGATCCCATATCTAGGCTGGCACTGTCAGTACCGCACTGAGGGAATGCTTCACTGGCACAGATGTTAGCCTCTGGCTGATGTTGAGTAAAGAGTTCTGCCCCTTTTCACAAACACCTTTATTTTCCTTGAACGCACTCCTGTACAAAATTCTATCACCATATCACATGCTGCAAGAGCCACGTGCAACTCCTTTACATATCAGTGTCAATTGTTGGATAAATAACATTAATGAGACATCTTAGAATGTTTCTTAACCCATTCCTTAACACATGCCATCTTTCAGGTAATCTGTTAAGTGGAGCACAGTCTCCCCACTTAATGACCTCGACAGCTGTTTATCGGCAAAAGGGGGTTTTTATCCTCTTACCCCAATCAGACATCAGAAAATTGTGAAATGTTTTGGAGGATTCAGTGCCGTTCCCCGGGAACACAAGTTTAAAATTGCACCTGCACTCGTTCACACCCCCACTGATGTTAGAAAATCCAACACAATAGATCACAATGTCTGCCATTTACCTCCAGATGTTGAGGCTCCCGTAGATTTGGTGGAAACATCTGGACTGCTGGTTAATGTTGTTGTGTCAGTTGATGTTGATTGTCCAGTTGATTGCTGCCCTGTTGATGAGGTCCCTGTTTAATACAACAATAGTTCGTTCAGGATTACAATTTCTGACACTTATTTCAAATAGTTTGTCAGCAGAATTGCACGTTCTTTCTGATCAAATCTTTTTTCCAATCAATAGGAAAGGGTGTGCATAATTTTCTCCTCCTTAATCTAAATGTTAGTTTGGGAGTCTGACTCTGCAGTTCCCAACACACGAAACTCTGTTAGATGGTTATCATTACCTCCCATGTGATCTTCCTGTGCCCAAATTGGCTACACTGTTTTGCCACATTTAAATGGTGATTACACCCCATATTTTCCTTCATCTTATGTTTTTAATGTTTAATTTAAACCGGTTACAAATTATGTGAAAATTCAAGAAAGAGAAATTTCAGACAGACATCTTTCCTGTTCGTCTACCAACAGCTCAGAGAATATTTAGTTTGATGTTGAAACAATAGGTCACATTGACTGTCATTTACCTTCTGTTGTCCAGGGTCCAGTGGATGTTGTGGAAAGATTTGGGCTGCTGGTTGCTGCTGGTGTGTCAGTTGAATTTGATTCGCTTGTTGATTCCAGGCCAGTTGAGGTCATTTCTGTTTAATATCAAGTTAATGATGTCAGGTTTCTACTGAATAGTTTTTCTTTATTTTTTTCACCCTGTTTCCCCATCACACTCTCATCCTATTAAACTGTGTGGCTGCTCAAAGTTAGTTACAAATCGCAAGTGAAGAATCTTTCACAGTGGTTATCACAGATGCCTCACAGCGCCAGGGACCCAGGTTCGATTCCCGGCTGGGTCACTGTCTGTATGGAGTCCGCACGTTCTCCCCGTTTCTGTGTGGGTTTCCTCCGGGTGCTCCGGTTTCCTCCCACAGTCCAAAGATGTGCATTCGGTGGATTGTCTATGCTAAACTGCCCTTGGGGTCCTAAACATTTAGGTGGGGTTACTGGGTTATGGGGATAAGGTGGAGCTGTGGGCTTGGGTAGGGTTCTCTTTCCAAGGGCCGGTGCAGACTCAGTGGGCCGAATGGCCTCCTTTCACACTGTAAAATCTCTCATTCCATGATTCAGTCAGATTGACCCAGACTTAAACTAAAGAACCAATCAGAGTTTGATCCCATATCTAGGCTGGCACTGTCAGTACCGCACTGAGGGAATGCTTCACTGGCACAGATGCCATCTTTCAGCTAAGCTGTAATATCAACTGATGATTAAAAGTCCAACACAATAGGTCACAATGTCTGTCATTTACCTCCTGATGTTGAGGCTCCAGTAGATTTGGTGGAAACATCTGGACTGCTGGTTAATGTTGTTGTGTCAGTTGATGATGATTGTCCAGTTGATTGCTGCTCTGTTGATGAGGTCCCTGTTTAATACAACAATAGTTTGTTCTGGATTACAATTTCTGACACTTATTTCAAATAGTTTGTCACCAGAATTGCACGTTCTTTACACTGTGAGATCTGATCAAATCTTTTTTCCAACCGAAAGGAAAGGGTGTGCATCATTTCTCCTCCTTAATCTAAATGTTAGTTTGGGAGTCTGACTTTGTAGTTCCCATCACCCAAAACTTTGATCGATGGTCATCATTACCTCCTAAGTGATCTTCCTGTGCATAAATTGGCTGCTGTGTTTTGCCACATTAAAACAGTGACTACACCCCAAATGTTCCTTCATCTGATATTTTAAATGTTTAAATAAAACTAGTTACAGATTGTGTTAGACTTCAAGAAAGAGAAATTTCAGACAAACATCTTTCCTGTTCGTCTACCAACTGCTCAGAGAATATTTAGTTTGATGTTGAAACAATAGGTCACATTGACTGTCATTTACCTTCTGTTGTCCAGGGTCCAGTGGATATTGTGGAAAGATTTGGGCTGCTGGTTGCTGCTGGTGTGTCAGTTGAACTTGATTCACTTGTTGATTCCAGGCCAGTTGAGGTCATTTCTGTTTAATATCAAGTAAATGATGTCAGATTTCTTTTGAATAGCTTTTCTATATTTATTTCACCCTGTTTCCCCATCACAATCTCATCCTATTAAACTGCACGGCTGCTCAAAGTTAGTTACAAATCGCAAGTGAAGAATCTTTCGCGAAGATTGATCCAGACTCAAACTAAAGAACCAGTCAGAGTTTGATCCCATATCTAGGCTGGCACTGTCAGTACCGCACTGAGGGAATGCTTCACTGGCACAGATGTTAGCCTCTGGCTGATGTTGAGTAAAGAGTTCTGCCCCTTTTCACAAACACCTTTATTTTCCTTGAACCCACTCCTGTACAAAACTCTATCACCATATCACATGCTGCAAGAGCCACGTGCAACTCCTTTACATATCAGTGTCAATTGTTGGATAAATAACATCAATGAGACATCTTAGAATGCTTCTTAACCCATTCCTTAACACGTGCCATCTTTCAGGTAATCTGTTAAGTGGAGCACAGTCTCCCCACTTAATGAGCTCGACAGCTGTTTATCGGCAAAAGGGGGTTTTTATCCTCTTACCCCAATCAGACATCAGAAAATTGTGAAATGTTTTGGAGGATTCAGTGCCGTTCTCCGGGAACACAAGTTTAAAATTGCGCCTGCACTCGTTCACACCCCCACTGATGTTAGAAAATCCAAGACAATAGATCACAATGTCTGCCATTTACCTCCTGATGTTGAGGCTCCAGTAGATTTGGTGGAAACATCTGGACTGCTGGTTAATGTTGTTGTGTCAGTTGATGTTGATTGTCCAGTTGATTGCTGCCCTGTTGATGAGGTCCCTGTTTAATACAACAATAGTTTGTTCAGTATTACAATTTGTGACACTTAATAAATAGTTTGTCAGCCAAATTCTCCGTTCTGTTACATATTGTTTTTAACTAAATTGAAAGGAAAGGATGTGTCTGATTCTCCCCTCCTTAATCTAAATGTTAGTTTAGAATTCTGCCTTTGTAGATTCCAGCAATCAAAACAACGATAGATGATCATCATTACCTCCTAAGTGATCTTCTTGTGCATAAATTGGCTGCTGTGTTTTGCCACATTAAAACAGTGAGTACACCCCATATGTTCCTTCATCTGGTATTTTAAATGTTTAAATAAAACTAGTTACAGATTGAGTTAGAATTCAAGAAAGAGAAATTTCAGAAAAACATCTTTCCTGTTCGTCTACCAACTGCTGAGAGAATATTTAGTTTGATGTTGAAACAATAGGTCACATTGACTGTCATTTACCTTCTGATATCCAGGATCCAGTGGATGTTGTGGAAAGATTTGGGCTGCTGGTTGCTGCTGGTGTGTCAGTTGAATTTGATTCGCTTGTTGATTCCAGGCCAGTTGAGGTCATTCCTGTTTAATATCAAGTTAATGATGTCAGGTTTCTACTGAATAGTTCTTCATCATTTATTTCACCATATTTCCCCATCACAATCTTATCCTATTAAACTGTACAGTCTGCTCAAGGTTAGTTACAAATCAAAAGTGAAGAATCTTTCACTTAAATTGATCCAGACTCAAACTCAAGAACCAGTCAGAGTTTGATCCCATATCTAGGCTGGCACTGTCAGTACCGCACTGAGGGAATGCTTCACTGGCACAGATGCCATATCTCAGGTAAGATGTTAAGTGGAGCCCAGTCTCCTGTCTGAATGAGCTCAATGAGCCGTTAATGGGCAAAAAGTGCGGTTTCCATCCTCTTACCCCTACAGGCCATCTGAAAATTGCGAAATGTTTTGGTGGATTCAGTGCCGTTCCCCGGGAACACCAGTTTAAAATTGCACCTGCACCTGTTCACACCCTCACTGACGATAAAAAAAATCCAACACAATAGATCACAATGTCTGCCATTTACCTCCTGATGTTGAGGCTCCAGTAGATTTGGTGGAAACATCTGGACTGCTGGTTAATGTTGTTGTGTCAGTTGATGTTGATTGTCCAGTTGATTGCCGCCCTGTTGATGAGGTCCCTGTTTAATATCACATTATATCGTTCAGGATTACAATTTTTTATACTTATCTCTTATAATTTGTCAGCAGAATTCTCCGTTCTATTAAACTGTGAGATCTGATCAAAACTTTTTTCCAATTTGAAAGGGAGAGTGTGTCTGCTTCTCTTCTCCTTAATCTAAATGTTAGTTTGGGAGTCTGACTCTGCAGTTTCCAGTAATCAAACTCATTTTGGTCGTCATCATTACCTCCTCATCGATCTCCCTCTGCCTAAATTGGTTGCTGTGTTTTACCACAATAAACCAGTGACTACACACAACATATTCCTCCCTCTGATATTTTAAATGTTTAAATTAAACAAGTTTCAGATTGTGTGAAAATTCAAGAAAGAGAAATTTCAGACAAACATCTTTCCTGTTTGTCTACCAACAGCTCAGAGAATATTTAGTTTGATGTTGAAACAATAGGTCACATTGACTGTCATTTACCTTCTGTTGTCCAGGGTCCAGTGGATGTTGTGGAAAGATTTGGGCTGCTGGTTGCTGCTGGTGTGTCAGTTGAATTTGATTCGCTTGTTGATTCCAGGCCAGTTGAAGTCATTCCTGTTTAATGTCAAGTGAATTGTGTCAAGTATCTACGGAATAGTTTTTTAAAATTTATTTCAACCTGTTTCCCCATCACAATCTCATTCTATTAAACTGTACGGTCTGCTCAAAGTTAATTACAAATGGAAAGTGAAGAATCTTTCGCGAAGATTGATCCAGGCTCAAACTAAAGAACCAGTCAGAGTTTGATCCCATATCTAGGCTGGCACTGTCAGCACCGCACTGAGGGAATGCTTCACTGGCACAGATGCCAACTTTCAGCTAAGATGTTAAGTGGAGCCCAGTCTGCCCTCTTCGGTGTCAGTAATGGATCTGACAACACATTTGGAAAGGAGCGGGAGAGTTCCCCCAATTTTGAGATTTATTATTTATCCTTCAACCAACATCACTGAAACAGACAATCTGGTCGGAGGATTCTTGCATTTTGATTGGTCCTATTGTGTATAAATTGGATGTTGTGTTTCACGACATTAAAACAGTGACTGTTCTTCATGGAGTTCCACCCTCTGATATTTCAGCTGGTTCCCAGCAACCTGTCACAGACTCTTCAAATTGTGAAGGGAGGAACTTCAGGCAGACACCTTCAATGTCCGTCCACCAAATTCTCAGAGAGTAATTTCAGAGTTGGATCAGCAAGCTGGCAGCTTGGTGAATTCCGGGTCCCTTTCGTGCCCCTGAACCCTCTCCCCCATTCGCAACTATGTTTAAATGTAAGTGCTCTGATTGGGCGGGAGCTGACTCCTGTGCCTAATTGGCGTTGCCAAATACCGTTCAGATGCAGGAGCAGCCAGACTGGTCTCAGTGGCAAAGGCAGGCAGCGGCCATTTTGGAGACTGTCACTGCCCCACTAATGTGACAATTCAGTTCACCATTTCATACAAACATCTTTCCTGTTCGTGTACCAACTGCTCAGAGAATATTTAGTTTGATGTTGAAACAATAGGTCACAATGACTGTCATTTACCTTCTGTTGTCCAGGGTCCAGTGGATGTTGTGGAAAGATTTGGGCTGCTGGTTGCTGCTGGTGTGTCTGTTGAATTTGATTCGCTTGTTGATTCCAGTCCAGTTGAAGTCATTTCTGTTTAATATCAAGTTAATTATGTCAGATTTCTCTTGAATAGTTTTTGTTTATTTACTTCACCCTGTTTCCCCATCACAATCTCATCCTATTAAACTGTGTGGCTGCTCAACTACAAATGGAAAGTGAAGAATCTTTCGCGAAGATTGATCCAGACTCAAACTAAAGAACCAGTCAGAGTTTGATCCCATGTCTAGGCTGGCACTGTCAGTACCGCACTGAGGGAATGCTTCACTGGCACAGATGTTAGCCTCTGGCTGATGTTGAGTAAAGAGTTCTGCCCCTTTTCACAAACACCTTTATTTTCCTTGAACCCACTCCTGTACAAAACTCTATCACCATATCACATGCTGCAAGAGCCACGTGCAACTCCTTTACATATCAGTGTCAATTGTTGGATAAATAACATCCATGAGACATCTTAGAATGTTTCTTAACCCATTCCTTAACACATGCCATCTTTCAGGTAATCTGTTAAGTGGAGCAAAGTCTCCCCACTTAATGAGCTCGACAGCTGTTTATCGGCAAAAGGAGGTTTTTATCCTCTTACCCCAATCAGACATCAGAAAATTGTGAAATGTTTTGGAGGATTCAGTGCGGTTCTCCGGGAACACCAGTTTAAAATTGCGCCTGCACTCGTTCACACCCCCACTGATGTTAGAAAATCCAACACAATAGATCACAATGTCTGCCATTTACCTCCAGATGTTGAGGCTCCCGTAGATTTGGTGGAAACATCTGGACTGCTGGTTAATGTTGTGTCAGTTGATGTTGATTGTCCAGTTGATTGCTGCCCTGTTGATGAGGTCCCTGTTTAATGCAACAATAGTTTGTTCAAGATTACGATTTCTGACACTTATTTCAAATAGTTCGTCAGCGGAATTGCTCGTTCTATTACACGGTGAGATCTGATCAAATGTTTTTTCCAAATTGAAAGGGAAGAATGTGTGTCATCCTCCCCTCCTAAATCTAAATGTTAGTTTGGGAGTCTGACTCTGCAGTTCTCATCACCCAAAACATTGTTCGATGGTCATCATTACCTCCTAAGTGATCTTCCTGTGCCTAAATTGGCTGCTGTGTTTTTCCACATTAAAACAGTGACTGCACCCCATATGTTCCTTCATCTGATATTTTAAATGCTTAAATTAAACCAGTTTCAGATTGAGTTAGAGTTCAAGAAAGAGAAATTTCAGACACACATCTTTCCTGTTCGTCTACCAGCTGCTCAGAGAATATTTAGTTTGATGTTGAAACAATAGGTCACATTGACTGTCATTTACCTTCTGTTGTCCAGGATCCAGTGGATGTTGTGGAAAGATTTGGGCTGCTGGTTGCTGCTGGTGTGTCAGTTGAATTTGATTCGCTTGTTGATTCCAGGCCAGTTGAAGTCATTTCTGTTTAATATCAAGTTAATGATGTCAGGTTTCTACTGAACAGTTTTTCTTTATTTATTTCACCCTGTTTCCCCATCACAATCTCATCCTATTAAACTGTGTGGCTGCTCAACGTTAGTTACAAATCGCAAGTGAAGAATCTTTCACAATGGTTATCACAGATGCCTCACTGCGCCAGGGACCCAGGTTTCATTCCCGGCTTGGCTCACTGTCTGTATGGAGTCCGCACGTCCTCCCCGTGTCTGCGTGGGTTTCCTCCGGGTGCTCCGGTTTCCTACCACAGTCCAAAGATGTGCATTCGGTGGATTGTCTATGCTAAACTGCCCTTGGGGTCCTAAACGTTTAGTTGGGGTTACTGGGTTATGGGGATAAGGAGGAGCTGTGGGCTTGGGTAGGATTCTCTTTCGAAGGGCCGGTGCAGACTCAGTGGGCCAAATGGCCTCCCTTTACACTGTAAAATCTCTGATTGTATGATTCAGTCAGATTGACCCAGACTTAAACTGAAGAACCAGTCAGAGTTTGATCCCATATCTAGGCTGGCACTGTCAGTACCGCACAGAGGGAATGCTTCACTGGCACAGATGCCATCTTTCAGCTAAGCTGTAATATTAACTGATGATTAAAACTCCAAAACAATAGATCAGAATGTCTGCCATTTACCTCCAGATGTTGAGGCTCCATTAGATTTGGTGGAAACATCTGGACTGCTGGTTAATGTTGTTATGTCAGTTGATGTTGATTGTCCAGTTGATTGCTGCCCTGTTGATGAGGTCCCTGTTTAATACAACAATAGTTTCCAGCAGTTGAAACATTATGAGGTAGTCATCATTACCTCCTCAGTGATCTTCCTGTCCCTAAATTGCCTACTGTGTTTTGCCACACTTAAACAGTACTTAAACTGATATTTTAAATGCTTAAATTAAACCAGTTACTGATTGTGTGAAAATTCAAGAAAGAGAATATCAGACAAACATCTTTCCTTTTTATCTACCAACTGCTGAGAGAATATTTAGTTTGATGTTGAAACAATAGGTCACATTGACTGTCATTTACCTTCTGTTGTCCAGGGTCCAGTGGATGTTGTGGAAAGATTTGGGCTGCTGGTTGCTGCTGGTGTGTCCGTTGAATTTGATTCGCTTGTTGATTCCAGGCCAGTTGAGGTCATTTCTGTTTAATATCAAGTTAATTGTGTCAGGTTTCGACTGAATAGTTTTTCTTTATTTATTTCACCCTGTTTCCCTATCGCAATCTCATCATATTTAACTGTACGGTCTGCTGAAAATTCTCAGAGAGTAATTTCAGTGTTGTAACAGGAAGCTGACACCTTGGTGAATTCCGGGTGCCGTTCGTGCCCCAGAACCATCTCCCCCATTCAGAACTATTTTTCAATGACAAAGCTCTGATTGGGCGGAAGCTGACCCCTGTGCCCAATTAGCGTTGCCAAATACCGCTCGGATGGGGGAGCAGCCAGACTAGACTTAGTGGGAAAAGGAGGCAGCGGCCATTTTGGGGGCTGTCACTGCCCCACCATTGTGACAATGCAGTTCACCAAAGGACCAGGAGAACATTGAAGTCACAAAGTGGCCATTCACACCGAGTCAATGCCCACACTTGTCCCAATGCCATTTCACCCCTCAAATGACGCAGATGCAGACAAACATCCCCTTGTGCACTGAGGGAGTGCTTCACTGGCACAGATGCCATACCTCAGGTAAGATGTTAAGTGGAGCCCAGTCTCCCGTCTCAATGAGCTGAATGGGCCGTTAATCGGCAAAAGTGTGTTTTCCATCCTCTTACCCCTATGGGCCATCTGAAAATTGCAAACTGTTGTGGAGATTCCAGGAACACCAGTTTAAAATTGCGCCTGCACCCATTCACACCGTCAACAATGATAAAATATCCAACACAATAGATCACAATGTCTGCCATTTACCTCCTGATGTTGAGGCTCCAGTAGATTTGGTGGAAACATCTGGACTGCTGGTTAATGTTGTTGTGTCAGTTGATGTTGATTGTCCAGTTGATTGCTGCCCAGTTGATGAGGTCCCTGTTTAATATCACATTATATCGTTCACGATTACAATTTGTGACACGTATTTCAAAGAGTTTGCCAGCTGAATTCTCCGCTCTGTTACACTGTGAGATCTGACCAAATATTTTTTCAAAATCAAAAGGGAAGAGTGTGTATGGTTCTCCCTTCCTAAATCTAAATGTTAGTTTGGGAGTCTGACTTTGCAGATTCCACCAATCGAAACTCTGTTCAATGGTCATCATTACCTCCTCATCGATCGTTCTGTGCCTAAATTGGCCGCTGTATTTTGCCACATTTAAACAGTGACTCCTCTCTACATATTCCCTGCTCTGATATTTTAACTGTTTAATCGTAAAGTAGTTTCAGATTGTGTTGGAATACAGGAAAGATGAATTTCAAACAAACATCTTTCCTGTTAGTCTACCAACAGCTCAGAGAATATTTAGTTTGATGTTGAAACAATAGGTCACATTGACTGTCATTTACCTTCTGTTGTCCAGGGTCCAGTGGATGTTGTGGAAAGATTTGGGCTGCTGGTTGCTGCTGGTGTGTGAGTTGAACTTGATTCGCTTGTTGATTCCAGGCCAGTTGAAGTCATTTCTGTTTAATGTCAAGTTAATTGTGTCAGGTTTCTACTGAACAGTTTTTCTTTATTTATTTCACCCTGTTTCCCCATCACAATGTCATCCTATTAAACTGTACGGCTGCTCAAAGTTAGTTACAAATCGCAAGTGAAGAATCTTTCACAGTGGTTATCACAGATGCCTCACAGCGCCAGGGACCCGGGTTCGATTCCCGGCTTGGCTCACTGTCTGTATGGAGTTCGCACGTTCTCCCCGTTTCTGTGTGGGTTTCCTCCGGGTGCTCCGGTTTCCTCCCACAGTCCAAAGATGTGCATTCGTTGGATTGTCTATGCTAAATTGCCCTTGGGGTCCTAAATGTTTAGGTGGGGTTCCTGGGTTATGGGGATAAGGTGTAGCTGTGGGCTTGGGTAGGATTCTCTTTCCAAGGGCCGGTGCAGACTCAGTGGGCCGAATGGCCTCCTTTTGCACTGTAAAATCTCTGATTGTATGATTCAGTTAGATTGACCCAGACTTAAACTGAAGAACCAATCAGAGTTTGATCCCATATCTAGGCTGGCACTGTCAATACCGCACTGAGGGAATGCTTCACTGGCACAGATGCCATCTTTCAGCTAAGCTGTAATATCAACTGATGATTAAAAGTCCAACAAATAGATCACAATGTCTGCCATTTACCTCCTGGTGTTGAGGCTCCAGTACTTTTGGTGGAAACATCTGGACTGCTGGTTAATGTTGTTGTGTCAGTTGATGTTGATTGTCCAGTTGATTGCTGCCCTGTTGATGAGGTCCCTGTTTAATACAACAATAGTTCGTTCAAGATTACAATTTCTGACACTTATCTCAAATAGTTTGTCAGCAGAATTCTCCGTTCTGTTACTCTGTGAGATCTGATTAATTTTTTTTGCAAATCGATCAGGGAGAGTGTGTATGATTCTCCCCTCCTTTATCTAAATATTTGTTTGGGAGTCTGTCTTTGCAGTTCACAGCAATCAAAATCATTTTGGTCGTCATCATTACCTCATCAGTGATCTTCCTGTGCGTAAATTGGCTGCTGTGTTTTGCCGCATTAAACCAGTGACGACACACAACATATTCCTCCCTCTGATATTTTTAATGTTTAAATTAAACCAGTTACAGATTGTGTGAAAATTCAAGAAAGAGAAATTCCAGACATACATCTTTCCTGTTTGTCTACCAACAGCTCAGAGAATATTTAGTTTGATGTTGAAACAATAGGTCACATTGACTGTCATTTACCTTCTGTTGTCCAGGATCCAGTGGATGTTGTGGAAAGATTTGGGCTGCTGGTTGCTGCTGGTGTGTCAGTTGAACCTGATTCACTTGTTGATTCCAGGCCAGTTGAGGTCATTCCTGTTTAATGTTAAGTTAATGATGTCAGGTTTCTACTGAATAGTTTTTCTTTATTTATTTCACCCTGTTTCCCCATCACACTCCCATCTTATTAAACTGTACGGTCTGTTCAAGATTCTCAGAGAGTAATTTCAGTGTTGTATCAGGAAGCTGACACCTTGGTAAATTCCGGGTCCCGTTCGTGCCCCTGAACCATCTCCCCATTCAGAACTATTTTTCAATGACAATGCTCAGATTGGGCGGAAGCTGACCCCTGTGCCCAATTAGCGTTCCCAAATACCTCTCGGATGAGGGAGCAGCCACACTAGCCTCAGTGGCAAAAGGAGGCAGCGGCCATTTTGGGGACTGTCACTGCCCCACCATTCTGACAATGCAGTTCACCAAATGACCAGGAGAATATTGATGTCATAAAGTGGCCATTCACACCGAGTCAATGCCCATACTTGTCCCAATGCCATTTCACCCCTCAAATGACGCAGATGCAAACAAACATCCTTTTGCGCACTGAGGGAGTGCTTCACTGGCACAGATGCCATATCTCAGGTAAGATGTAAAGTGGATCCCAGTCTCCGGTCTTACTGAGCTCAATGGGCCGTTAATCGGGAAAAGTGTGTTTTCCATCCTCTTACCCCTGTGGGCCATCTGCAAATTGCAAACTGTTTTGGAGAATCCAGGAACACCAGTTTAAAATTGCGCCTGCACCCATTCACACCGTCAACAATGATAAAATATCCAACACAATAGATCACAATGTCTGCCATTTACCTCCTGATGTTGAGGCTCCAGTAGATTTGGTGGAAACATCTGGACTGCTGGTTAATGTTGTTGTGTCAGTTGATGTTGATTGTCCAGTTGATTGCTGCCCTGTTGATGAGGTCCCTGTTTAATACAACAGTAGTTCATTCAGGATTACAATTTTTGAAACTTATTTCAAATAGTTTGTCAGCAGAATTGAACGTCCTTTACACTGTGAGATCTGATCAAATTTTTTTTCCAAATCGATTAGGGAGAGTGTGTATGATTCTCCCCTCTTTAATCTAAATGTTAGATAGGGAGTCTGACTTTGCAGTTTCCAGTAATCAAAATCATTTTGGTCGTCATCATTACCTCATCTGTGATCTTCCTGTCCCTAAATTGGCTGCTGTGTTTTGCCACATTAAACCAGTGACTACACACAACATATTCCTCCCTCTGATATTTTAAATGTTTAAATTGAACAAGTTACAGATTGTGTGAAAATTTAAGAGAGAGAAATTTCAGACAAACATCTTTCCTGTTAGTCTACCAACAGCTCAGAGAATATTTAGTTTGATGTTGAAACAATAGGTCACATTGACTGTCATTTACCTTCTGTTGTCCAGGGTCCAGTGGATGTTGTGGAAAGATTTGGGCTGCTGGTTGCTGCTGGTGTGTCAGTTGAATTTGATTTGCTTGTTGATTCCAGGCCAGTTGAGGTCATTTCTGTTTAATATTAAGTTAATTGTGTCAGGTTTCTACTGAATAGTTTTTCATTATTTATTTCACCCTGTTTCCCCATCACAATCTCATCCTATTAAACTGTACGGTCTGTTCAAGATTCTCAGACAGTAATTTCAGTGTTGTAACAGGAAGCTGACACCTTGGTGAATTCCGGGTCCCGTTCGTGCCCCTGAACCATCTCCCCCATTCAGAACTATTTTTCAATGACAAAGCTCTGATTGGGCGGAAGCTGACCCCTGTGCCCAATTAGCGTTGCCAAATACCGCTCGGATGGGGGAGCAGCCAGACTAGACTCAGCGGCAAAAGGAGGCAGCGGCCATTTTGGGGACTGTCACTGCCCCACCATTGTGACAATGCAGTTCACCAAAGGACCAGGAGAATATTGATATCACAAAGTGGCCATTCACACCGAGTCAATGCCCACACTTGTCCCAATGCCATTTCACCCCTCAAATGACGCAGATGCAGACAAACATCCCCTTGTGCACTGAGGGAGTGCTTCACTGGCACAGATGCCATATCTCAGGTAAGATATTAAGTGGAGCCCAGTCTCCCGTTTCAATGAGCTCAATGGGCCGTTAATCGGCAAAAGTGTGTTTTCCATCCTCTTACCCCTATGGGCCATCTGAAAATTGCAAACTGTTGTGGAGATTCCAGGAACACCAGTTTAAAATTGCGCCTGCACCCATTCACACCGTCAACAATGATAAAATATCCAACACAATAGATCACAATGTCTGCCATTTACCTCCTGATGTTGAGGCTCCAGTAGATTTGGTGGAAACATCTGGACTGCTGGTTAATGTTGTTGTGTCAGTTGATGTTGATTGTCCAGTTGATTGCTGCCCAGTTGATGAGGTCCCTGTTTAATACAACAATAGTTTGTTCACGATTACAATTTGTGACACGTATTTCAAAGAGTTTGCCAGCAGAATTCTCCGCTCTGTTACACTGTGAGATCTGACCAAATATTTTTTCAAAATCAAAAGGGAAGAGTGTGTATGGTTCTCCCTTCCTAAATCTAAATGTTAGTTTGGGAGTCTGACTTTGCAGATTCCACCAATCGAAACTCTGTTCAATGGTCATCATTACCTCCTCATCGATCGTTCTGTGCCTAATTTGGCCGCTGTATTTTGCCACATTTAAACAGTGACTCCTCTCTACATATTCCCTGCTCTGATATTTTAACTGTTTAATCGTAAAGTAGTTTCAGATTGTGTTGGAATACAGGAAAGATGAATTTCAAACAAACATCTTTCCTGTTCGTCTACCAACAGCTCAGAGAATATTTAGTTTCATGTTGAAACAATAGGTCACATTGACTGTCATTTACCTTCTGTTGTCCAGGGTCCAGTGGGTGTTGTGGAAAGATTTGGGCTGCTGGTTGCTGCTGGTGTGTCCGTTGAACTTGATTCGCTTGTTGATTCCAGGCCAGTTGAAGTCATTTCTGTTTAATATCAAGTTAATTGTGTCAGGTTTCTACTGAATAGTTTTTCATTATTTATTTCACCCTGTTTCCGCATCACAGTCTCATCCTATTAAACTGTACGGTCTGTTCAGGATTCTCAGACAGTAATTTCAGTGTTGTATCAGGAAGCTGACACCTTGGTGAATTCCGGGTCCCGTTCGTGCCCCTGAACCATCTCCCCATTCAGAACTATTTTTCAATGACAATGATCTGATTGGGCGGGAGCTGACCCCTGTGCCCAATTAGCGTTGCCAAATACCGATCGGATGGGGGAGCAGCCAGACTAGCCTCAGCGGCAAAAGGGGGCAGCGGCCATTTTGGGGGCTGTCCCTGCCCCACCATTGTGACAATGGAGTTCACCAAAGGACCAGGAGAATATTGATATCACAAAGTGGCAATTCACACCGAGTCAATGCCAACACTTGTCCCAATGCCATTTGATGCCTCAAATGACAAAGATGCAGACAGACATCCATTTGTGCACTGAGGGAGTGCTTCATTGGCACAGATCTCAGGTAAGATGTAAAGTGGATCCCAGTCTCCCGTCAGAATGAGCTCAATGGGCCGTTAATCGGGAGAATTGGGTTTTCCATCCTATTACCCCTATGGGCCATCTGCAAATTGCAAACTGTTTTGGAGATTCCAGGAACACCAGTTTAAAATTGCGCCTGCACCCATTCACACCGTCAACAATGATAAAATATCCAACACGATAGATCACAATGTCTGCCATTTACCTTCTGTTGTCCAGAGTCCAGTGGATGTTGTGGAAAGATTTGGGCTGCTGGTTGCTGCTGGTGTGTCAGTTGAATTTGATTCGCTTGTTGATTCCAGGCCAGTTGAAGTCATTTCTGTTTAATGTCAAGTTAATTGTGTCAGGTTTCTACTGAACAGTTTTTCTTTATTTATTTCACCCTGTTTCCCCATCACAGTCTCATCCTATTAAACTGTACGGCTGCTCAAAGTTAGTTACAAATCGCAAGTGAAGAATCTTTCACAGTGGTTATCACAGATGCCTCACAGCGCCAGGGACCCGGGTTCGATTCCCGGCTTGGCTCACTGTCTGTATGGAGTTCGCACGTTCTCCCCGTTTCTGTGTGGGTTTCCTCCGGGTGCTCCGGTTTCCTCCCACAGTCCAAAGATGTGCATTCGTTGGATTGTCTATGCTAAATTGCCCTTGGTGTCCTAAATGTTTAGGTGGGGTTCCTGGGTTATGGGGATAAGGTGTAGCTGTGGGCTTGGGTAGGATTCTCTTTCCAAGGGCCGGTGCAGACTCAGTGGGCCGAATGGCCTCCTTTTGCACTGTAAAATCTCTGATTGTATGATTCAGTTAGATTGACCCAGACTTAAACTGAAGAACCAATCAGAGTTTGATCCCATATCTAGGCTGGCACTGTCAATACCGCACTGAGGGAATGCTTCACTGGCACAGATGCCATCTTTCAGCTAAGCTGTAATATCAACTGATGATTAAAAGTCCAACAAATAGATCACAATGTCTGCCATTTACCTCCTGGTGTTGAGGCTCCAGTACTTTTGGTGGAAACATCTGGACTGCTGGTTAATGTTGTTGTGTCAGTTGATGTTGATTGTCCAGTTGATTGCTGCCCTGTTGATGAGGTCCCTGTTTAATACAACAATAGTTCGTTCAAGATTACAATTTCTGACACTTATCTCAAATAGTTTGTCAGCAGAATTCTCCGTTCTGTTACTCTGTGAGATCTGATTAATTTTTTTTGCAAATCGATCAGGGAGAGTGTGTATGATTCTCCCCTCCTTTATCTAAATATTTGTTTGGGAGTCTGTCTTTGCAGTTCACAGCAATCAAAATCATTTTGGTCGTCATCATTACCTCATCAGTGATCTTTCTGTGCGTAAATTGGCTGCTGTGTTTTGCCGCATTAAACCAGTGACGACACACAACATATTCCTCCCTCTGATATTTTTAATGTTTAAATTAAACCAGTTACAGATTGTGTGAAAATTCAAGAAAGAGAAATTCCAGACATACATCTTTCCTGTTTGTCTACCAACAGCTCAGAGAATATTTAGTTTGATGTTGAAACAATAGGTCACATTGACTGTCATTTACCTTCTGTTGTCCAGGGTCCAGTGGATGTTGTGGAAAGATTTGGGCTGCTGGTTGCTGCTGGTGTGTCAGTTGAATTTGATTCACTTGTTGATTCCAGTCCAGTTGAGGTCATTCCTGTTTAATGTTAAGTTAATGATGTCAGGTTTCTACTGAATAGTTTTTCTTTATTTATTTCACCCTGTTTCCCCATCACACTCCCATCCTGTTAAACTGTACGGTCTGTTCAAAATTCTCAGACAGTAATTTCAGTGTTGTATCAGGAAGCTGATACCTTGGTGAATTCCGGGTCCCGTTCGTGCCCCTGAACCATCTCCCCATTCAGAACTATTTTTCAATGACAATGCTCTGATTGGGCGGGAGCTGATCCCTGTGCCCAATTAGCGTTGCCAAATACCGCTCGGATGGGGGAGCAGCCAGACTAGTCTCAGTGGCAAAAGGAGGCAGCGGCCATTTTGGGGACTGTCACTGCCCCACCATTCTGACAATGGAGTTCACCAAATGACCAGGAGAATATTGATATCACAAAGTGGCCATTCACACCAAGTCAATGCCCACACTTGTCCCAATGCCATTTCACCCCTCAAATGACGCAGATGCAGACAAACATCCTTTTGCGCACTGAGGGAGTGCTTCACTGGCACACATCTCAGGTAAGATGTAAAGTTGATCCCAGTCTCCCGTCTGAATGAGCTCAATTAGCCGTTAATCGGGAGAAGTGTGTTTTCCATCCTATTACCCCTATGGGTCATCTGCAAATTGCAAACTGTTTTGGAGATTCCAGGAACACCAGATTGAAATTGCGCCTGCACCCATTCACACCGTCAACAATGATAAAATATCCAAGACAATAGATCACAATGTCTGCCATTTACCTCCTGATGTTGAGGCTCCAGTAGATTTGGTGGAAACATCTGGACTGCTGGTTAATGTTGTTGTGTCAGTTGATGTTGATTGTCCAGTTGATTGCTGCCCTGTTGATGAGGTCCCTGTTTAATACAACAATAGTTTGTTCAGGATTACAATTTGTGACACTTATTTCAAATAGTTTATCAGCAGAATTGCCCTTTCTATTCCACGGCGAGATCTGATCAAATGTTTTTTTCCAAATCGATAGGGAAGGGTGTGAATAATTCTCCCCTTAATCTAAATGTTAGTTCGGCAGGCTGCCTTTACCAGTTCCCAGCATTACAAACTATGTCACTGATCATTACAAGCAAAGTGATCTTCCTGTCCCTAAATTGGCTGTAGTGTTTTGCCATGTCAAAACAGTGATCACAATCCACCTATTCCTCCCGCTGAAATTTTAACTGTTTAACGTAGATTGTTATTACAAACTTAGATTGAGCCAGACTCAAACTAAAGAACCAGTCAGAGTTTCAGCCCACATCTAGGCTGGCACTGTCAGTACCGCACTGAGGGAATGCTTCACTGGCACAGATGCCATCTTTCAACTGAGATGTTATGTCAACTGCTGATAGAAAATCCACCACAAAAGATCACAATGTCTGCCATTTACCTCCTGATGTTGAGGTTCCAGTAGATTTGGTGGAAACATCTGGACTGCTGGTTAATGTTGTTGTGTCAGTTGATGTTGATTGTCCAGTTGATTGCTGCCCAGTTGATGAGGTCCCTGTTTAATATCACATTATACCGTTCAGGATTACAATTTCTGACACGTATTTCAAAGAGTTTGCCAGCAGAATTCTCCGCTCTGTTACACTGTGAGATCTGATCAAATGTTTTTTCAAAATCAAAAGGGAAGAATGTATATGGTTCTCCCTTCCTTAATCTAAATGTTAGTTTGGGAGTCTGACTCTGCAGTTTCCACCAATCGAAACACTGTTAGATGGTCATCATTACCTCCTCATCGATCTTTCTGTGCCTAATTTGGCCGCTGTATTTTGCCACATTTAAACAGTGACTCCTCTCTACATATTCCCTGCTCTGATATTTTAACTGTTTAATCGTAAAGTAGTTTCAGATTGTGTTAGAATTCAGGAAAGATGAATTTGATACAAACAAACATCTTTCCTGTTCGTCTACCAACTGCTGAGAGAATATTTAGTTTGATGTTGAAACAATAGGTCACATTGACTGTCATTTACCTTCTGTTGTCCAGGGTCCAGTGGATGTTGTGGAAAGATTTGGGCTGCTGGTTGCTGCTGGTGTGTCAGTTGAATTTGATTCGCTTGTTGATTCCAGGCCAGTTGAAGTCATTTCTGTTTAATGTTAAGTTAATTGTGTCAGGTTTCTACTGAAGAGTTTTTCTTTATTTATTTCACCCTGTTTCCCCATCACAGTCTCATCCTATTAAACTGTACGGTCTGTTCAAAATTCTCAGACAGTAATTTCAGTGTTGTATCAGGATGCTGACACCTTGGTGAATTCCGGGTCCCGTTCGTGCCCCTGAACCATCTCCCTATTCAGAACTATTTTTCAATGACAATGCTCTGATTGGGCGGAATCTGACCCCTGTGCCCAATTAGCGTTGACAAATACCTCTCGGATGTGGGAGCAGCCAGACTTGTCTCAGTGGCAAAAGGAGGCAGCGGCCATTTTGGGGGCTGTCACTGCCCCACCATTGTGACAATGGAGTTCACCAAAGGACCAGGAGAATATTGATATCACAAAGTGGCCATTCACACCAAGTCAATGCCCACACTTGTCCCAATGATATTTGACACCGTCAAACATCCTTTTGCGCACTGAGGGAGTGCTTCACTGGCACAGATGCCATATCTCAGGTCAGATGTTAAGTGGATCCCAGTCTCCCGTCTGAATGAGCTCAATGGGCCGTTAATCGGGAGAAATGGGTTTTTCATCCTCTTACCCCTGTGGGCCTTCTAAAAATTGCAAACTGTTGTGGAGAATCCAGGAACACCAGTTTAAAATTGCGCCTGCACCCATTCACACTTCCAACGATGATAAAATATCCAACACAATAGATCACAATGTCTGCCATTTACCTCCTGATGTTGAGGCTCCAGTAGATTTGGTGGAAACATCTGGACTGCTGGTTAATGTTGTTGTGTCAGTTGATGTTGATTGTCCAGTTGATTGCTGCCCTGTTGATGAGGTCCCTGTTTAATACAACAATAGTTTGTTCAAGATTACAATTTCTGAAACTTATTTCAAATAGTTTGTCAGCAGAATTGCATGTTCTTTACACTGTGAGATCCGATCAAATCTTTTTTCCAATCGAAAGGAAAGGGTGTGCATCATTTTCTCCTCCTAAATCTAAATGTTAGCTTGGGAGTCTGACTCTGCAGTTCCCAGCTGTCGAAACACTGTTAGATGGTCATCATTACCTCCCATGTGATCTTCCTGTGCATAAATTGGCTGCCGTATTTTGCCACATTAAAACAGTGACTACACACAACATATTCCTCCCTCTGATATTTTAAATGTTCAAATTGAACAAGTTACAGATTGTGTAAAAATTCAAGACAGAGAAATTTCAGACAAACACCTTTCCTGTTCGTCTACCAACTGTTCAGAGAATATTTAGTTAGATGTTGAAGCAATAGGTCACATTGACTGTCATTTACCTTCTGTTGTCCAGGGTCCAGTGGGTGTTGTGGAAAGATTTGGGCTGCTGGTTGCTGCTGGTGTGTCAGTTGAACTTGATTCGCTTGTTGACTCCAGGCCAGTTGAAGTCATTTCTGTTTAATGTTAAGTTAATTGTGTCAGGTTTCTACTGAAAGATTTTTCTTTATTTATTTCACCCTGTTTCCCCATCACAGTCTCATCCTATTAAACTGTACGGTCTGTTCAAGATTCTCAGAGAGTAATTTCAGTGTTGTATCAGGAAGCTGACACCTTGGTAAATTCCGGGTCCCGTTCGTGCCCCTGAACCATCTCCCTATTCAGAACTATTTTTCAATGACAATGCTCTGATTGGGCGGGAGCTGATCCCTGTGCCCAATTAGCGTTGCCAAATACCGATCGGATGGGGGAGCAGCCAGACTAGCCTCAGTGGCAAAAGGAGGCAGTGGCCATTTTGGGGACTGTCACTGCCCCACCATTCTGACAATGGAGTTCACCAAATGACCAGGAGAATATTGATGTCATAAAGTGGCCATTCACACCAAGTCAATGCCCACACTTGTCCCAATGCCATTTCACCCCTCAAATGACGCAGATGCAGACAAACATCCTTTTGCGCACTGAGGGAGTGCTTCACT
Source organism: Scyliorhinus canicula (assembly GCF_902713615.1). NCBI lineage: Eukaryota > Metazoa > Chordata > Chondrichthyes > Carcharhiniformes > Scyliorhinidae > Scyliorhinus > Scyliorhinus canicula. Next base: position 13,732,453 of record NC_052174.1, read on the forward strand.
GGCACAGATGCCATATCTCAGGTAAGATGTTAAGTGGATCCCAGTCTCCGGTCTTAATGAGCTCAATGGGCCGTTAATCGGGAAAAGTGTGTTTTCCATCCTCTTACCCCTGTGGGCCATATGAAAATTGCAAACTGTTTTGGAGAATCCAGGAACACCAGTTTAAAATTGCGCCTGCACCCATTCACACCATCAACGATGATAAAATATCCAACACAATAGATCACAATGTCTGCCATTTACCTCCTGGTGTTGAGGCTCCAGTAGATTTGGTGGAAACATCTGGACTGCTGGTTAACGTTGTTGTGTCAGTTGATGTTGATTGTCCAGTTGATTGCTGCCCTGTTGATGAGGTCCCTGTTTAATACAACAATAGTTCGTTCAGGATTACAATTTTTGAAACTTATTTCAAATAGTTTGTCAGCAGAATTGAACGTTCTTTACACTGTGAGATCTGATCAAATTTTTTTTCCAAATCGATTAGGGAGAGTGTGTATGATTCTCCCCTCTTTAATCTAAATATTAGTTTGGGAGTCTGACTTTGCAGTTTCCAGTAATCAAAATCATTTTGGTCGTCATCATTACCTCATCTGTGATCTTCCTGCCCCTAAATTGGCTGCTGTGTTTTGCCACATTAAAACAGTGACTACACACAACATATTCCTCCCTCTGATATTTTAAATGTTTAAATTGAACAAGTTACAGATTGTGTGAAAATTTAAGAAAGAGAAATTTCAGACAGACATCTTTCCTGTTTGTCTACCAACTGCTCAGAGAATATTTAGTTTGATGTTGAAACAATAGGTCACATTGACTGTCATTTACCTTCTGTTGTCCAGGGTCCAGTGGGTGTTGTGGAAAGATTTGGGCTGCTGGTTGCTGCTGGTGTGTCAGTTGAATTTGATTCGCTTGTTGATTCCAGGCCAGTTGAGGTCATTTCTGTTTAATGTTAAGTTAATTGTGTCAGGTTTCTACTGAATAGTTTTTCATTATTTATTTCACCCTGTTTCCGCATCACAGTCTCATCCTATTAAACTGTACGGTCTGTTCAAGATTCTCAGAGAGTAATTTCAGTGTTGTATCAGGAAGCTGACACCTTGGTGAATTCCGGGTCCCGTTCGTGCCCCTGAACCATCTCCCCCATTCAGAACTATTTTTCAATGACAATGCTCTGATTGGGCGGGAGCTGACCCCTGTGCCCAATTAGCGTTGCCAATTACCGATCGGATGGGGGAGCAGCCAGACTAGCCTCAGTGGCAAAAGGGGGCAGCGGCCATTTTGGGGACTGTCACTGCCCCACCATTGTGACAATGGAGTTCACCAAAGGACCAGGAGAATATTGATATCACAAAGTGGCCATTCACACCGAGTCAATGCCAACACTTGTCCCAGTGCCATTTGACGCCTCAAATGACGAAGATGCAGACAAACATCCATTTGTGCACTGAGGGAGTGCTTCACTGGCACACATCTCAGGTAAGATGTAAAGTTGATCCCAGTCTCCCGTCTGAATGAGCTCAATTAGCCGTTAATCGGGAGAAGTGTGTTTTCCATCCTATTACCCCTATGGGTCATCTGCAAATTGCAAACTGTTTTGGAGATTCCAGGAACACCAGATTGAAATTGCGCCTGCACCCATTCACACCGTCAACAATGATAAAATATCCAAGACAATAGATCACAATGTCTGCCATTTACCTCCTGATGTTGAGGCTCCAGTAGATTTGGTGGAAACATCTGGACTGCTGGTTAATGTTGTTGTGTCAGTTGATGTTGATTGTCCAGTTGATTGCTGCCCTGTTGATGAGGTCCCTGTTTAATACAACAATAGTTTGTTCAGGATTACAATTTGTGACACTTATTTCAAATAGTTTATCAGCAGAATTGCCCTTTCTATTCCACGGCGAGATCTGATCAAATGTTTTTTTCCAAATCGATAGGGAAGGGTGTGAATAATTCTCCCCTTAATCTAAATGTTAGTTCGGCAGGCTGCCTTTACCAGTTCCCAGCATTACAAACTATGTCACTGATCATTACAAGCAAAGTGATCTTCCTGTCCCTAAATTGGCTGTAGTGTTTTGCCATGTCAAAACAGTGATCACAATCCACCTATTCCTCCCGCTGAAATTTTAACTGTTTAACGTAGATTGTTATTACAAACTTAGATTGAGCCAGACTCAAACTAAAGAACCAGTCAGAGTTTCAGCCCACATCTAGGCTGGCACTGTCAGTACCGCACTGAGGGAATGCTTCACTGGCACAGATGCCATCTTTCAACTGAGATGTTATGTCAACTGCTGATAGAAAATCCACCACAAAAGATCACAATGTCTGCCATTTACCTCCTGATGTTGAGGTTCCAGTAGATTTGGTGGAAACATCTGGACTGCTGGTTAATGTTGTTGTGTCAGTTGATGTTGATTGTCCAGTTGATTGCTGCCCAGTTGATGAGGTCCCTGTTTAATATCACATTATACCGTTCAGGATTACAATTTGTGACACGTATTTCAAAGAGTTTGCCAGTGAATTCTCCGCTCTGTTACACTGTGAGATCTGATCAAATGTTTTTTCAAAATCAAAAGGGAAGAATGTGTATGGTTCTCCCTTCCTTAATCTAAATGTTAGTTTGGGAGTCTGACTCTGCAGTTTCCACCAATCGAAACTCTGTTAGATGGTCATCATTACCTCCTCATCGATCTTTCTGTGCCTAATTTGGCCGCTGTATTTTGCCACATTTAAACAGTGACTCCTATCTACATATTCCCTGCTCTGATATTTTAACTGTTTAATCGTAAAGTAGTTTCAGATTGTGTTAGAATTCAGGAAAGATGAATTTGATACAAACAAACATCTTTCCTGTTCGTCTACCAACTGCTGAGAGAATATTTAGTTTGATGTTGAAACAATAGGTCACATTGACTGTCATTTACCTTCTGTTGTCCAGGGTCCAGTGGATGTTGTGGAAAGATTTGGGCTGCTGGTTGCTGCTGGTGTGTCAGTTGAATTTGATTCGCTTGTTGATTCCAGGCCAGTTGAAGTCATTTCTGTTTAATGTTAAGTTAATTGTGTCAGGTTTCTACTGAAGAGTTTTTCTTTATTTATTTCACCCTGTTTCCCCATCACAGTCTCATCCTATTAAACTGTACGGTCTGTTCAAAATTCTCAGACAGTAATTTCAGTGTTGTATCAGGATGCTGACACCTTGGTGAATTCCGGGTCCCGTTCGTGCCCCTGAACCATCTCCCTATTCAGAACTATTTTTCAATGACAATGCTCTGATTGGGCGGAATCTGACCCCTGTGCCCAATTAGCGTTGACAAATACCTCTCGGATGTGGGAGCAGCCAGACTTGTCTCAGTGGCAAAAGGAGGCAGCGGCCATTTTGGGGGCTGTCACTGCCCCACCATTGTGACAATGGAGTTCACCAAAGGACCAGGAGAATATTGATATCACAAAGTGGCCATTCACACCGAGTCAATGCCCACACTTGTCCCAATGATATTTGACACCGTCAAACATCCTTTTGCGCACTGAGGGAGTGCTTCACTGGCACAGATGCCATATCTCAGGTCAGATGTTAAGTGGATCCCAGTCTCCCGTCTGAATGAGCTCAATGGGCCGTTAATCGGGAGAAATGGGTTTTTCATCCTCTTACCCCTGTGGGCCTTCTAAAAATTGCAAACTGTTGTGGAGAATCCAGGAACACCAGTTTAAAATTGCGCCTGCACCCATTCACACTTCCAACGATGATAAAATATCCAACACAATAGATCACAATGTCTGCCATTTACCTCCTGATGTTGAGGCTCCAGTAGATTTGGTGGAAACATCTGGACGGCTGGTTAATGTTGTTGTGTCAGTTGATGTTGATTGTCCAGTTGATTGCTGCCCTGTTGATGAGGTCCCTGTTTAATACAACAATAGTTCGTTCAGGATTACAATTTCTGAAACTTATTTCAAATAGTTTGTCAGCAGAATTGCACGTTCTTTACACTGTGAGATCCGATCAAATCTTTTTTCCAATCGAAAGGAAAGGGTGTGCATCATTTTCTCCTCCTTAATCTAAATGTTAGCTTGGGAGTCTGACTCTGCAGTTCCCAGCTGTCGAAATTCTGTTAGATGGTCATCATTACCTCCCATGTGATCTTCCTGTGCATAAATTGGCTACAGTGTTTTGCCACATTAAAACAGTGACTACACACAACATATTCCTCCCTCTGATATTTTAAATGTTCAAATTGAACAAGTTACAGATTGTGTAAAAATTGAAGACAGAGAAATTTCAGACAAACACCTTTCCTGTTCGTCTACCAACTGTTCAGAGAATATTTAGTTAGATGTTGAAGCAATAGGTCACATTGACTGTCATTTACCTTCTGTTGTCCAGGGTCCAGTGGGTGTTGTGGAAAGATTTGGGCTGCTGGTTGCTGCTGGTGTGTCAGTTGAACTTGATTCGCTTGTTGATTCCAGGCCAGTTGAAGTCATTTCTGTTTAATGTTAAGTTAATTGTGTCAGGTTTCTACTGAAAGATTTTTCTTTATTTATTTCACCCTGTTTCCCCATCACAGTCTCATCCTATTAAACTGTACGGTCTGTTCAAGATTCTCAGAGAGTAATTTCAGTGTTGTATCAGGAAGCTGACACCTTGGTAAATTCCGGGTCCCGTTCGTGCCCCTGAACCATCTCCCCCATTCAGAACTATTTTTCAATGACAATGCTCTGATTGGGCGGAAGCTGACCCCTGTGCCCAATTAGCATTGCCAATTACGGCTCGGATGGGGGAGCAGCCAGACTAGTCTCAGTGGCAAAAGAAGGCAGCGGCCATTTTGGGGGCTGTCACTGCCCCACCATTGTGAGAATGGAGTTCACCAAAGGACCAGGAGAATATTGATATCACAAAGTGGCCATTCACACCGAGTCAATGCCCACACTTGTCCCAATGCCATTTGACGCCTCAAATGACGAAGATGCAGACAAACATCCTCTTGTGCACTGAGGGAGTGCTTCACTGGCACAGATCTCAGGTCAGATGTTAAGTGGATCCCAGTCTCCCGTCTGAATGAGCTCAATGGGCCGTTAATCCGGAGAAGTGTGTTTTCCATCCTCTTACCCCTATGGGCCATATGAAAATTGCAAACTGTTTTGGAGAATCCAGGAACACCAGTTTATAATTGCGCCTGCACCCATTCACACCATCAACGATGATACAAAACTCCAACACGATAGATCACAATGTCTGCCATTTACCTCCTGATGTTGAGGCTCCAGTAGATTTGGTGGAAACATCAGGACTGCTGGTTAATGTTGTTGTGTCAGTTGATGTTGATTGTCCAGTTGATTGCTGCCCTGTTGATGAGGTCCCTGTTTAATACAACAATAGTTTGTTCAAGATTACAATTTGTGACACGTATTTCAAAGAGTTTGCCAGCAGAATTCTCCGTTCTGTTACACTGTGAGATCTGACCAAATGTTTTTTCAAAATCAAAAGGGAAGAATGTGTATGATTCTCCCTTCCTTAATCTAAATGTTAGTTTGGGAGTCTGACTGCAGTTTCCACCAATCGAAACTCTGTTCGATGGTCATCATTACCTCCTCATCGATCGTTCTGTGCCTAAATTGGCCGCTGTATTTTGCCACATTTAAACAGTGACTCCTCTCTACATATTCCCTGCTCTGATATTTTAACTGTTTAATCGTAAAGTAGTTTCAGATTGTGTTGGAATACAGGAAAGATGAATTTGAAACAAACAAACATCTTTCCTGTTAGTCTACCAACAGCTCAGAGAATATTTAGTTTGATGTTGAAACAATAGGTCACATTGACTGCCATTTACCTTCTGTTGTCCAGGGTCCAGTGGGTGTTGTGGAAAGATTTGGGCTGCTGGTTGCTGCTGGTGTGTCAGTTGAATTTGATTCGCTTGTTGATTCCAGTCCAGTTGAAGTCATTTCTGTTTAATATCAAGTTAATGATGTCAGGTTTCTACTGAACAGTTTTTCTTTATTTATTTCACCCTGTTTCCCCATCACAATCTCATCCTATTAAACTGTATGGCTGCTCAAAGTTAGTTACAAATCACAAGTGAAGAATCTTTCACAGTGGTTATCACAGATGCCTCACAGCGCCAGGGACCCAGGTTCAATTCCCGGCTGGGTCACTGTCTGTATGGAGTCCGCACGTTCTCCCCGTTTCTGTGTGGGTTTCCTCCGGGTGCTCCGGCTTCCTCCCACAGTCCAAAGATGTGCATTCGGTGGATTGTCTATGCTAAATTGCCCTTGGTGTCATAAAAGTTTAGGTGGGGTTACTGGGTTATGGGGATAAGGAGAAGCTGTGGGCTTGGGTAGGGTTCTCTTTCCAAGGGCCGGTGCAGATCAGTGGGCCGAATGGCCTCCCTTTGCACTGTAAAATCTCTGATTGTATGATACAGTTAGACTGATCCAGACTTAAACTGAAGAACCAATCAGAGTTTGATCCGATATCTAGGCTGGCACTGTCAGTACCGCACTGAGGGAATGCTTCACTGGCACAGATGCCATCTTTCAGCTAAGCTGTAATATCAACTGATGATTAAAAGTCCAACGAATAGATCACATTGTCTGCCATTTACCTCCTGATGTTGAGGCTCCAGTAGATTTGGTGGAAACATCTGGACTGCTGGTTAATGTTGTTGTGTCAGTTGATGATGATTGTCCAGTTGATTGCTGCCCTGTTGATGAGGTCCCTGTTTAATACAACAATAGTTTGTTCAAGATTACAATTTTTGATACTTATTTCAAATAGTTTGTCAGCAGAATTCTCTGTTCTGTTACACTGCGAGACCTGATAATTTTTTTTTCCTGCAAATCGAAAGGGAAGAATGTGTGTCATCCTCCCCTCCTAAATCTAAATGTTAGTTTGGGAGTCTGTCTCTGCAGTTCCCATCACCCAAACCTTTGTTCGATGGTCATCATTACCTCCTAAGTGATCTTCCTGTGCCTAAATTGGCTGCTGTTTTTTTCCACATTAAACCAGTGACTACACCCCATATGTTCCTTCATCTGATATTTTAAATGTTTAAATTGAACCAGTTTCAGATTGTGTTAGAATTCAAGAAAGAGAAATTTAAGACAAACATCTTTCCTGTTCGCCTACCAACTGCTGAGAGAATATTTAGTTTGATGTTGAAACAATAGGTCACATTGACTGTCATTTACCTTCTGTTGTCCAGGATCCAGTGGATGTTGTGGAAAGATTTGGGCTGCTGGTTGCTGCTGGTGTGTCAGTTGAATTTGATTCGCTTGTTGATTCCAGGCCAGTTGAAGTCATTTCTGTTTAATATCAAGTTAATTGTGTCAGGTTTCTACTGAAGAGTTTTTCTTTATTTATTTCATCCTGTTTCCCCATCACAGTCTCATCCTATTAAACTGTACGGTCTGTTCAAAATTCTCAGACAGTAATTTCAGTGTTGTATCAGGAAGCTGACACCTTGGTGAATTCCGGGTCCCGTTCGTGCCCCTGAACCATCTCCCCCATTCAGAACTATTTTTCAATGACAATGCTCTGATTGGGCGGGAGCTGACCCCTGTGCCCAATTAGCGTTGCCAAATACCTCTCGGATGTGGGAGCAGCCAGACTTGTCTCAGTGGCAAAAGGAGGCAGCGGCCATTTTGGGGGCTGTCACTGCCCCAGCATTTGTGACAATGGAGTTCACCAAAGGACCAGGAGAATATTGATATCACAAAGTGGCCATTCACACCGAGTCAATGCCCACACTTGTCCCAATGCCATTTGACGCCGTCAGACATCCTTTTGCGCACTGAGGGAGTGCTTCACTGGCACAGATGCCATATCTCAGGTCAGATGTTAAGTGGATCCCAGTCTCCCGTCTGAATGAGCTCAATGGGCCGTTAATCGGGAGAAATGGGTTTTCCATCCTCTTACCCCTGTGGGCCATATGAAAATTGCAAAATGTTTTGGGGAATCCAGGAACACCAGTTTATAATTGCGCCTGCACCCATTCACACTTCCAACGATGATAAAATATCCAACACAATAGATCACAATGTCTGCCATTTACCTCCTGATGTTGAGGCTCCAGTAGATTTGGTGGAAACATCTGGACTGCTGGTTAATGTTGTTGTGTCAGTTGATGTTGATTGTCCAGTTGATTGCTGCCCTGTTGATGAGGTCCCTGTTTAATACAACAATAGTTCGTTCAGGATTACAATTTCTGAAACTTATTTCAAATAGTTTGTCAGCAGAATTGCATGTTCTTTACACTGTGAGATCCGATCAAATCTTTTTTCCAATCGAAAGGAAAGGGTGTGCATCATTTTCTCCTCCTTAATCTAAATGTTAGTTTGGGAGTCTGACTCTGCAGTTCCCAGCTGTCGAAACTCTGTTAGATGGTTATCATTACCTCCCATGTGATCTTCCTGTGCATAAATTGGCTACAGTGTTTTGCCACATTAAAACAGTGACTACACACAACATATTCCTCCCTCTGATATTTTAAATGTTCAAATTGAACTAGTTACAGATTGTGTAAAAATTCAAGACAGAGAAATTTCAGACAAACACCTTTCCTGTTCGTCTACCAACTGTTCAGAGAATATTTAGTTAGATGTTGAAGCAATAGGTCACATTGACTGTCATTTACCTTCTGTTGTCCAGGGTCCAGTGGATGTTGTGGAAAGATTTGGGCTGCTGGTTGCTGCTGGTGTGTCAGTTGAATTTGATTCGCTTGTTGATTCCAGGCCAGTTGAAGTCATTTCTGTTTAATATCAAGTTAATGATGTCAGGTTTCTGCTGAATAGTTTTTCTTTATTTATTTCACCCTGTTTCCCCATCACAGTCTCATCCTATTAAACTGTATGGCTGCTCAAAGTTAGTTACAAATCACAAGTGAAGAATCTTTCACAGTGGTTATCACAGATGCCTCACAGCGCCAGGGACCCAGGTTCGATTCCCGCCTGGGTCACTGTCTGTGCGGAGTCTGCACGTTCTCCCCGTTTCTGTGTGGGTTTCCTCCGGGTGCTCCGGCTTCCTCCAACAGTCCAAAGATGTGCATTCGGTGGATTGTCTATGCTAAACTGCCCTTGGGGTCCTAAACATTTAGGTGGGGTTACTGGGTTATGGGTATAAGGTGGAGCTGTGGGCTTGGGTAGGGTTCTCTTTCCAAGGGCCGGTGCAGACTCAGTGGGCCGAATGGCCTCCTTTTATACTGTAAAATCTCTCATTCCATGATTCAGTCAGATTGACCCAGACGTAAACTGAAAAACCAATCAGACATTGATCCCATATCTAGGCTGGCACTGTCAGTACCGCACTGAGGGAATGCTTCACTGGCACAGATGCCATCTTTCAGCTAAGATGTAATATCAACTAATGATTAAAAGTCCAACTAATAGATCACAATGTCTGCCATTTACCTCCTGATGTTGAGGCTCCAGTAGATTTGGTGGAAACATCTGGACTGCTGGTTAATGTTGTTGTGTCAGTTGATGTTGATTGTCCTGTTGATTGCTGCCCTGTTGATGAGGTCCCTGTTTAATACAACAATAGTTTGTTCAAGATTACAATTTCTGAAACTTATTTCAAATAGTTTGTCAGCAGAATTGCACGTTCTTTACACTGTGAGATCTGATCAATACTTTTTTCCAATGGAAAGTGAAGGGTGTGTATCATTTTCTCCTCCTTAATCTAAATGTTAGTTTGGGAGTCTGACTCTGCAGTTCCCA